>NW_028324310.1:10595000-10955000 GCF_058129835.1 Hydra viridissima
AGTACAAAATTCCTTCAAAAATTTTGAAGGAATGCATAAATTTTGTATAAATGTATAAATTAGTAATGGGTAAATTTTAAAGGAATGTATCCTTCAAAATTTAAACCACACTCTACTTTAGAGTAACTTTTTTCTTGTGTGCTACTTTTAAAAGTTTTGCATATCTAAAAAAATACTAAGTAATTTTATACATTTAATATATGAGACACAAAAAAGATAAAACTATTAGTAAATGACCAACCAAGCAGTTCTTTTTTTTCATCACTTGTAAGAATTTTATCATAAACCTTTTGCTCTACTACTGGTGGCCGTACAGATGATGTTGAGTTTGCTGGAGCTGCAACTTTTCCTGATTTATCTGGATTTTGATTTTTTTTTGCCATTTTCTAAGATATTTTCCTAAAGCTAAAGGATTGATTTAAAATGTAACTAAGTGTTTATCTAAGCCCTATGAAAGCTATTTAACTGCAATGTAATGTAGTATTTTAATATTATATATTTCATAGACTTAGATTAATGCCAAGTATTGTTTTTGCATTCAATTTTATTCAAAATTCACTTAAAATTGAGGACAAGCTCAAAAAATTTTGTTCCTGAAATTTCATATTTATTTTCCATTTATCAAAATGTATGTTGCTTTTTTATTTTTTCAGTATTTGGTACTGTAATTTTAAACAGCCTTTTTGCTTTTTATGTAAGATTCTACAGTATTACAAATATAGCTTAATTCATTTTTAATCCATTTTCTGCTGCATCATTTGGAACAACTCAGTTTATTTGCTCAATCACAATCAATAAATTAGGAATGTGTTGATTACTTCTCTTCAAGTAAGATTTCACAGATGCTTTTAATGCCTAAAGTGTCTCTGCTGCACTGTTTATTCAATTGTAACCCAGCATTAAGAAATAATATCTAAATGGACTATATTATGAAACTATTTTTTTTAGTTATTGGTTTTCCTGAATATAAAACTAAACCAATTAGGCTTTGTTTTTTCTTCTTCCTGTTCTTCTTAAGGTCAAGACTTAACATGTCTTCTTATTCTTTTTTTTTTTTTTTTTTTTTTTTTCAAGACTTAACAATTTATTTCATCATCCATACTAAACTTTTCTTTTTGAACAGAGAAAACTCTCGATAATTTTTAATTCAATCATAAGTAACTCTACTGGATGAGAAAAATCATACAATAAATCTAAGCATCAAATATTGAACGAACAAAATATATTCGATAAAAATCTTTAACATTATATATTAGTAGTAGTTGTTCTGCAAACAATTCATCATTATCAATATTTTGTTTTAAAAATTGCCAATCTATCCATTCTTTAAATTAACTATGACATTAGTTCTCAAATAAACTTAACTATTTAAAAAATAGGCAACCTATCTTCCAATAAATTTTTTCTTGGTTAGATTTTGAATTTATTCATATAAATTTATGGTTCTACATCTTTTATTTTTGAGATTATTTTGTTACTGATGTAAAATTTCAAGATAAAGTCATAAATAGTACATGATATACAAAACGTTTTAGCGATTGATCGTTTTTAGGCGGTCATCTTTTTAATGAGTTAAAGGTCATTGCCTGAAAGTGAAAACCATGGAGATGAGTTTTTCATGTTTACTCACAAATCTGGGAATTAACCAACCGCTTTAAGCTTGCTTTACATTACAGATGCAAAACTTGCGCGACGTGAAACAAATCAAATAAGGTAGGAATGTAAGCGTAGATTTTGAAAGGTCAATTCAAAATTTAAATCTGAAGTTCGGTTTCAATACAGGTTGATACTTATTTTGAGACAGGTATCAATCACAGGTAATAAAATACTTAAATTTAAAATTGATGTACAATTACTTCGTTTTTTCAAAAAATTTCTTATCGATTTGTAATATTTCTTAAACTTTATTAACGAATTCCTTCGCCTTCGAGTGTACAAGCTTTTGTGAACAATGAAGAAACAATTTCCGCAAATGAAAAATTTCAAAAGAAAAGTTTTGATAAAAAGCTCGTCTATTTTAATGATGAAAAAAGCACTATTTAATTACTGGAGCAAAAAATTAAACTTATTGAAAAATCTATCATTGTGAACACTTATTTGAAGATTTTTGCTGCGAATGCACTGGATTAATAAATTTTTTCTACGCAAACTGTTATGCAGATATCGATAACAATAATATCTTGGATTTTAAATATGCTTAAAATCTCAGAAAGTAGTTCGAGTTGAATGAAGAAGTAACACTAAGCTGTTATCACGTTGAATGAGACAACGGATTCAGTTTAGGTATCTTTTATACTTTGAGAATAAGGTCATTTTCATTACATACCGCTCTTAATCGTTTTATGTGTTTTATCTCATATAGCTTCAGAATTGAGTAACAACCTCGAAGATAAACCAGTTGGGATAACCAAGTCATAACGTGAGACCATTCTTTTGCGACAGCTGAGATAAGTTTGTTATTAAATTAGGGTTTAGTTTATTTAGTGCAACAGATGTTAATGATGTGGAAAGTCCCCAAACGTCAAACTTTAGGTTATGCTTGTTGCACTACCACAGTGGTGCGCAAATTGGGGGTCGCGGACAAATATTTGGGGATCGCCAAAGAAATCGATTTGAGAATAAAAAACTAATATTAAATATTATAACATTTTCGTGACCTCCCTTCCTCCCCAGATTTAAATTTTATTTATAATTCAAAGATTGTTCGAACAAGTTAAAAGATCAAACTTAAAGAGAATGCAAAAAATTGAACAAGAAAATAAATCTGCGAAAAAAAACAATTTTTATTTTAAAAGATTTTATTATTAATGAGATTGTAGATTTATGAGAAGCACAATTTACTCTATAAGTTTTTTTGCAAATAGCTGCAGATATTCTTTATTTTTGTACCCCATGAACTGGTCAATAACTTCGCCATTTTTGATTGCAAATACAGCAGGAACTGACGTAACCTGAAAAATGCGTAATTTGAATTAAGTTAATAATGACAATTTTTTATTTGGGTTCCATAAAAATGAATATACATTTTTATGGAACCCTGATACTTGAGTTGGTAAAAATCGAAAAGTATTTTAGTTTAGTAAATAAGTCATGATTAATACACAGCATTCTAGATATTGCAGTAGAAAAGTCAGTAGGTGTTGTAGATATTCTAGCTCATTAAGTATAAAACCCAGTTGGTTTTTATACTTGGTGAAATAGCTATGTGAAACTACTTGTGTATAAAACACCAACTGGGTTCTATGCACAAGTAAATTACATATTGCATGGTAGATAATGTGCAGCAGATTTACAATGCATAGCAGATGTGCAATTGGCTGTATTGTTACAAAAGGTTGTAGATTCTAAACACTTATGTAATTCATAATTAATAACTGCTAAATCATTTTATTTATGCTTATTTATGCATTAAAAATGCATAGTGAGTAAAGATTACTAACCTAAAACATTATAATTGTAAAAAAACCTAACAAAATTGTATATTTATTGCATAAATATACTAAGTTGGCTTCACTGCTATCAGTCGCCAAAATGTTTTGTATATCATATACTCTACTATTTACGACATCTATTTATGAGTTAATATGATCAAAATATATGGTGTAAAACCATGAAGAGTCTTTTCACATAATTTTTTCTAATAATCAGCAAATAAATGTAATCCATTTTTGTTAACTGATGTCTGTTAAGGAAACATTAATACACAGCAGTGATTATCATAAACAGAAAAAGTAATAAAAGAGTAATAATGAAACTTAACAAACTAACTTCTGTATTGAGATTTTAGTTTATTAAATTTTATCACCGGAAAAAAACTTATTCATTTGTCAATACATGTTAGCAATTGTTCACATTGTAAAATAGTGATCTATTAAATCTATTAAGTACCTACTGCTCACTGCCAATTGAGCAAATTTGCACATCTACTGCACCAACTGACTCTTCTACTAACTGATTTACTTCACAAACTAGCACTTGATATCTACCCTGCAGTTTGAATTTTACTAACATAAGGCAGTATTAGTGTTCCGTACCCTACAATTTATAGAATTATTTTTAATACAAAAAACTTTCCTTTTAGATGCAAATGAATTCATACTTAAATACAAATGACTCAAAAATAATTCTAAACACCTACAAACATGTAGCACTTGTGCTAGAATTTGAATAAAAAGAAAAATCAGTATCTAGAGTATTTCATCACATATCAATATAGTTTTCATTTTTAAAAATATATATTTTAGTGGTAGTTAATAAAAAATATTCCTAGAAATAAATTGACAAAAGAAAAATAGTTTTGATAAACCAATTTAGAATTTAAGTAAACATTAAAGTGTAAGTTTTAATTAAATCTTTGTATAATAAATTTAAAAAGTAATAAAACAAAAATGTAGTATTAAACATTTATTTTACTCAATATGTACTATTACCCCATATTCCATTGCCAAATCTTCATGAGTATCAACATCAACTTTGGCCAGATTCACTTTTCCCTCAAAACTATCCACAACTGCTGTAAGTGCTGGTGCAAGCTGTTTGCAAGGTCCACACCAGCTGTAAGAAAAACAAACAAACCATTTAAACAAAAAAGGAGATTCTTACATTCAGATATTTATATAATGTACAGATATTTATGTAAATAAGACTAAAATTGAATACATTAAAAATAAGCAACATATTAAGATAATTAAAGAAGTGAAAAATGATGTTTAATAACTTTAACCTAGCATGGAAGTCAACTATAACAGGTACTTTCGAATTGATTACTTTCTCATGGAAATCTGCAGGTGTCTTTATATCAAAAGAGAGCAATCTTTGTAAAATTAAGGCATGTTTATAACTCATAGTAAGGTTTCGACGGAGGGCTGATAGTGTCATTGCCATTTTTTAAAATATGATAATTTCTAAAGAGGAATGTTATGATATATGGATAGTTTGTGTTTATTTTACAGCTTTATATATGTATTTCTGTATACATGTTATTAGCATTAAAAGTATTATTTAATTATATAAGTACAATTTTATCACACAATACATACACAATTGAATTTAACTATACAATAAAAAAATGTAGGTCATGCATTAAAGATAAGTACTGCAGCTGATATTCTTGTTTTAATTGTAATTACTGTTACTATTAAAAATAATACTAGTGCTGTATATTCTTTTTTGTTTCTAGTTGTTCAGTATGCTAACACTAAACTTTTTTCATTGTTTTTACAACTGTCAATGTATGTGGTATTAATATTTATTTATCCTAGTTCAATTTCCAACAAAAGCAATACACTCACTCTACCCTAAATTGTATGCTCATGAAGCATTACATCTTACATTAACTAAAACAGAAAGATACTGTTTTATAAATTTGAAAATTGAGCTAAAGAAAAAAAAATAAGAAAGAAAATCAAGGGACAAGTGAAAACATAGTAACGCTTTCATGAACATAATAGATGATCAAAGAATATTTCTGAATTATCGTTTTCAGATTACTTTGGTTTCTTAGCTAATTTATTACCTACTTAACTTGTTTTCTTTTTACAGGTATTATCAATTTCTATAAAATTGTTTATAGTTTTTTTAATTAGTTGGATCATATTAGTTGTGTCTCTTCTTTTTTTTAAGAACGTGCTAAGATTTTCAGATAAATTTTAGAGGTGTTTTACGACTTTCTTTAGTTTTTGATACTGACTACAAAATCTTTTTAAAAAAGTCTTAAAATGTTTAGAATAAAAGGTGCATCTATCATTTGTCAGTAAATTATACATGAGCTTAGCATAGCACAAAAGGTTCGCATAAACTCGATCCGATTTGATCCTATTCGTGCTTTAATAACACCACCTTAAATCAATTCGAGGTTTCAGTGTACAACTTTGGCAAAGATTCGTTGAAATTTAATTTTTTCCAAAAAAAGGCGATCCTGGCAACACAGTGAGCCAGTATAGTCATACATTGAACCAGTTTAATAACTCTTTAGGTGGCCGGTGAATGGCATTATTTGCAAATTTATTGATCGGAGTAATTTGCCATACACAGATTTTGAGGTGATATTGATTTTACATTTCGGTTGTTAGGTACATCTGAACTGTATAGTAACAGTCCCTTTACAATTACTATAAACTTTTATGACGTTTAGAATAAAATATTCTTTTTAAGCTACTGCGAACAGAAAGGATCCACCTCACCTTACTTTACATTAAGAGTTTGACAAAGAAGCGTTTCGAGGCTTAGTGGCTTTAAAACTATTTGTCACAAACGGGAAACGGTGTGAACTAAATTTCTTTACTCCTTATGAATAATCTTTCACTACTATGCATTACATTAGTGAACCAAAAAAATTCATAGTAAAGAGTTTTAAAAAAATCGGATGCATGTCCAATAAGTAATAAAAGTTGTGCATAAATCCAGGAAAAAGTCTAAAAGAAAAATAATATAAAACAATATCGAAATAACAATTTGAGGCAAAACATCTCACTTTTCTTAAGTTTTATTTATATCAAGCTTAATTGATCAATTTTTAGCCTTTAGACGTGGTGTAACCAGTATGAATGTAGTTTTCAATGTCAGCTGAACGTGTTTTGTTTAATGAGAAACGCCTATATTATCTTCTGTTTTAAACTTTTCAATATTTTTCATTAAATTTTTTCTGGTTTTGTAAGATCAATTTAATATTTTTACAGATATATTATTGAATTTTTTTTTCTTAAATAATTAGTAAACTGAACAAGTTAATTTAATTTTTTTTAATTTAATTAAAGTTAAACTTAATTTCCTTAATAAGTTTTTTTAACTTAATACTAAGGAGTTAAGTAAATTAAAATTTATTCTAAAAATCATTTTTTAATTTCCTTCATAAAATTTTATCTTAAACAAGTGTTTTTGTTTTTGTTTTTTTTATTTAAGCGAAGTTTTATTGCAAAAATGTAACTTGATATTCTAGAACACTCGAAAATGTCTCTCGTTTTTGAGGAAATTTTGCAACCACTGTTAGCCGTTCGGAACCGTCTGTTATAAACACATCTCCCTCCCACGTGTAGTCTTTATTTAAAGCAAGCGGAATGCAGCTGGCGTTTGTCCCACCTTGTAGAAAAAAAATAATAATAATAATAAATTATCTCATAATTATCAGTTATTTTGTTAAACAAAGCATTTCCGTTGTTTCCATGTGTCTTTGATTCACGATTGCTTTGTAAAATTTTAAATTCAAATTAATTTTAAAACAAAAAACAGACCTTTCATAGCAACTTACAGTTCTGCAAAATTTATAAGCACGTATGGACATTAACGCAACTGATTGGAAGGAAGAGGGAACCGTGGACGCAGCTGATAGGAAAGGAAGAGGAAAACCCTATTTTAGAAATAGGTTTGTGTTTTTTTAGCATCTCAACATTATAAATGAATGACGATTTTTGAGGCATATTTTTGGAAAAGTTTATGGTATTTCAGCAAGTATTAGATATAAATTTAAACTTGAAAGGACAGAAAATCTTATTTTCGTTCTAGGAGAACAGCTTCCACTGATTACAGAATTTATGTATACTATTTTTTTATGTGTTGCCGGCGGTTCATCAAAAGCTGGTGAAGAATCTATTATATTAAGGGGTGCAATTAATGTTTGTATAAAGTAAAAAAAATCTGAAACGCAATACTATGTGAACGCTTCAGAAAATTGTGATCTTAAAATGTTACTGAATATTAGCAAACATGTAACTGGTACTAATTGTTTTGAGATAACTGATAAAATTGATAATCAGAAACTGGGGGTTTGGTTTACTTGAATTAGCATATATATGTGAAGATCAAGAATCGACTTAAGCTTTTGAAAAAGAAATGGAGATAGAAAAGCAAAAAGAGGCTGAACTTTTTTATACTTTAGTATTAACATTTGCACTGCAACTATTAATGCAAACTCTTCTCCATCTGTTGCACTTAATCAAACAATAGATCAGTATTATCAAGAAATATCATATATACTTATAAGATATATACTTATAAATATCATATACTCATAAGAATGTTCTAATAGTTCAAAAACATCTTTAATGAACTCAAACAAGAAAAAAGTACCCAGACTTAGCAACAGAAAAAAATCTGCATATGCAATTTCAACAGCAACAGTATAAATGGTAACAAAGCATTTGTTCTATTCAGTGTCAATGAAATCATCAAAAAATTTAATGAGAGTTTAAATGAAATAATAGTCACTATTTAGCAGGATAAAAAAAGATTGTATATTTATAAAAGTATATTTTTTAACATTTGCTTATACACTTATGTTGTTAAAAAGTTCGGTTTTTTGAAAAAAAAAACAACCATTTTTCTTCTTCTGTTGATGAAAAAAAAAAAGTCTTTTTTGAATTTTTTGAGTTGTTTAAATGAATTGAAGAAGCTGCAGAAGTGTTCATGTGATTTAAAAACAATCCTAAAATTTGTGCTCTATCTGTAATTATGTTAAAAATAAGAGCTTAAAAGGTTTCATTAAATTAAAAAAAAAAAACATCTGTGTAAAAAATTTTTGTGACAACTTACCAAGACAAACAACCATCTCAATTGCTCCAGGTAACGCAATTTTAAATTTATAGTTTTTTCCAATTATTAATTCCCCCTGCAATGGGCTATATAAGCAGTATCCTGTATGAAATTGCTTAAATTGTTTAGGAAAAACAGATTTAAAGTATTGTTTACAAATGATGATGTAGGCACATAGAAGAAAGCATGTCAAACTACTTTGATTCTTTGAAGTGTTTGTGAACAACTTTAAAATAAATTTTCCTTGATAAGGAACTGTAACAAATAAATGGAGCAACTTTTCTGTAACATACACACGTATTCCTCTATTTATATCTTTATTGTTTTCCATATCACATAAAATACCAAAACAATCAATAAAACTGTTAGTAGCAATTTTGAATTTTAAATGCAACTTTGCAGACTCGTCACAATTAATTACACCATGTAAGTGAGTCAATGATTTCATTTGAAAACCAAAAAAGTTCCTTGCATAAAATGGTAAATTTTTAAAAGTTTGCCTTGATATGGGTTCATTGAGTAACTGCCAAGTACAATCTTGTGGATAGTGATCATATATAAATTCTTCAGGATCAGTAAAGAAGTAGTGGTCATTGTAACTTTTAATAAAATCCATTTTATCATTAAAATAACCTGAAGCCCATGCTAGATCCATTAACCACCAAGTATGATCTAAATAGACAGCATTCCATACATGATACACATCATTATTAATTGAAGCAACAACACTATTGTTGAATTTGACCCATCCAGAAACACTCTTTATCTTTAACCCTAGCCCTCTAAACAGCCATTATTAAATAGATAAAAATAATACTTATACCCTCCTAATTTAGAAATACATTAAACTAAACAAACTATGTATAATAAGTAATTTCTTACTCTGTATATTCAGTTAAAAGAGCAGCAAAACGGCTGAGCTGTATACTTTTAAAGGATGGATCTGAAGCACTGCCTGCAATATTGTTAATGTTATCAGCCACCCATCTCCACACAACACGTAACTGAAGAATCAGTGATTCGATAAATGGCTCAATCAAGTAATTAACCAATTGCTCTTTTGTTTGACAAAAAATAATAGGAACCTAAAAAAAAATTTATTGACAATAACTGATAAGCAAATAACATTAATATTTTAAATTTTACAACTCCATTCAACATATCAATAGAGCTTCTTATGTTTTGTAAGTATTCAAGTAGGTTTTGTAAGTTTGTTTTCAAGTCAAAAATAGATTAAAAAAAAGAAAAAAATTGAATGTATATACGTATGCATGTATGCATGCATGCATGCATATGTATATACATATGTATGTATGTATGTATGTATGTATGTATGTATGTATGTATGTATGTATGTATGTATGTATGTATGTATGTATGTATGTATGTATGTATGTATGTATGTATGCATGTATGAATGTATGTATGTATGTATGTATGTATGTATGTATGTGTGTATGTGTGTATGTGTGTATGTGTGTATGTGTGTATGTGTGTATGTGTGTATGTGTGTATGTGTGTATGTGTGTATGTGTGTATCTGTGTATGTGTGTATGTGTGTATGTGTGTATGTGTGTATGTATGTTTGTGTATATATATGTATATTTGAAAACATTTTAAAAATATATACATTTAAAGCTCTCTCATCTGCCAACCTATAGAAATCAGATGTTGGTACTAACATTTTTTTCTTTTGCAAAAATCTATCACTAGTTGAATTTTTGGACATTTGATGGCAGAGATTATCACTCAGCATTATAACTTCCAAACTCTCTGATGATACTGATGGCTTGAGTTTTGGATTGTAGCAAAAAGTATTTTCTTTAAAATCTTTCTCAGCATCTATTGTAGAAACTAACTGATTTTGAGAAATAGAAAAGTCATTTCCAACTTTTGATGTACCACAACCCATGTCTACCTCTGAATAGATATTTATACAAATTTTGTAATTATTTAAACTAATAAATATGATATGTATGTATATACATACATTTATATATATATATATATATATATATATATATATATATATATATATATATATATATATATATATATATATATATATATATATATATATATATATATATTGTATTGTATACTTGTGAATAAAATACACGTGATTCCAGAAAGCATATTAACTTTAAATATACGTACAATAACAACAGCGCCATATCAAACAAACTTAAACTGATTGTTTAAACAAACAGTTGGATCTATTTGAGATCCAAGTGCCTATCAAGAATGTCCCATGGATATTTCGGATTGCTGAGACCTTTTGAATACAGGTTTACCTGTCTGTTTTGCAAGTAAATATTAAGACCGTCCGGAAGGATAATGACCCAAGCGATTTTTGAAATATTCTGAGAACCACTTATTCGATTTTGATTATCTTTTTGTTTTAAAGCAAATTTATGTCTTTCAAATTATGTAACGGTAGTTTTAAAAAAGTAAAACTGTAACAAATAGAGTGTATTGTCAAAAGTAGAAGTGAGAAAGTTTACTTCGGACGAATTGAGAAAATTTATTTTGGGCGAAGATAAATTTTCTCACTTCTACTTGTGCGATACATTTAAAAATCGATACGTTCCAATTTATTCGCTAGCAACAAAGTAAACATTTTTATAAGTTCAGTGGTTTCTAAGCTTTCACAGAGCAGGAAAAAACTTTGTAATGGGAAAACATAAGTTTTCTACTGCAAAAATGAAATTAAGTTTACAGGATAAAAATTAAGATACTCACTATTTAAGAATTACACTGGCCAACAAAAAAGACCTTTTTTTTTGTTGGCCAGTGATTTGGATTTAACAACTGTTTTTAGGTAATTTGGGGGCAATAGTATGAAATCACATTAAGCTTTTTTATCTATGGGCATTTTAATATTTGCCCATATTTGCCCAACCTGTTGCTACATATTTCAGAAATCCGTTGTTCTTTTGTAGTTGAGCTTGCTTTGTTAGGTTGTGGTTAGTTGGGTTGTGTTAACTGTGCAGTGAGTAAGAGTAAGTGTCAGGGAGCTGCGTGCTCCTACCGAAGAGGCGGCGGCCTATGAGCATTTTTCTGCTTTTTTGGCTGCTTTACTAGAAGTTTTTGTTTGCGCCTGTTACTTTATCCCCCTTAAAATCAGCTCACCAGCGAAGTTCAGTGGTCAATTAGTTAATTATAAAAGAAATGTGTGTGATAGTGGAATATAAGCACCAGAGTCTCGGTACGGAAAGTATCGTGTAGTCACTGGATCGGTCATTCTTTGCGATAACCGTCCTAAGATACTGATACCAAATCGGCATCTCCGTAGGAAATTTTTTACTCTTGAAACTTGAATCAACAAAGAATAAGTATGTACTGATTTGTATTTAAACGAGATATGGCTAATGCCCAGCGTTCCCAAATTTGAAAAGAATTAAATATACCTAATCTCCTGTGTGTTGAAAAAAAAACAGCAACATTCTTTTAATGAATCTTAACTGACAGTTTGCTATCAAAGACGAAGCATAATTCATAATACTTAATACAAAATCAGTGTATCAAATTTAGTAAAAAACCACAAAATCTAAGTCAGCAAAAATTGTGTTGACTAGTGTTATTTTTAGTTTTAAGTTTTTCATTTCTTTTTTTTTTACAATTATATGCCCGCAATATAACGGCAACTTTCATAGTTTCGAAATCAAAGCATGTTAAACATTGTTATATCATTATTCTTTACTTTTTAGGACAAAGATAAAAATAGCGAACAAAAAACTTCAAAGTAAAAACGAGAAAATAAGAAATAGTCAAGATAACTTCAGATGTTCAACATGAAATCAATTCAAATACAAACGATATATTGTATTAGTTTGATAAAACTTTGATCACAAGAGATTCATCGACCCAAAGATAGTGAGTTAGCCGGAGTAAATAAAAGCTCACAGTACATTAGAGTACTAAATTTGTAATATTCTTAAATCTTCTTAGCGCTGAACTCATTAGCATTCCAGAACGTGACTTTTACTTGTAAAGCATTCGCACTCTACCAAGTATAAACGTTACTCGGCGGCGATAAAATTCAATTAACGAATGCCTAACTTTTTTTTTTCTTTTTCTTTTTTTCTTGCTTGACCTATATTTCGTTCTTTCCACGTACTCTTTCTTAACTTGATTGGCCGATTACCAACATATTTTCCTGAACATAGAATGTTTTAAAAGAGAAGGTTCGCAAAGTACATTTAACTAATTTATCTTTTCAAAACCAAGATAACATGCTTAAGAATTTAACAACATAATATATGTTTCAACTGTTAAATAAAAGCACGTTACCATTCATTTCTCTCATTGCTTTTAAATAATCTTGTGGATCTTTAAAGCTAACAAAGCCGTAGCCCTTTGTTTTCTTTGTCTTTTTATCCCTTACAATCTTCGCACGTAGTAGAGATGGATATTTGGAGAACGCGCGAAGTAAAGCATCATCGGAGACTTCGTTGCCGAGGTCGCCCACGAATATACGAAAATCGTCTAAAAACATTCGTCGTGTGCAATTTTTCGATGTTACAAGAATTTTAAAATAACTCTAGAACAAATAACCTTGCTTCGGATATGTAAAACCGCATTAACAGGCGAATGGACTGAGCTTAACTTTACTTTAACATAACAAAACTTACAAAATATCCATGGCTATCAGTAGCAATCTTTTCAGCGATAAAGCTAAATATGACTTCCTTGAAACTTACAGAAAATAACAATTGCAAATTGCAACAGCAAAAAATGAAACTATGAAAATGTTGCAAATAATGATAATTGGTGAAACAAAGGGACGATTTTTGTAAATTTTTGTGTATTCCTAACTTATTAAGCGTCTCTTAAAATGACACAAAATAAAAAATGGATTAGAGAAAACAAACTCACTTGGATCCCAATCAAGTAAAGTACTATCTTCCCACACTGTACCACCTGCTACACGAACAACAGTTTTTTTCTTATCCTTTTTTAGCTTTGAAGAATTTCCATCACGATGATCTTTTGACATGTCAAAGTTTTGCATCATCATACTCGGTGGTAAAAGTCCAGGAGGTCCTAAAAAAATTAACAACAGATTAGCAATTAATTAGTAACATTTCTTTTTTGATAAAGGATTTTGAGAAAACTAATTATCAAGACAACCCACCATTATGAGACATCATCATATGTGGGGGCATCATAGGAGGAACCATTAAATGAGGTGGCAAAATTGCTGGAGGAGGAAGTCCATCAATTGATGGCAGACCAGGAAACATGTGAGTAGGTAAGGAACTAGGAAATGTTGGCACTCGAGGTGGTGGATTTGGAGGTTTTGCAGGCAAACTAAAACTTGATGGTTGAGAACTTGGTGTTGATGTTGGTGGACGAAGCATAGGAATTTTAGGTGGAGGTGGTAGATTTCCAGATATCTCAGATTCAAACCTTGACAAAATAACAATAAAACTTTTAGATTAATTGTAACTTGTAAACTTTGAAATATTTACTCCAGATTAAAAGAAAGCTGGGTTTAAATTGCTAATAAAGCATAAAGACATTTTGATTTCTCAAAAACTTATGAGAATGTTTAATTCTTAAATGTTTAAAGACAGGTAAAATTATGTATGCTCTTTTGAAAAACCATTTCAAAACTGAAGAAAAATATATACTATTACTAAGATATTTCATTGTCTAAAATATAAATGCTTTTTTGAAAAAACAAGTTTGAACTAGGTTCTTAATACAAAACATTTTTATTTTGTGAATTAACAACACTTAAATTGTTAATGTCATTTTTAATTTTTAGCTATTGTTGCTGTATTATTAGTTAACATAAAAGTTAAACTTTTCTTATATATTTATAATTGTTTTTAAAATGAACAAACATAGCATATCAATAGAAAGAGCTTGAAATGTTAAATTATTTTTCTAAAATGGTACCAATGGCAGTAATGCTACCAGAGAAAAGTAAGAATTACATTTTGTAAAAAAGATTTTTCAAAATAAAAATTTAAACTAACTTCAGAGAGTTTCAAAAAAACTATTTATGATTTGGGGTAATCATTTTATATAAAATATAAATTATATATATTGCCCATCTAGAAGAAGTTAAGCAATAAATAATCAGAGAAAGTTGGAGCCTTTCCTTCAGAAAGAGTGACACAAAAAAGCTATTGCTGTCTGAAGAAAAGATTAATAATCAAAAAGCATGTATTAAATTCTGTTGACTTGGTTTTTTATGAAGATCTATTTAGAACCCATGAAAAATAAATGTGTTCATGTTTTGGGTCAACAGGACTCAGTGTAATTCAATAATTCTATACAACTAAATAAATAATCAATTTAAGCACAGCTCATTATGTAGCAAACAAAAAAAATAAAACAATTCAACATTTTAATGAAATTTTTGAAATAGAATTTTAATTTATGCCAGATGATATTGAGCACAATGCTAAGTTTGTTTATGAATTACAAAGAGAATGTATATCCTATAAAACAAAAATTTCCTGGAATAGACAAAGTTGAATACTATGCTGGCCAGCTCAAAATCTTAAAAGTCTTATGAACTAATTGGTCATCAGGATAAAGCTGGAAGTTAAGTAAGAGCTTAATTACAGTGTCAATATTACTAAAACTGGAGAACTCAACCCATAAAAAAGAATAACAAAAATACCACAAATAAATTCTGATCAAAAGAGTATATAACACATTCATTCATAAATAGCACAAACTGATTTCTCAAATTTCTTTATCAGTGCCATACCATTGAGCCAATATGTAATGGAAGAGAATATTTACAAAAATAGAATACTGGATTAGAACTAGATGTTTGTTGCAACCTTGTGAGAAGGTACACCTAGAACTGGATCACAAGATCATAGATTTTCTGAATAGCTACTTTCTACTATAAAAGATTTGTGCACTTATGCTTTAATCATTATTTTATTCTGGAATTAGTTAGATGAATCTAATAACAAAATCTTCATTGATAATTATAAATCAACATTAAAAATTAGAGCCCTGTTAAATAAAAAATTTACCTGGAAAGAATAGCATAACATAGTATATATAAATTATTGAAAAATTAAATCTGCAAATTGTTCAAATTTTTTTAACTCTTCAAGAATCAAACTTGAAAAACTATAAAAGAACCTTTCTGAAAACATTAAGTCATGTTCTAGATCAATAGTTACTAACCTAGAAATTGTGGGCCAAGTTTGCTATATAAAAATATTTTATTAGTGAAGCAACACAATTTTAAATATTGTTTTATAGCTTATCTGTGGTATTGTGTCCAAATATTGGTAAAAACATACTGAAAGACATTGTTAATTTTGTTATCTTTTAAGAGAATTTTTGTGAAACTTCTTCATCTATAGTAAAGAAATGTTGTATTACTTTTCATTTTTACTAATAAAAACTACTTTAACTATAGCTATAAGAAAATGAAAAATTCCACTAAAATTCAAAGCTTTACCAGCTTTTATGATTTTTTAATTAACAGTTATTACAATAATTAATTCTTAAAAAAATCATTATCTTAAAACTAAATTGGTGTGACACTGTATACCAGGGCATAAAAAAAATGTGAATATTAGAAAAGGGTTACATACTACATTTCTTAAGGATTACATACTCCATTTCTCACACACACACACACACACACACACACACACACACACACACACACACACACACACACACACACACACACAAACACACATGCACGCACACCTACACGCACGGACACATACATGCACACACATATACATGCATGCACACATACACACATACACGCATACATACACAGACGCACATATACATACATACACACACGCACAAATATACACACATACACACACGCACACATACACACATACAGACAAACATATATAAAGAAATATCATTTATCTATCCATGTTAAGATTAAGTCAAAAACATTCTGAAATGAAAATTAAAAATGGATTTGAATTTTAAATGAGAGTTACACTAGATTAGAGTTTAAAACACTTAACAACTTGTATACAAAAGATTGTGTGAGTCATGGATAACTAAATTTTATAACAACTATAAAATTCAAAAATGACATTTTCTGATATTCAAAATGCTATCAATGCGATCATACCTGCTCATTTCATCTTCTAAATCTCGTTTTCGCTTATCTTCCATCTCAATACTGTTTTATTATAGTTTATGATTTAATTATTCTAAATTGATCTAAATGAGGAAATAGCCTTACAGAAATAAAGAGCATAAATAAACATGAAATACTAAAAAAAAAAAAAAAAAAAAAAAAAAGTACACAAGAAAAAGATCAAGATTTTTTTGTCTAAATTACAGCATATTCTAGATTGCAGGTATATTTTTGAAAATGTACAATAAATTTCTTAAGCCTATAATAAATGATAAGTAAACTAATATTCTTGGTGTTTTTTTTTTTAAGAAACTGTCGATCCAACCGAAACTATTGTTTTTTAAGAAACTATCAAAGTTTAATAGTATATCAAATAGTTAAAAAGTACAGTGTGCGAAAAAATTATCACCTAAATATTTATCTATATACAAGTCTACATACAAATCTATAGCTTGATATATTTTTTATCTACAGATTATGCTCTTATAAACTTTGACCGCTAGGGTTTTTTGAACATCATTGATAAAATCTATTTATGTTTAACCCCGGTAGTAAAGCCAGGAAAGTTCACCATGTCGGCACGGAAAAAACAAATTTAGAAAAAAAAAATGTAAATTTTTAAACGAATAAAATCACTCTGCAGTCAAAGTAAAAAATATTTTTATGAAACAATTTTCAATGTTTAGTTCATGAAAACGAGGACTTTCTATTATGAAACTCACAAGCTTATGCTCATCAATCGTAATTCTACTTTCTTTCATTGATTATAAATTGATAAAAGATTATAAATGGCCAGTACAACATTAAAAGTCATCCAGTTAATGGAACAGTTCTTAATTACGGGTTCAGATGGTAACACTGAAACTCTTCCAATTAATTTATATTTGGCCACTACTTTAATTAATAATAGTTTGTGTGAAAAGCCCTGTATGTGTGATTTTTGATCAACCTTATCAGTGCCACATAGGTCATTCTATTATGTTAAATAATTCACACCCATCGTTAGTATGGAAAACAAAACCTCAGCTTATCAAAAGTTCATCATCTACGATATTATGTCCGCAGAAAGACACTACTCAAAATAAACGGCAAAGAAGTTTTAGTGAAAGTCAAGCAGAAATACATCCGGCAGAGGGAAGACAAAGAAGTGGATCAGTGCAAGTTGAGATACCATTAAGCGCTGAAAGTCCCAAATCTTCACCCCAATCACCTGCATTTTCTTTTACTGGATTCAGTTTTCTTGATAGAAAAGCAAATTCTTTTTACATTGGTTATGATGATTGATGATATCTGTTTAGCAGTACCTAAAAGTGCATCATTCTACACCACACAACCATCAACCATGTTAAACCAATATCACCCCTTACAAAAAACGAGTCTTTAATAGCATTAGCTAATAGACTATGTATAGATATATGTATATATTCTTAATATAAAGATGTTGTCTCATTTTATGTCCATTGCATAGTTATTTATTGTACATGAAAATTTAAAGTAGAAGTTACTTCAATAAACTTACTAAAAATACTGTAATTCCTGTTAAGAATATTATGATTAAGCTAATATATTATAAAGTATAAGTGATTAAGTAAAGTCATCTTGTGTTGAGTTTTAGAGTGAATATATTTTATAGTTTTTTAGATTCTTATTAAGTGGTTTAGTTTATATTTATTAAGAAACATCTTGACTTTTATATCATATAGTAAAATTACTTTTTTTTTGAAAAATTAAAAGCAAGTTGGAAACTTGAAAATTTAATTCTGTTAAATCTATTTTACTATACTGTTATATAATATAGCTTTTCATGATTGCATAAATTGGATATTTTATTAGCTGGTGAATTCTTACTATTTTTTTTCTTGAAATAAGTTTGGCTTTTATTTTTTATTTATAAATAATCTTTGATAAATAAACCATTGATGAAATATTTGGTACTCTAACTCATTTCTATTTTTTTCATTTTTTTCATTTTTCTTTTCAAAAATAGTAAAATATCTCTGCTTATGACTTTTGTTCAACTGTTAAAGTAATGCTCACTTTAGGCAAGCATTATTTCATCAGTCAAACAAAAAGAGAATGTTGTTTCATTTAATCATTATTGATCTCCTACCAAACCTTTATGCAAAATATTTTATCTTTTGGTCCAAAGAAATTGATTTATATACTTGATGTATTATTTCAGTATTCTGTTGCAATAATTTAACAGATCCAAACTACCACATAATCAAGAGAAAAACCAGTAGGTCAATCATGCTGGATCTATAATTGCTATGACAACATATTAACTTGCTCATTCGTGAGATAAGCTCAATAAGTAATGTTGCCAATCCAGTCAACTTTTTTCTTACAAACCACTTTATTAATATGGTGATAAGCATTTCGATTAATCAAATGGCTCTGCTTTTATAGAAGTTGATATATGGACTATAGCTTCTTTAACCAAAGTTATTATTTGCACAACAAAGTGACAAGGCCTCTTTAGTAAACTAGTTTAGTAAACTTATGATTGAACTTAGGTTCAGATGGTAGAGGTACTTGCGATCTATTTTCCAATTTTACAGCACTCAAACCAATTAAAAGGAAGTTTTGAAATTACAAGAGCTGAAGTTAATAAAGATATTATAGAAAAATTTAAAAAAGAGAGAGATTGTCTCTTTATCTATTTAAGGAGAGGAAGATGCACAAATTACATTTTTTTGAGCATCATAGAATGTATAAACAATTGAAAAATACTATGGAATATCAGAAAAATATGCAAATTTGGTGAAATGGTATAAAATAGTGCAAGTGTCGAGACAAAAATAAAAACTCGGTTGCGAACAACCTCTTAATATACTATGGCGTGCTAAGTATTACAAAATTGTTGTTACTTTTAATTATAATATATAAATGTTTATTAACGTCTTTTTCTTTTTTTTTTAATTGTCGCTTCCTCGACCATGCAAAAGCTCAGTAATACGTGGAGTTTTTTTGTTGTTTTTTTTTAACATATCTCTGAGCTTTTACATGATCGAGGAAGCAACAATTTTTAGCGTCCTAAGAATAAAAGGATACTTTCAACGCGCTATCAAAGATCTATTTGGGAATAGAGAAATCAGTCATTAAAAGTATTTCATTTACAATAATTGAGAAAGCAGTAAAGTTTCGGTGTAACGAAAGGTTTTTTCTAATACTGATATCGCTATTTAGTTATTAGTTCCCGTGTCGATTGCCATAGCACATTTCGTTCACCATTTCATATAATGATAGTAAGAATGCATAGGTGAAGAAATGCGATTTTTAAACTTTTTGAGGCGTCCTTAATAACAAAAAAGGGCGTCTTGTCATAGGTATGTACATTATTTGTAAAACTACAAACAGTACTATAATTAAAAAAAATTTTAAGCAAAATTTTTATAGTTGAAAATCATTACCTAGCTGCAAGAATGTCGTACAAGATAAAACACCAATAAAGATAAAGAGCGCATTATGGAATTGAAGATATCTTCGCCGAGAGTCTATTCATCTTTTTTTTTTTTTTTTTTTTAATCTATTCAACCGATTGTCAAAAAGATACCTCAAAAGAAGAATACTTTTTTTTTCTTTTAAGGTATCTTTATGATAAACTTTTGAGGTTTTTTAACCTTTGCTCTAAAGGATTAAAGTCTCATACGATCTCATCTTACGATCTCTATCATACGATTTCATCACTTTTCTTACGATCGATATCTTATTTCTTTTAAATTAGTAATTTCTTTTCCAGCGTAAAACAATACATTAGTTGCTAACATAAACTTCGTCTCTTCTTCTTTTTCTTTCTTCTTCTCTATTTCTATAATTTTAGATTGTGGTTCTGTAAACGTAATGTAATATAGTAACTTTTTGATTATGAAAGATTTATGTAAATGTGACTGTTCACCAATTTTGGTATACATTGTCACTGTTTTTACGCCAACAGGACTTCAAGCACATGATGAATTAAATAAATTTAATAACGGGGTTTTAACAAATGCAATAAAACACCCTGTCATTTAGTTGACTTTTTTTTAAATCACACGATAATGGTTTTCTATTTCATTTACTTTTTTATGATTGGTTACATTCAAAAGAATATTTGTCTAAACGTCGGACTTTATTTACGCTTTGAACAATCTATTTACAGTTTTTACATTTGAATAAATGAAAATATCGCCACCCAGATAAAAAAGTAAAATACTTGTATCTTTGAATTTCCTAATTTCAAAATAACTTGTTTTTTAATATTCTAACTGAGTTGCCAAGTTACTCAATAGTTCACTTTCTTTCACGTGATAAATTTTCAAGTTGTTCATGCCGATTGTTTAAATATTGGAGAATGATATTTCTAGTACCGTAATGAAACCAAACTTTAATTCAAATAACGTTGACAGTGTTTCATAACTGGTCAATAAGATTTTTCAACTTTACTCAATTTTTGTGACAATCCAGATTATATCATTTCAGCTCGTTCTTAAAATGTTTAATTTGATTGAGAAAATGCCTTCGGCCCACAGCTTAAGGCAAACAGCGATATTTAATCTTTTTTTTTTCAGGTTGTTAAATTCTGAATTCTGGGGCATCAAATGGAAATATGCATCATATACCTTCTAATTTTATTGGATTATTTAGTGGGGAAATACCGACAATGCACATTGCTAAAATTAAGTTTCTATGCCTTAATTCATTTGTTCTTGTGAATGTTTTCTTTTTCTTATTGAAAAAAATATTTCATTTAAAATAATATTATTTTTATGTATGAAATTCATAGTTATAAAGAAAATATACTTTGGGTTTAGATTGAATAAAAACCATATCTAAGTCCAGGAGTGAGAGCGTTGGTAGCCTTCTTGCTCCTCCGTATGGGAGGGTAGAAGGCTGTCAATAAGTAAACAAATACAAATGCGCAAATGAACGCAAATGTTTAGGAAATAAACACGCATTATTTAGGGATTACTATAGTTTTCAGTTTTCATATCAGACAACCCATACTGATCATTTTGATCTTTAGTACGTTCATATCTTTCGATAGTTATTTCAGGATCAGGATCTGGTGCATAAACATTCTAAATATAATAGACATAAATAAAAACAAAAATTTGTTTTTAAAAACTTAACTAATATATTATTTCGTTTAATTTGTTAACTACATTATTTTCAAAATCATGAAGGTAAAGAGTAATTACTTAGGAAAATGCATCAAGAAGAAAACAGAAGAGAAAGATACCTGTAAATAGGAATTGCCAATAGGATCGTCTAGTACAATAGTGATGAATTCCTTTCCCTCGATAACCTTTATAAAAAACAAGCTGTATATATAGGGCGTGTCAATATTAAAAAAAAAATTAATTCTAAAAAAATGTATCGAATAAAATGTTAGGATTTAAATAAATTTTGGAAAAAACTGTAAAACATTTAAAAGTGGTACATTTTCAAAAGTTTTCTACTTCAACTATTATTTCTATATACTAGTTTACATAACTAATGCATGAATATATAAATTCATTTATATTTATACTAATAATATAGTAAGTTCTTTTTCATACACACTATACATAAATACAAACAATACACAAACTTACTCCTATATACACCCATTAACTCTTTGTTGATCATTTGAACTGTATTATATTCTTCTCTTCTTTCCTATGTGTGCTTATGTCCAGCTGTTTTAGTAATTACCTGTATACACTTCTCAACTGATTGTGTATACAGATAATTACTAAAACTGCTGGATAAAAGCATTCTGAAGAATTCTGGAACACCCAAGGGAGTCTTAATAACTTCTTTTTAATAAATGCTGCAGTGTGAAGCTAAAAAACTCCTAATTCTAATATTATCAACATGATTTTCCTCGTATCTAGGGAGCTGAAACATAATAGCTTCAATCCTCTCCTCTTTATTCTCACTGCAAAGCATAGTTTTTAACATGACTTCAGAATGTGCATGCTACTTTTTTTTTTTTTTGTGAGCATTTTAATATCTAGAAGCTGTTTACTCTGGTTTCTCAAGAGCTCCAATTGAAAAAAAACATGTCTCAGACTCTCAACCAAACTTGATTTCACTTTGATTTGGAACCAGATAGGAATGTAAACATCTAAAACATATTCAACAAACCATCTAAGATTCTGAAGAACCTTACCAAATAGCCCATCCAAAGAAACCTATATTTTCAAAATCTTTCTGCACTCCAAAGCTGCCAACTTTTTCTCTCTGTAACTTGATGTCTGAGTTCTAATACAGGTATTTTCTTTTCTCTCATTTGCTTACAAATAACATGAGTCTGTTTTTACAGTCTGAGTCACAAACAGGCTCTGAACAAAACATTATTACACATTTAACAACAAATTATCTACAAATTATTCAATTTTTGTAATATAATTGCCTTCTAATGATTTCCAAAGCTAATTTAAACTGCTCTTTCCCATTTATACTTCAATTTACCTTTAATACTAAATTCTTGCATTTCTAAATACAAATAATAATTAGCTTTCTGAAACTGAGAAACCAAGGATAGGATCATGTCAGTAACTAAAATATCAACAGCTCCTTTTATTCTGATCACTTATCTTCAGCAAAAGTATACCATGTTGTAGCATATCTCTTACAGTGGGGAGGTTAGATGAGAAAATGTCTTTCTTCTTTCTACATTTACTCAGGTGAGGAGCTGATGTTTTTTTTTAAGACATTCTTATGTTTAATTAAAAATATTGATGTTATGAAAATAATTTTTTTTTTTTTTGACAAACAAAGCATTTAGAAGACACCCTAATTTTTAAAACAGTTACATTTTTTTTTAACTACAGATTCTGCATAGGGCTAATAGAAACTTCAAACTACTCATATTACCTAAAAAAAAAGAAACAAAGCTACATCTTTACAGTTTAGATTTTAGAAATATTTGTAATATTAAACATTTTAAAATAATTTTATTTAGAGCTTAATTTCAAAGCACTTTTTCACTATGAACTTTTAAGGTCAGTTAAATGTAATAAGCGTAAGATGAGAAATATAAAAGGAGCCATTCCATGCAATGGTTTTGAAACCATAAAAAGATTTTTACTGCATGACATGTTTTTTCTCTAGTTAATATGAGCTTTCTAAAAAAAAAATTTTATCACACTAAGGTTTGCCTAATAAAGTCAAAAATAACATTTTGTAAATAATCATGAAGACAATAAGAGCAAAATATAAAATGGAAATGTCTTTAAAACAGCTTTAAATCTTATCAAATATTTTTTGCAGAAGGATTGTTAACATATCATACAATCATAGCTATATCTCTTGAAGTTTTTGTGTCTGCCAAATTTATGCAACACTTTATGTAAAAAATTTAATTAAATATTAATAAACACAACTAAATCATTTGTGATAAACTAACAGAAAATAACATGATTGCAAGGCAGGCACTCCTAAGACATGTGCTTTCTATGTTTATGGACAACCATAAAGAGAAGAAAATTTATTGTGAGTCATAAAAGGATCCTCACTCAGTTTTCTCCATCTTAGCAGTACAATCAGTAATACTAACATAAAAAGCAGTTGATATAATTTTTATTAGACACGCATCTTATTGTTAGCCTAACTCAGAAAAGGAATAACTAATAATTTTTTTTGGTACCATCTGGTGCATATTTTGGGTATGAGCCTATTAGTGAAAGCACTGACTCCTAAAAATTTTCATTAACAAATTTCAAAATTACACATTAGTTGGTGCAAAAAAACAACTTTTAAAAATTTTGGAATTACATTTTTTACAAGTTAGGCCATTTATATAATGATCATGATAAAGCCACCAGTATTATTCACTAATATATTACCTTGTGTATAGTTTCTACCAATTCATTAATTCGATTAACTTTATATGCACTATCACCAAATGAAAAAGGACTTATAGTTCCAAGCTAAAAAGAAATTTGTCACTTAAAATTAATAACAAACGACATGCTAAAAATAAACAATTAAGACAGTTAATCTTTTATAATTTTTTTTTTACAGCAACTCATAAGCAGGCTGAATTTAAAAAGAATAATTACTCTATTTGGATATAACTTCCAAAACTACTAAGACAAGTGAGAATATTTTATGTGTTTTAAATGAAATTGATAGCTGAATAAATCAGCTTTTGCCAATGTTGAATTAACTCTGAATAAACCAAAAAGGCAGGAGTTTTAGGAGTTTCATCTTTTCAATTGTAAAATCTTAAGTAAGGTTTCAAGAAAAGTTTACAACTACAATAACATGTTTAGAGTCATTTTTGTAGCCTTTACTCTTACTTTCAAATTCTTTAATACAATATCAAATTTAGAGCTGCTGAAGATGTTTTGTAAAAAAAAAAAAAAAACTTTTTACCTTTTTGAGTTCTGTAAAAAAAAAAAGATCAATATGCATTTTCTGCTTGTGATTATAACATTAAAAAAACAATAACAAAATGTAAGGTATACATGTTCTAGGACATTGTACAGAAGACCCTCTAGTGTTGTAAATCTTCCTCCACTAGAAGAAAGCTGAAAATCCATATCCAAATGTGGAAATCTCACTGTGCATGACTCAGACTAAAAGAAGAAAATTATGTTAAAAGAATTCTAATTGAAATAACTGAAATAAATTTTTATATAAAGTTAATTTTTGTCTTGATAAGAACCAAGTATGAAAAATTAATATTACAATTGATAGTTCTTTTCACATACCGTCAAAACATCTCTATTTAAATCAGAAGCATCTGTCATATTAAAAGTTATTTTTGTACCTAACTCTTCAATTGCTCCTGAATCACAAAAAAGAAAAGACTTTTAAAAATTCAACTAAAAACATAACTAGAAGGTTCTTTAAGAGACATTAAGAGAAATTCTTAAAAACAATGTCTTATGACCAACAATGTTAAATTCTTTTTGGGAAGCTTTTAGTATACAATTATCAAAACCTATTTGATTTATCTAAAATTAAATATATAGTAAAAACTAATAACAAAATATAGATAGTTCTTAAGAAAATTAATTATAAAACAATATTTTGAGTAAATAAGGTTTATTTTTTTTTTTTACTGTTTGTGACATAAACAGTAAACATATTTTGGTATCTTTACATTAATTACATTAATCAATCAATAAAGACTTATTCTTTCCTTTTAAAAGTATATAATTACATACAAAACTGTGCTTTTTGATTGGGTAATTCCTTAAAAATCCCTTTAATAAAACTTTCTTTTCCAACTTCTGACTGCATAGTAATCATTTTTCACAGCTTCATTGAATTTTCCATCATTTAGAAGTTTACATTAAAAAATGTTAAAAAAATCTAACTTGTGAACAACTAAAATACAACTGTTAACAGACTTTGAGGGTCTTGTTAATAGTATAATACTAAAAAAGGAAAGAAACTAACCGCCAGCTCTAACTTCATTTGTTTTTTTTCCACATGCATCACAAGTGGTGGCCATAATGATGACTTGCTTAAAGTGTGGAATGTCTATTTGTTTCATTCGGGTTGGTGCTGGTCCATTACAAGCTGAACAGTTTGTTTGAAACTCTAAAACTTCTAAATCCTGTTTTTCATCATCTTCATTATCTTCACTTTCTTGAGTCAAACCAAGTTGTTCATTTTGCTCTTTTGATCGTTTAAAGTGTTCAATTTTTGTAGAAGGATCTGCATTTGGTGCAAATGGATTTTCAACAAAACTGTTTCCAGAAATGTCCTCTATTATCAAAGTGAATGGAAGGTTTCCAGTTTTATAATCATTGAGTTTTTGAATAACCTCACTAATTTTGGCCCCAAGATTTGGATCCATGACCTTAACAAAAACAAAAAAAAATTACAGAAATCTTTCTAAAAACACAGCATTTTAACACTTAACACTATTTGTAAAGTTCTTAAATTTACTTAAACCCAATTTTCATAAATGTAAAGTGATTTCTGATGTACTTAAAAAAAAAGCGTGTTAAAAAGCAGGGATAAAAATAGATTTAATAAAAACAGGTTACAAGTCTTAAAGAAGGGCTTTAAACAACATCCAATCACCAATCAAATACGGTCAAATACAAGAACATTATCTTAAGATACAAACTTAATACCATACCATATTATCTTAATATTTTTAGATCAATCTTTAAATATAATATTGGGCAGGATTTGTTTAGTGGTTTTTAGAGGCCTATAACCAGGGCTGGATTAAAAACCTAATGACCCTAAGCCTGAAGATTTGCTATGAGCAGGAAACTTATAATATTAAGAAAAAATTTTTAAGAAAAATAATATATCAATGATATTTCAATATTACATTGTTAAGATATTGTAATATTAATGATTAGTAACTTTATTTTAACTATATTACCAATCATTAATATTACAATCTACTCAGTTTTTAATAAAAATTTATTGCTTACCATCCTCAGTTCTTGTTGCTGCTGCAAACCAGTAATTGCATTTTCAAACAGTCCCTCAATTGTTGTGAGAGCTAGATTTACAGTGAAAAAAAAATATTTTGCTAAAATATATATACAAGCTTGGAAAGAAAGTAAAAATTCATTTAAAAAACATACCTCCTTGAGAGGTGAAAGCAGGACCTTCAAAATCCAGCTCTTCAATGCGAAACATGGCAGAGGCTTGCTTTACAACTTGCCTGTCCATCATCTTTTTATATAGAAAACAAAAAAAAATGACATGCAAAGCAGAACATATTTAAAAAATATAAAGCACACTAAAATATAAAACTAGCAAAAACATCTTAACAACAAAAATGGTGGAAAAAAATAAAAATACAAAAGCAATTCACTTTTTTGTCATTAATGGTGACAATGTAACGAACACCTTTTGGTTGTATTGCTGAACCTGGTTGCACTTCATTATTGGTGAATCCGCAATGCTCACATTTGAATGATGATAGTATAATTTCTTTGAAAAAAGGGATCTTTGTTAGTAACAACTTTGTTATACCCTGATTTAAAAAATAAATAAATTAATTACTCATTTAAATATATACAAAAGTTTAGGTTTTAATCACATTTACATTAAAAAGCTAACTACTCTGTTAAAAAATATCAAGCTTTGAGTATGTAAAAAACTTGACCTGAAAAATTAGATTGCTTGTTTTCTCCTAGAAAATTTATGTACTACTATTCTTTTGACATTTGAATTTGAATTAAATCAATTCAATTTGTTCATTTTACCCAAATACTCATTTTTGCTCATTTGAAAATCTATTTTTAAAAAACATATTTAATATTTAGGCTCAATCAATTATAGATGAAAAATATAAAAATACATACATTTGCATAACATTGCATACATAAACTCTCAATTTCTTGTGGTCCTTCAGATGCATCTGATAAATCAGGAAATAAAGACATTATTTCTGAAAGTGATAACATATATATACATAAATTATTTCGTAAATGCTGCTAACTAATATATTTACATCTTCTGTTTATATATATATATATATATATATATATATATATATATATATATATATATATATATATATATATATATATATATATATATATATATATATATATATATATAGATAGATAGATAGATATATACTTTTGTGTGGCAAATTACTTATATTATTTTTTATTTTATGTAGCAGCACTCCAATTTTAATTACGGTATTATACAAGTGGATTAGTGTGTATAAGTGGAAGTGTGTGAATTTGAACACACATGTTTCCTGACCATGTTATATCCTTTTTATTTTTGTATATTTGACTACAACAGTACAACTACTTCAACACCATTATATTTGATAAATTTTTATTTAAATAATATTTCAAATAAATCACCAATCATTTAAAAACTGATATTTCAGACACATTGTTTTACAAGTTTGTAATGGGAAAACTGATGGAATGTTATACTGGGTGAGTTATATATCAATCAATCCAAAGTATCCATTAAAATAAGTTACATTTGCCAGCATTACACATTAAAATAAGTTACATTTGCCAGTGTTTAAATAAAACACAAATAACAACTTGCTAAAACATTCATTGCAGAAATAGTACATTAAAAGCCATAATTAAGCAACAACCAGCCACCCAAGGACTCTTTCTTTCTCCAATTCTTGCACATTTCCAAAATATACCAGTAAAACCAACTTTATAACGATCTAATATACTGGGCACAACAGCATGAATATAGGTGCAAGCACAAATAAGCAGCAACACCACAGTTAATAAGCTTTCAAAGTTAAATATTGCACTCATTCTGCTCTCTCTAGATTCTCTCTCTAAGATAGTTGTTTACCTAGAGAGATAATTAAGTAAAGAACTTTTTTTATTTTCTAAAAATTATTTCTGTTGCAATTTTATCATTTTAAAAATTAAGATTTTACAACTATAGAAAAAATGTATAAAAATTAGTTGATACAACTTTAGTAGATAAAGTTGGGTGATCTTATTTTTAAAATTAGATTATTCTGGCATGTTTTAATATGCATTTGCTACAACTTAAATTATAAAAAAAACAATTGAACTAAAGAACTTAAATTGCATGTATCAGTTGCAAAAAAAAATACTCTTTTAGTCATGCAGAAAAAAATACAAAAACACTGTTATTACTAGATTCTATTAGAAGGGAGAGAGGAGCATTAGGCTCTAACAGAAGGAGGGGAAGCACTCTACCTTTTACTGGAAAAGAACCTCATAAGGACCTCAATCCGAGAAAATCATTAAAATTAACTTGTGACTTTAGTAAGTTGAATATATAATTTAAAATTTTTGTTTTTATATTAAACTTGTACTATTATGTTCAATTACAAAATTTAAACACTGGAAATAATAACTAATCATTAATTTTTATTTCCTAACTCCAGTAAAGTAAATCTTAATGAAAAATGAAAAAAAATATAGTAAATTTGGTAAAATACAATATATAGTATAGTTAATAATATAAAGTACTTTATACCATTAAAATCTGACTTTTACTTCTAGACTTATCAATTATTAATACTATGTGATACTTGTTGGTGGTGATGGAAATTTCAAATTAGTTTAAAGTATATTAATCTCTAAACACAGATTAACAAATCTTTATTTAGAAACCTGACCTAAAACTTTTAAATAGCACTGGATTCTTCTAAGCTCTAAAAGAGCTTAAAATCAAATATGATCACTTTTATGATGATATAAACATAACAGCCACTTGATCTTACTTACAGCAATATACTCATTCGATAATAAAAAAATCCCCCATTAACCCAAACTTGTCACACTTTGTCCGTTTTCATCTTGTTTTAAATGACAGTTTCACGGTTATCATGGATCACGATAATGCCAATCTAGCTGACCCAAGAACACCACTTATATGGGGTTACTCTAGGTACCTTGATGTGTACGCTACACGTCAAGGTACCCTGTCATATAAATTTTGAAATCGTTTTATTTTGTCCGAGGAAAATAACTTTGTTTGAATGATCAAATTGAGTGAATTTTTGACTTCATAGTGCGCCAAGAAAAACGTCTGTAAAATGAGAACCCCTCTATATAATTTGATTAAAATTGGTGAAAATGTTGCCCATAGCCACAACAAACTTTCAATCGGATTGGTTTACGGGTTACGGATTTATGGCAGTATTAGTTTAAATTTTGTTAGTTTTTTGCAACTTATACCTCAAAACGTTACCGATTACTGTTATATTCGATCACTTTTTTCAAAAATTATGGTTAGATAAGTGTTCTACTATGTAATACCAACAATTTTTATTATAATTGTTTAATTGCTACATGTACCGTTTTCATTTTATTCAAACATCAAACAACGGATTAAAAGAACTAGTAAAAAGTATAAACGAAACATCAAGCACCAAGTTGGAAGAGCAAAAGTCTTGTGAATCATGTTATTCAATCTCACAAAATTTCTGGTGGCTATTTTGTTAAGCTCGGAATTGATGTTGGCAAAGGTTTTTTCAAATTTTTTCTTGGCATTGTTGATACTGCGTTCAGGGATAAAACCAGCTACTGCTAAAACAACCTCTTACTCAAAGGACTGGCAAAGACACTGGAGTTAACAGATAAATACTTGTTGCGGTATCAGAAGATTTACCAGAAACTCACTCCAATATTGAAAAAATCTGGCCAATAGTTAATGCAAATGGATTTAAACTAATTTTAGCTTGTGATATGAAAGATGCAAATTTAATTTGTGGTCTAAAAACCCTCTCAAGTATGCACCCTTGCACATGGTGTGACGTCAAATCCAAATGTCTTGCCGAATCTGGAAACTTGCGAACACTGGGCTCAATCAAATCTAACCTCGAGTCTTTCCAGCAATCTGGTGGGGATGTTGCTAATGAAAAGCTGTTCGGCAATGTCATTCGAAAGTCAATCATCAGCGGGCCTGACAATGTTCTGATTTTGAAAATCATTCCACCTATGGAATTACATCTCCTCTTAGGAGTTGTCAATCATCTTTTCAAGATCCTTAAAACTGCTTGGATAGAAGCTATTAAGTGGCCAGCTGCCCTCCACATTCAATCACCCCATATCATGAGGGTCAGTTCAACGGAAACGAATGTAGAAAACTTCTTAAAAATTTTAACGTGCTGCAGCAACTTGCTGATACAAACTTGGTTCCCAACCTCTTTTACATAATTGAAGCATTCAAAAGTTTTAATTTAGTTTTCAAGGCTTGGTCTTATTCATCCTAAAGTCGGATTTCGCTAAAATAATTGAAAATTTCAAAAGGTATTACTTAATGATAACTGGTGCAAGCGTAACACCTAAAATTCACACCGTCTTCTACCACATCAAAGATTTCATCAGTCACAAAGGATCCCCTCCCCCCCTGGGGCCCTATAGTGAACAAACTGTCGAAATCGCTCAATAAGATTTTTATCAATATTGGTCAAGGTGTAAGCGAAATAGTAATGATCCAGGATACAAAGAAAGGCTGATGTGCTGTATAACTGATCTAAACAGTAAGCATCTTTAAAGAACTGCTAGCATGATTTGAGTTATTAAAGATAAGGAGCAGAAAATCATAGCTTACGGTTTATAATGAACATTTTAACCAACTTAATCCTTAAATGCTGTTAATTTGATATTACATTTAAAATAGTATTGTATAGTATTTGTACTAAAAGAGTATATTGTGCTGGAGAAAATCAAAAAACATGTCTTAGATTGTAATCAGATGCTATTTAATGGTAATATAATGTAAAAAAAGGGTTTTAACAGTTAATAGTTATTTATTTAATATATAATAGCTATTTTATCACTTAATTTTGAAAGTAAATGTATTTAAGGTTTCAAGAGTCAATAAAAATATGTTAACAGAGACGTATTTTTTTGTTTATTTTACCAACTGATAGTCTTTTGACCAGGTTTTGCACTTTTTTTAGGGTTTATTTTCACTTTGGCAGTAGTTTATAAATTAGGAAATGCCGAGATTTTCACGCCATTTATAAGCCAAGTCAAACCACGTTTTAAAAAGCAAACCAATATTTTGATAATCGTGAGTTGAGAAAAGTTCAAGTCCAATCAGCTTATGAGAGTAACAAATGAGGAGCCCACGAATTTTAACTTTTAAGATCTCATTTTTTATGTTTAAAACCAAAGAAGTATTTTACTGAGTACACCACAAGAATGCATAAATCATCAACAAAACAAAGCTGAATGGCTTTAAATTATCTACAAACTCATAACTCTTGTCCAAAATTAAGATCCCAATTTTTAAAAATTTGCGAAGTAAATTTTTTAAATGCCCATTATTGCTTGCCTAAAAATCGGGTGCATTTGTGATTCTACTGTTCTTTTCCGGTTAGCAACGAATCCTGCAGTTTTTAAACTTAAGATATCTTTCTGAGCCCATCTAATGGGCATGGGTTGGTCCATTTAATGGACGAGATTGATAAAAAAATTATGAAATGTATTCCTACGGTTTTTTCCCGTGTGCTCTTCAAATATTTTCATTATTAAGGAGGAGAGGGAAAGAGCTTAATTCAATTTTTAAAAGATAATGCCGGAATAAAATCAAGGATAAACTTTAAAGGCATATTATCATTTCGTTTGTAACCATAGAAACCCTCTATCTTGTTCAATACTTGTTAACATCCTGTAAACGGTGAGCACTGGAAAGTTTCACTTTCATGAGTAATATCACCTATTGTCTAGCAATTCAATTTCTTGCGGTAAATAATATTTTCGGGGCTTTTATCTAAGTAAGTTTTATCTTGGCACGCAATTTCACTATGATAGCTTTTGCCTGGATACTGTGACCATTCATGCCATCAAACTTAGTGATTCTGACATTGCTTAGACTATTCTCATCATATTTATCACGCCGGAAATAAAAAAAGCAAGCACATGCGCTCGGTACTTTTAAGTACAGAGTGTATACTTAATTTCTGACCCCATATATCTCGGTTTAAGAATACGGTATTTCAACACATACCATTTTATTACTGTCATATCAATTTAATTAGACAAAGAATATATATTAATAGTCAGTAATCAGTATTTTGTCCATTTCTTTCTATGCATTGGGTAATTCTCCTTGGCAGGCTTTCTACTAGGCGAAAACACTCTTCTTGCGTAATGGCAGCCCACTCCTGTTCAACACGTCTGATCAACTGTTCACGATTACGAGGTCGAGGATTGTGTAAAACACTGTCCTGGAGTCTTGACCAAATATGTTCGATGACATTTAAGTCGGGCGAGTTGCCAGGCCAGTCGGTCCACACTGCTGGAAAGTCTCTGTTGATCACATTCATTGTTGCTCTTGCCGTGTGGCAAGTTGCTCCATCTTGCATCAGAATAACTTTATTTCTCACAGGAAAGATGGTCTTATCATCATACTAAAGTATTTTTCGGGCTAAAGGAGCATTTAAGAGAGCAACTCAAAATCTTGTGTTTGTAACATGTGGGGGGTCAGAAATTAAGTATACACCCTGTAGGAACCACAGCTTCCTGAGTTTCATATAACAACAACATTTGGAAGTAATACAGAAAACACATAAAAAAGTGCACTTATGCCATTAAACATTTTTAGGCAAAAGTAATTAAAATATTTTCTAATGAAAAATGTTTTCATCAGTTAGCATTACAAACTGTCGGCAAGCAACGTTTATAGGAGAAAAAAGGAATTCAATTTTAATGCAATTAGATGTTTTGACTCAGAAAAACCTTTTTTTTTATTCTTGATGACGTTGTTCTCAAACTAAACAACCCAACTCTTTCACTGAGTAAGAGGATTAAACTGGATTAAAAGCGTTCAAGAACTATAATCGGTTCTACAGATAAGGCTAAAAAGGCGGAGTTGGTCACAATCACATATCCTCTCTGGATTTTGGCGTAATAAGTGGTCCAGATTTTCAGAAGAAGACGAAAAGTGTTCAAACTTTGGGTGAAATTTGTATTTTGAGTGAGAAATGTGTTGAAAAGTGAGAACCAATTAAAATTTTGGTTGAAATGAAAATAATTGAAACTTTTTAAATTCCGTTTTATCGGGAGACCAGTGATAGATATTTGTAAGTTTAAGAGATGCGTCTAAATGTGTGACAAAAATTGTGATCAAACCTCTTTAGGTTCTGGTGGTAATAATTTAAAGACAATTTATTTATAAGACAACTTTAAGATATGCCATATTCAATTTCTGTCTGAAGCAGCCACAGTTTTAGCGGAGCAGCAAGATTCTCAGCTGGGACTTAAATCCAAAAATTCTTTTGAAAATACTTGAAAAAAAACGAAATTAATTATCTACTGAATTGATCTGTGATACTCTATGTGGATCTGATTGACTTGAAAAATCAAGGATCAAGTCTTCAAAGTGGACGAAAAGAAGTAATGATTTTTAGGTAAAGGACTTTTTTTCAAATATATCTTGACCGAATACTACCAACTAAAGCTTTGGCATAAGCTGCATCAACTTAAGCGACTTGGAAAAAGAATGAGAGAATCAGTAGAAAATCTTATAAAAGCAATGTATTTGGGTTGAAAGCGTATCACCAACACCAATGATGATAGCTGAAAAATATTCTGGATTTGAAAACATATAATGACCTCAGTGTTTCACAATACTAAAAATAATGAAAGAACTGACTCTCGGTGTAAACACACCTAAATAATGATTTAGTTATACCATCGCAGGAAAAACGGCCAGAAGGTTACTTAAAACAGCAAAAATATTTTTTCTAATTGCTGGTGTTATAATTTATATAATCCCCAGACTCATGAAGAAATATTTTTTGAAGGCATCCAAGTTAAGATAGTAACTATAACTGTTATCAAGTATTTTGAAAGAACTATGCAGTGTTACCATATTAAGTTGGAGGCCTTCAAATTGTATTGTTTCATAGATTTAGAAAAAATTGTAAATCAATATAGTTGGTATACCATGTCTGCATTGGTAGACATGCGATAAGAATATTGATTTCAAGTCGCATATTGCTTTAAAACTTACACTTGAATTTATTTTGAAAAGGCAAATTTGGCCCTAAACAAGGAAATAAAAAATTCTCAATTTTGTAACATCAATGAAGTTTTTTTTTTTTAAAAAAAAAGGAAAATTAATCAATTAATTTCTTATTAGAACAGCTCTAATAACTTTATCCATTTCCCTTTAAAACCAAAAAGAATTACTGTGATATTGAGCTTTAATCCTGAAGTTTTTTGTCAAATTCCAATCAGTTGTTTGTTCATTTGAATTATAAATTTTATATCATTGTATTCTTTCTGAGCTCAAGAAATAAAATCTAAAAATCTGAACTGTTCATTTGGCGTTATAGTCAAGAGAAGTGGAAGTGGTTAGCATTTATGAGCGGTATCATAAACCAAAAGCTTCGAAAACGATTAGCCAATACGGCTTCTTTTACTAATATTTTTGCTGTGAAATATGAAGACGCAAATAAAGATTGATACTGACGTAAAAATAAAGTTAGAGAAACTAGTTTCAATGGACTGAAATGATCGATAAATAGCTTCATGAATTATATATAAGATATTCTGAATGGATATGAATACTACGCAAAGACAGGGGAACTTTGTTCTCCATGTGCGACAGGATTCAGATTCAGATTTGGAGCAGTTGTTTAAAAATTCTGTTACAATGAGCAAGGATGGCCCAAGATCTATTCCTTTTCGTAACAGAAATTTGCCTCCTTCGTTTTTTAGACCACCCCCATCTCTAGATACTGAGCAAACTGCTCCTATTCACACTAGAGCTCGTTCTCTCCCTTCCAACATCGGTCAGATAGTACAGGAGCAAGTTGTTTTACAACAACAACATCAACAACAACAACTCCAACAACAGCAACAAAATAACTTTATGCTCTCTCCAAGTCATCAACGAAAACACTCTTATGATACTCTTGAATCAAACTGTTTACCCAGTGGATGTGAAATGAGAACAACTGCTTCTGGACAAAAGTATTTTATAAAGTATAATTTTAATCATGTTATGTAAATATATAAAATGCCCCAAACAGGCATTACCTGTTTATAAAATTATACCTTAATTATATTTTGATTAACTTTGATAAACATTTTTCAGTCATCACAGTCGCTCAACATCTTGGCAAGATCCTAGGAAAGCACAATCTATGTCAGTACTGCCAATAACTCCTCAAAACCCTTTAATGGATGCTTTACCTGAAGGCTGGGAGCGTGCTGTTACTTCTGAAGGTGAGGTTTACTTTATTAATCACCAAACAAAAACTACAAGTTGGTTTGATCCTCGTCTTAATCGGCCTAATGTTAGTTCATTATCACCCTCTCACCAAATGGGAGCTGCAAATATGCAATTTTACCAACAAGACAAGCGTCAACAACAACGTCAACAACAACGTCAACAACAAATGCAACAACGCTTACTTGAAAGAGAATTTCTTATTCAACAACAGAGGATGAGTGGTCAACATACTGACCCTCTAATAAATAACAACTCTCTGATAAGTAATCTTGTTAGAGAGAAATATGCTACTCATCATATGAATGCTGGTGTTCTTGGAAGAGTTAGCTCTGTTGATTCTGGACTAGATGGAATGGGATCCTATTTAACATCAACTTCTTCTGATGGTTTAAATGATATGGAAACGTCAGATGTTGATCGAAGTAATCATTTTAACAAAAATACATCTATTGAACAAGATATGTGCTTCAATAATCGACTGCCTGAGTTCTTTGATAGTTTGCAAGCCTCAAATGTTGACCTGGAGATTCTAGAAGATGGTGCTGAATTAAGTGGTGATTTAGAAGCCATCAACTCTGAGGTTCTCAATGATGTTGACATGATCTTATCACCAAACAATAAAGCTGATGGATTTTTAACATGGTTATAAAGGCATTCCCATATCAGTTGGTGTTTGAATTCTCTTATTGAGATCTTTAGTTTATTTTTAAACATTTCTCAGATAAGCGCAATTTTACCATTCTATTAAATTGAGAATTTTGGTAATTTTTCCTCCGGATTATGAAATTAATGACCAGTTTGCACACAATTGTTTGTGTTTTCAAAGTTTATAATATTTAATATTAATTGATGGAGAGGTGAAGTAACTTTCAAAATGTTTTCTGGATAAAAATTTTATGTTTCAACTTTTATAGTGACAAATAGTTTTTTAAATTTACCAGTTTGTTACATACAAAATGCAAATCTTTGCTTTTTTTTTGTACCTGAAAATGTTTGTTCAAAAATCTTTGAACCACTGCTATAAATATAGTTTTATATAAATGTTTCTTGCATATTTTTGGAACTATTTTTATAAAAAAAATTTTTTAAATATTTAATTTTTTTTTTTTTTGAAAAATGTATTTCTTAATTAAATTTTTCATTTTTATAAATATTTTTTTTATTTAATTTTTGTTTGCCATCAATATTGGTGGAGTTGTTCTGCTGTAATTTTTATACCAGTTTTTCTTACAATTTTAAGTTTTTAAAATAATTTTATATTACTTTCTATAAGTTTGTATCTAAATTTTTTTATTTTGTAGCAATGTTGACGTTTATATAATTGTATTTACTGTCAGCATCATTTTTTTTAAAAACAAAGTGAATTTTTTTAATTTAGTAATTAAATAAATTTCAAAGAGTTAAAGTAACTGATTTTCTTTGAATTTCTTACATTTTTTTTTTATTTGTTATTACTTGTCATTCTTTACTCAAATTTTTTTAATGGCATTCGTTTAAATCTTTTTTATTTAAACGCCTTTTTGACTGTAAATGTATTTGTTTATAAAGAGGAGTAAAGAGTCAAAAAATATTTTTAAATTTGTTTTCGTTAAAAAGGAAAATAGTTTACTCAAATAATATTCCTCTTGCTAAAAAGGACACTTAGCAAGAAAGATGTTTAGATTTCAGTAAAGAAACCGTTATTCTTCCAGGATCGAGCAACCTTTTATAAAAACATGTGACATCTGGCTTTTACATTTGGCTTCAAATTTAAACAATTATTTGCGTAGAACATGAACCTTTATAACAGGCTATTCTATGTTATTAAATATAAATTTTAGACACTTTTTCTTTATCTGTTATGGTCCTAACATGACTGGATTTTCAAAATTTGAATGGCAAGGGACAATAAGTGTAATAAGAAAGAATCTGCATTTATTTTGTCTATAGAGCATAGCAATGTCCTCATCTTATGAAAATAAATCATTCAACCTAATATTTTAGAAATCATCATCCTTCTGGTTTCCTTTCATGTCCAAAATACTAAATTTAATTAGGCCACTTTCAAACTGTTTCACATATTAATGTCCACATTGCCTAATTTTGATTTTAATGAACTATCATTGAAAATCATAACATCTAAAAGAGATTATTCTCAAGACAGAGTTTTAGTCGGAACCCGTCGAATGTCTCTCTGTAACTGAAACTGCTTCTAAAGTCAGACATTCAACTATCAAAAAAATGATTCGTGGGTCAGAACGGGTCTATACATCAACGATACACCAATATCTAGTCGATACACCAAAGACACTGATTAAATCAACTGTTGGGCGAACTATTTCAATAAATCTTTGACAGTTCGCCAATTGGATTTGGATTAGTCAGATTAGAAGTAATTAACTTAGTTTAGAATTATCATAATGAATCTTAACAAACGCATTTGATCAAAAACGGTGAGCCGACTTACTTATGGTGTTACGCTTTTATCGCACGTCAGAGAAATAAAAATATTTAAAATAAAAACAAAGAATATCTAGTCTATTAGAATCACGGCAACCCAATTATCAATAATTGACCAGAATAGTCTATATGATAAGCTTAGTTTCAACCGTGATCAGACCAGGCTTTTTAAAACAGAACTTTTAGAAAAAAAAAATTGCGTTTAATAGTCATAAAGGCGCTAAAAATCTCAGTTTTTGGAGATTTTTAATCCGTCGCCCCAGAACTTTTGTGGAACAAAATTTATCGTGGTTCTCATATTTTAAAATAAACTCTTTTTATTATGATTTAATGCCCAACAAATGCCTTAAAGGAGACCGTGGCAAGTTGTGATGGGTGTCAAACTTTGGAGGCGTAAAAAATATGTGTAAGGTATTTTTGCAAGGTACTGATGCTAAGAACTTATCTGCAAAGTATTATAAAACAATCAAAACAGCATCAAAGCGTGTTTTAAATGTTTAAAAATTGTTAATAGGTATAAACTGTAAATGAATCGATGTATACAAAAACGTTCTAAGTCATAAAAACAATTTAATGACTTAGAACGTTTTTGTATACATCGATTCAAATATAAGGTGATGCTGATCTTTTCGTGATTATAAAATAATGAATCTAATTTAAGAATTTCACTTAAAACTAAGAATATATTTTGCATTTGTTACAAAATCATTATTGTGTAGCAAATTTATGATCTTTTTAAAATACGAAGCTGGTTTAAGGAAGTGTGTTGGAATAAAAAAAATGATAATATATCGGACAGGATTTTTGCGCGAAACTCTTGTAAAACAAAGAAAGAAAACAAAAAACTAACAACTGAAATGAAAACTTGTACAAGACCACTACCAATGATCAAAAAGATCGATTTGCGTAAGCAAAAGAGTCATTCTTTTAGGAAACAGGATATATTTTGTGCTCAGGATGAAACAACAAGGTTCATGAAGCATGTACATTTATACCAGGGGAATTTATGAGTCCTAACTGACTTTATGCAAACGATTTTTTATGCTGTTATTGCTTTGTTATAACGTTTATTTTTCAAAAAAATAAAAATAACAGACCCCAGTTGTGGGATAAGATGTCACATTTAAGTGTGTTTTTTTTTTTTTGTTGTTTGTTTGTTTAGGGGGTCACAGTTAGAGAGAGAAGTATCCGAACACAACATTTTATTGTGAAAAATAAACGCGAGTTATTCAGAAAAAAAAAGATTAAGTTTCTAATGAAAACTTTTATGATTATTCTAAAAGTAAATTTAATCAAGATTTCAGATAACAAAAACAAAATTACGTTAATTAACTTTCATTGCCCAAAATCTAACGATTCCTTAAGGCGTTTTAAAATCACAATGAAAAATAATTATCCGAACATAAGCAACGTTTTCTTAATGATAATTAAAAAAAGATATTTAAGCAATAATTCAAGTTATTTTATTATCAAGTAATGAGTAACCGCTAATAATCGACTGATACTTTTTAAAGCTATTTGATTTGTCATTGGAACCATCAAAAATGGGAGTTAAAACTAAGGAATGGTTTCAAGCTCAGCGCAACTTAGTTATTGTCTGGTTCAAACAAGGCAAAACATTCAGATTGATAATAAAAGCGATTGGAATGACATTAGGAATAATTAACGACTTGCTAAAAAATACAAAAGGTTTGGATACGTGAAAAATCACCCAAGGTCAGGAGCAAAGCTCGAAACAACACCCAGAATTGATCCACAAATAGTTAAGGTGGTGCAGGGAAACCACTTTTTATAAGCACCAAAAGCATCAAACCTTCTTGAAAAAGAACGTGGAAATCAAGTTAGCCCGATTATTATTCCAAATCGGTTGAGAGTGGATTTAAAGCAAGAGTTTTAATCCAAGAAATCGCAAGAAACTATTCCTTTCAAAAACTCGTTAAGAGCGAAGACTCGCATTTGTTAAGGTGGAAAACCCCTCAGAAATATGAAATTTTTGAAAAAAAATATTATTTTCTTGTTTTGTGCAAAATTTATCAGAGAATCACCATCTGAAAACCATTTTTGAAAATTCGCTATAGATCTTCATTAAAAAAGATTTTATTGAACCCCAGTATTTTAAGCTTCCTTAACAACCGCCATAACAACGGCAATTTTTTTTGCCTTAACTAAAAAATAGTCCAATTTTACTAAAAAATAGTCCTATTTTTTTATATGAAAAATATATCTTATCAAGTAAATTGTATTTTCCATTGTTCAAAACAACTTGAGTATAAAAACAGTTACTGGAAAGCTCATAAATATATCATAAATCTTCTATAATGGCTAAGGCTTGCAGAGTTAAACAAAAAGCTACAAATAATAAAAGGAAAAAAATAATTAATGTAAAAAAGAACTTAGTTATAAATAATTTTGATATGGATGTAAATATGGAATCGAATATTGTAGATATGAACATAAATGTTACTACAAGTGTTGAAGATGTAAATGTAAATATGGGGAAACCAGTTGATTTTAACTTTGTTAATTCTGATGAAATATGTGCTTCTGCTAGAAAAGTTAAAAAAATTTCGTCATCAAGACCAAAGTTATCTAGTAATATAATTACTGGATCCTGTTTTTAGATTTAGAAACTCTAAACTCTGTAGTTTCTACCCTTAGATGTCCAGAATGTATGTCATCTAAGTTGTTTCTTTCTGAAAATGAAAACAAGAGAATTTGTCTAGCGTCTTGTCTTTATGTTAACTGCTGTGTATGTGATTATTCAAGAGAATTTTATACCTCAACATTGAATATACAAAAAATTTTTTGATATTAATACCAGGGCTGTTTATGCTATGAGATCATGTGGTCAAGGCTATTCTGGATTCTCAAGATTTGTCTCATTAATGGACATGCCTAAACCAATGACTGCTAATAATTATAATAAAATTGTGATAAAACTAACTAATGCAGTAAAATCTGCAGCTGAAGACACTATGATGGATGCTGTTCAAGAACTAAAATACTTGAAGAGTGATCTTATTTTAAATTCTATTCCAGACCATGTGCCCAATGTTATTGATGTTGCACTTTGATGCAGTTGCCCATTTTAACATTGGTAGACAAGCTAGTGTTTTAGTTTTAGAAAAATGAATTTAAGACCTGGAAAGTATTTGTTAGAAGGATGTTGGAAAATTAATCAAAAGCGGTTATACTTAGCCATATATAAAAACACAGAACGAGCAAAGAAACACAGACAAGTAGTTCGTGGAAAAAAGAAGAGTCGATATGACAAATTTATTGAAAAAGAGCAAAACCCATATCAAACTGGTGCATTTTAAGATTTAACTTTTTTTATTATATAGAGATTTGGATATTTATTTACACTATTTTGAAATTTTTTATGTCAGCATTTTTAAAAGCTGTTTTTCTCAGATGTAGAGTTTTTAAGACGCCGGCCAGTATATCTAAATAACTAAAAGTGGTGTTAAGCTAAAATTTTAAGTATGAATTTGTTTGATTGTCTTCTGTGATTTAAACGTGACAGATTTTTTTAAAAATTGAATCCAGTCCTTAAATCGGTCAACAAAGTCATAAAATTCGGTCAAATTTTTTACATGTACTTTGGTCCAATATATTAGCCTATTAAAAATTATTATGAAAAATCTGCTTCGTTCATATCACAGAACTACCTTGTTAGAATAAGTATGCAAAAAAGATTTTGTTAAAATTGTGTATATCTTTAGATACATTGGCCGGGGTCTTTCAATATTTTGGTGTTTTTGGCACCTGCTACAGCTACCATTTTATCCAAAAAAAATTTTTTTTGTTTTTTTCAGTTAATTTTGTGATTTACTTTATGTATATGAAGTTAAATTTATAAAATATTGATATTTACTCAAAAAAAATTTTTCAGGGGTTTTCCACCTTAAGCAATATGCAAACATGCCGCCATCATTCAGGAAGAAAGTTTTTTTAGACTGAAGAATCAAAATTTAACTTTATGAATTCCGATGGAGCTCAAAAAGTATGAAGAAAGGAAGACGAAGTATTGAAATTCAGATGCTTTCGAGGAAAAGCGAAATTTGGTGGAGGCAATACTATGGTGTGGGGATCAATTACTTGGAATGGAACAAGAAAGCTGGAGCTTATTGATGGGATTATGGACTCTGAGATTTTTGTCAACATTCTAAATAAAAAATCTTCGGGCCTAAATTCGAAAAGTCCGAATGCGAAAGCATATGATCTTCCAACAAAACAACAACCCCAAGCATATGTCACAGATATCAAAAATGTTTTTCATCCAGAAGCAGATTTAGTTTCTGGGATGGCCAGTTCAAAGTCCAGATCTCAATCCAAGATGTATTAAAAAGAAAGAATAATTGAAGATCTTCCTCGAAGAAGCTTGGGTTCGAATTGATTCAGACATGATAAAGAAGTGACTTAAATCAGTTCAAAATCAACTCACAGAAGTAATTAATGCCAATGATGGCCCAACTCGATACTAAAAAGTCATAAAAATCAATTAATTAGAGAAAATTTTGGTCAATAAAACTTTGTTCGCACATTTATTTAGCGTTGAAACTTTGTCACGTTTGAATGCTTTGTTTAATTTTGGGTAAAGGAAGTTAATTAACGTAATTTTTTTTTTTTTTAAATCTGAAATCTTGATTTATTTTGCTCTTAGAATAATCATAAAATATCAACTGATTGTTGCAGAAATAGGAAAAGAATAAAAAAAAACTTTCTTTGATTTAACTATTACGAACAAACAACATCCATTTTGTTAATTAAATCTTTTTGTTTATAAAATATTTCTTTCAAAAAGACAATGATCCGAAACATACCAGTAGGGTTGCTAAAGCACATTTCTAAGAAATGTAATACAATTGTTGGATTGACTTGCTCAAAGTCTGGATATCAATTCAATTGAAAATTTGTGGTAAGATCTGGATGAAAAAGTTGATAGAGATGAGCATAGTACCAACAAACAAAATCTCTTTTTAGTTTTGGAGGCAGCTTGACATAATATTTTTAAACCTATTTGATAGTATTTCATATTACTTGCAAGCAGTAATGGATGTCCAAGGACTTCATACTAAATTTTAACAACTATTAAACAAAAAAACTCAGACATAATAAAGTTTTGAAAGGTAAGAAAACTTTTAACATTTCCTAATTTGAATTAAATAAAACTTTTTTTTTTTCTGGAATAACTCGCAAAAATTGATTTCCACAATCATTATTAATCATTAACAAACAGAAGAAACTTTGAAGGATTCTTCTCAGTACATTTCTCTTTAGGCCAACCATGGACCAATTTTAAACTAAAACTAAATTTTTGAACCAGCAAGATCTGATAGAAATTGTATGAGAAAATTTATGTGATAGAAAGTGTATGAGAAAGACATTACAAAAAATGTGTTCATGAGAATACTATTGCAGCCTTTTTCTATTTTCATTTTGCTAAAATATTTTAAATATAGAAAAACATCGTTAATGTTTTTAAAGTAGTTCATTTAGCCAATAAACCATTGAAGAAAAAACCCATTTACAGTAAATTGAGCTTCAATGTGATTTAGTATTAGCATAATTATATCTAAATTAAAATAATTATATCTTTTACATCATAATTATATATTTGAGCTTCAATGTGATTTAGTAATAACATAATTAAAATCATTTATAATAAGATCTCATGTCTCATCTCATGTCATTCATCCCTAATATATGGACCATTGAACTTTTTAAGCTACTATAAGAAAAAAAAAATCTTTCGAACAAATTGAAAGAGCTTTAAAAAAAAAATATGGTCCAAAATAGACAAACTTCTTCTACTGGATATTATGCATTTAAGTTTAAATGATTTTTTCATATGATAAAAAACCAAAAGAAGTGTATAAACTTAGCAAAAATTTTCAAAGACAAAAAAAATATTTTCAAAATTACGTTATTTATGATCAAAATCTGGTACAAAATTTGAAAAAATAAACTTTGATAAAATTTATTGAAAGTTATACAAAAGACTTTCAAAACTAAGAAACAATAATATAAACCAAAATATTTAAGATTTATTACAATTAGTAATATTTGAGAATTAGATTTTTGTCATGCTAACTTGCACGTTTTTTAACCATGAAGCATTTTGGTGATGCAACTCCTCCTTGCCAGTTTTTGGCGCCTTTCGGTTAATTTTCTAAACCAAATGATATCTGAATTATTTTTAGAGTTAACAGAATTTTAAAATAAAGTGATATCTCTTGCCTTTAAGTCTCCGAAGCTGATACGATGTAGTTACGAAGAGGAATGCAATACCTGCAAAAATATATTATTTTTGAACCACTTTTAAATGGCATATTAAATGAAAGTTGTATGAAAGTTTTAGCTTATAATTCAAAGTGCTTCCAAAGTTACAGCTGATTATTACAAAAAGACATTTTGGTGAAATAATATTAGGTAGGTATGTGTGCAAAATTTTTAAACTATTCAACTATTTAATTATTTTAAATCATTGTAAAGAGCTTTAAATCAGTATTGCGATGGTGAAAATTTCATAAAAAACTAATGATTCTACTAAAAGTTATGCCCATTTAAGTGACAAAAATTCATTATAAGGAATGCTTAAGAAAACTGCAACCAACTTAAAAAATTAGCGTTCGGCTTACGGTGGTTTTATAATAGAACTTAATTGCTTAGTTTTTAGCGCATTACTTTGCCTCGGTTATATTTTTATTCAACTAATAACAGAATATGGTTTTTTGTGTGTGTGCGTATAAATCATGTTTTGAATTCTTTAAAAAAATTACCAATATTTTAAATAAAGTTTCATTTTTCTAAAAAAACAATTTTTTAATGAATAAAAAAGTCAAATATACCAAATGCTCATAATCGTAAATCACCCACCACCTCCCCCACCACCTCACCCCCACCCCCACCCCCCCACCCCCACCCTCACCCCCAACCTCAAAAACAGAAGAATATTTGGTACCTTTACTGCGTATTCTTCTAAGAATATTTGGTACCTTCTACTGCGTAAATTGATTCAAAAGTTAGAAAAAAAACCCATCATCTCTTCAATGTCAATTCACTTCCAGAACAGGAATGAAGTTTTCAATAGCAATGAAATCACTAAAAACGTTAGTAACTGAGAAAAAAAAAACAGATTGCAATAAACTTACAACACTCTACTTTTAATATATTATTTAAGTCAATATAAAATTCTAAAAAAAAGACGAGAAAAATCCATCCTTACGACACCTACCTCGAGCACGCGGTGAAAAAATGGTCACAGATTTTATCTTTAAAATCGGTGCCGTAAATCACAGATACGCACGTACCTATATTAGGCCTACTGTTCTAATTCTGTCTTAAGATATTTTGAGAGGTTCTACCATTTAGGTAGGTGAAGTTTTTTATTTTATTTAAACATATGTTTTCTAAGATTTCATTTGGTTTTTCATTCTATAAAATAACAAATAAAAGCTTGAAAAACATATCCTTTTTTTTTCTCAGCAATTTCATGATGGTTGCTGTGTATACAAAGTCCAAAAAAAGTTCCAAAACTTTCCCATTCTACACCATGTGGAACCCAGCCATATGCATGTTAAAACTTCAAAAACTTTTATTTTAAAGGGAATTTTCTCCATACTCAGGCGCAGATCCAGGATTTGTAACTGTGTGGCCAAATTTTATTTTCACGGTTGAAATTTTGATGAAAGATCGATTTTAATATTTTTTCATAGTATTTATTGATTGAATAAAACGTCGGTAACGTATAATAAGAACCGTTGTGGCCATGGCAGGAATCTCTATAGCCAAAATCCGTAAATTACGGCAGACAAATTTAAGTTTTTAGGAATATTCCTTAAGCGAAAAAACCCAAAACTATTGTGGCTGCCGTTAAGTTTAAACTATGTGGCCATTGCCACAATGACCACTCCTTAGATACGCGCCTAATACTTAACGTTCTTTTCTATTGCATCATTTTCTCCATAGGTATAGATTCGGTCAAAAAATAAACTACATCAAACAGTTTTTCTGAATCTCAATAGAGTACAAGAGGGACTAGTTTAACAATTGAGCCGCTCAGAAGCCAATGCGGTTAAGTCCATTTTTTGATATATACTGATTTTTGGAAATTTTGATGAAATAAATAATAATCTTCTTAGTTATTAAAGGATTTACTCGTTGGTTACTTTATACACTTTTCTAATTAAATTAATAAACCAAGAATTTTAAAAACTAATGTATCAAAAAACATTAATTTTCTCAATTTTTATGTTTTGGACTTAACCGCATTGGCTTCTGAGCGGCTCAATTATCGAATAACTTTTTTCAAAAAAGTATTTTCATGTATTTTTTTAATATAGATAAGTTTTGAAAAATTCGCTTTACAAGAAGATATAAACTTTATTTTAGAATTTTATATAGTTTTTAAATAACAATCACTTAGAGTAAAAAAAGATTTTTTTCAGTTATAGAATTATACAATTACTATCATTTTAATTTAAACGCATTAATTAGCCATACAATTAAAGTTATATAATTAGTAGAAATAAAGCAATTAAACAGGTTAATTAAAACAATTAACTACAGAGATGAGGAGGTAAAGTAGTAAACATCAGCCTCTACATTTCTTGGTACAAACTCTTTGGCATGCGTATATTTTTTTGGGAAACATGCAAAACGCACCCAGCTTTGGGATTTTAAATTTAAGAGGACTCTTGGAACCACGTTTGCAGAGAACTATTTGATTACCTCTGTCACCATTGAAGCCAATTTCTTCAAATCTCCAGATATTTTACGCAGAGTATTCATTGATGTTTGTTTCAAGAAATTTTAACTAATGTTAATTCAGTAAAAGTACTTAAAACGGTGACTGTGCCGGTTCCAAAAAAGCTTCCAGAGTTCTTTGTCCTGAACGATAAAGTCGCCATATTTTATTTTTACAATTGTAAAATTGCACAAACAAAATATGGCAACTTATAATTATAGTAAACCGTGTCAATTCCTTGTTTTATTGGTTACCATTGGGTGCCTCTTTCTTAATTGACTGAGATTAAGGAATCCTTTTTTTTTAAGTTATTAATTTACGTTGGTTGACTCATAATTATATAAGGACTAGAAGAGTAACTAAATCTTTTATTGAAAATAATTATAAATAAATAGTGTGTTCAATTGTGTGGAATTACCAAATTCAATTCTGAAAAAAGATCAAATTAAAAGCCAAATAGTTTTACACCATATGATAGAGCAAAACATTTTAAACAATAATGTAAAAAAAAAAATTTCAAAGTGTTTTTCCCAAAAGAAAATACGTTAAGACTAAAAATACAAAAGTTGTTCAATTTTACATTTTACAATTATAGGGGAACATGGGGTAAGATGACGAATGGGTAAGATGAAAACATGTTGTTATCTTCAAAACTCAACTAAATATAAAATCTGACTGCAGATGAGAGGGAAGTAGATTACATCTGCTAGATTTATTTATGCTTTCTTTATAAATATTATTTTCGGAATCAAAGATAGTTATTAAAAAGGTTTTTCCTATATTAAGGAAAAAAAAAATTTATCCACTTGTGTTTGATTTATTTCATAATTACATCACCAACCAAAAGTAAGTAAGAGTTTCTCATTCAGTTTGTTCAATTTCGAAGCCATACAAGTAGTATTAAGCTATGATAACTTATTTATGTAGAGTTCTGAGTCATTTTGAAGATTAAGTAGCCTAGGGGCAAGATGAGCGGGGTAAGATGACTCGTTTGTCATTTCGCCTAAGTACATGTTTTACCATAAACCTGTACAGTAATAACTTTTGTGTAGCTTAGTCATTATTACATAGCTTTATTATGCATTAAAATATTTTGTTTGACATTTGCTTTATTTTGTTGTGTTGGAACTTGCTATGAACTGATTAGTAGACGTTTTTTTGCAAAGCCCTATATAAATATATAGTTTAATTGTTTAAAAAATTACATTATCGTTTGTATTACATATCTTATTAACTAGAATTTATGATACCGTGTTATTTGAGAAGGTAATGGTATAATGGAATTTACTTTTTTTAAAGTCGCCATCTTGCCCCGCATACGGGGCAAGATGATAATTTGAGGTAACTTTGCTTAATGAGTTTTTTCCAGGATATTTTTAATTTTTATATGGGTTTTTTTTATACATACGTGACGCATAATAATTTGTTTTCCACTTTTTGATAAAGTTTTACTTATTGAAACAGTTATTGAATAAGATATAAGTGCTTTTCAAAACGTTCGTCATCTTGCCCCATGTTCCTTTTCCTGAAGTTTTTATCATATAATGATCAGGCTATTATAGTTATGATAAAATGATCAAGCTAGTATAGTTATAATAAAAGGATTTTGGATAATATAATACAAAAGTGAGTATGCATGAGTTAAAAATGGCTGCATACCGGGTATTCATATATTATAAAAAACTATTCATTTTTATTCAAAACTAAATACACAAATTTACTTTTATATCAAAAAAATGAATTAACATATAAACTAACTGATTGCGCAAGCAGTGTAAATGCGCCCAGAAAAAAGTCACATGTTTATTTCAATATCTTAGTTTATAAAGCAATAAAGAAAAATCTGTGTCTTAATAAAATCAATATATTTTTTAAAAAAAGGTATTTAATGCATATTTCCAACATCTTCATTTACTTGGTAACTTAAAAATCGTTACTTTTATTGCAGCACAAATATAAACCACGTGTGTTGAATATAATTGGTGCATAGACAACTCACAGCAACCACGCACACATCTACTATGTTACTATGTTATGTGTCCAACATGATCCATTACCATTTCTTTTAGTAGCTCTCTTCCATTTCTATTTGCCCATTAAAGTTGACTTCAACGGAATGTGATATTGCATCTTCTCAGCATCAGTGTCAGGAAGAATCAGTATTAATGTCATCTCAGCTGGAAAATATGACTCTTTTTTTATAGGTGTCTTCTACTTCACTAATGTGGTCAATAAAATATTATATTTCCTCTTCAGTCAGAACTTTTCAATGTTTTATTTCTGGAAGGACATAAATAAGAGTGTTGCAATTCTGAAAAAGTTTGCATTTAAGGGTTCACAAAGCAATAAATGTAAAGCACATTGCTACAAATAAAACCTCGAATAGTGTCTAATTCAAACCGTGTCTAAATCAAATTTAAAAAATTGCTGGAGAGTTTTTATCATACAAGGTTATTTGACTAGAATAATTATGATAAAAGGATAATAGGGTAGTGCAATAGCTTTTTATAATTTATATATTAATTCACCTTAAAAGTTAGAACTTAAATCATTACAGTTTTTTGGGAAAAAGCTACACAAACATGTCATAGCAAGGCAATCCTACGCAAATTAATACTACAGAATTAATCCTACGCAATTAATCCTACGCAATTAATCCTACGCAATTAATCCTACGCAATTAATCCTAAGTAAATTAATCCTCCATTAACTTTTCCTACATATTTATTTAAATATTATTCATATATTATTAATATATTTATCATTTATTTCCTTTATTATTTCCTTTTTTATCACTAACCCAGCGAACATTGACAGACGGGTACCATATGGTTTTTAACTGGGCTTACGGGAACGGGATTTAGAAGGGTTTGTGTTCTGGTTTCCAGACGGGTCACTTACGGTTGAAAAATTAAGCAAAAATAGTAATATGGGCCGCTTGTGGTGTTTATAAGGGCTAAGAAAACTGGGATTTTTACGGGTTTCCCATTAGGGACCCATCTGGTGAAAGTAATATGCGGAAAAATCTATGCAATCAGACCATTATCGCCATTTGCAACTTACCTTGGGCAAAAAAGTTTTTACAATATAACGTATAAATTAAAGTTATAATCGTTTTCTCGTTTTATGCTTTTTATGAAACTCTATATAAAAAGTTGTTATAACTATTTTTATTTTTTATACATAAATTTTTCTCTTTTTCTTTCTTTAGTAAAAAGTTGAAAATTTTACAAAGTTTTACATGCAATTTGAATAATTAATACTTTAAAGAATTCATTAATATTTACGTTTATGAAAAGTAACGCCACAAGGAAATGCATATAATATAATAAAGTTGACGTGAGTGTTTTCATTATTGTCTTACTTCCTTGTGACATATATTCTTAGAATCATGAATGGTTTTTGAAGACCATTGAACGTTTTTCTGTAAATCCAAAAGTGCAATTTAGTAATATTTTATTCCTATATAAAGGAGATTGTGGAGTATGGATTTTTTCTACTTTCGTTTACAGTTTGTAGCAGAGTAACTTACTGTGTAATTTCTGTACTGTGTTACTGAGAAAGATGTTGTATGCAAATGTTGCATTCGATGAAGAAAACAATACCGATTACGTACCACTAATTTGGTTAGTGAATGCTATGAGTGAAAATGTGTAATCAAAAATTTCATCTAGAAAATCTACAGATTTTTATTGGCCTCGCTAGACAAATATGAAAAAAATAGACTTAGCTAAATCAATATGTCAAGAACCTGAGGTTGGATGGCTTAGGTTTTCAGGAAGAATTTTGTCAACTGCAGGTAGTTTATATAATATTGTCAAAGATAGTAAAGTAATAATTTTGATAATTTTTTATAAATTTATTTAAGCATTTAATCATAATTATTGAAATTTCAAAATGAAATTTTGATACATCAATAATTATCATAACTACTTTTTAAAATATAGACACAGAATCTGAAGCAAAAGAGAAATGCAGATATGCAGAAGATACCTCAAATGTTGATGAAGTATAAAAAACCAAAAAAATAGGTATATAAAGTTACATAATTTTAATTTAAAAAACAAAAGGTGTTTATGTTAGTGTTACTCCGCTTATGTTTATGTAACTGGCTTAAAACTTGTACATTTATGAATTATTAAAATTTCAAAAAAAATAATAATACTTTTGATATTTTGCCAATCCTTTAGAGATAATCAAGAAAAGCCTTTTGAGAAAAGTGATTAAGATATTGTTTTAATATTTGTTTTAATAATTGTTATCTATTATAATGTTAGGTTCCAATTAAATATTTGTCATTTATAGATTGCATAAAAATTTTTATGTATAATATAGCTTCCATTGTCAATGTTTTTTTGTAGGAGAAAATTTTAATTTTTTATAATATTTTATAGTATATATATATATATATATATATATATATATATATATATATATATATATATATATATATATATATATATATATATATATATATATATATATATATATATATATATATATGAAATATCAAAGGGAATAGATAGATATCTAGACTTAGAAAATGTCAGAATTAAGCAAGCTCTACGTATGTATAGAGTGTTCAAGGGGAATCGAAAATCTGTCCGATTTAATAAAAGTCTGACTTATTAAGGGTTAAACTTAGCAGGGTATATATATATATATATATATATATATATATATATATATATATATATATATATATATATATATATATAATTTAGAGCCTTTAACATTACTTGCAGGTTCTTGTGCTAAAAGGGAATGTGGTGTGCATTGATATGAAACCAATTTACTTCATTAACCCCCTTGAATGTTTAAATTATTGTATCATATCCCCTAACTGCCTTCTTTTTTCTAGAGTTTGTAGATAAGTTAGACAGGCTTTTATATATGTAAATAAATAAATAATAAATACACAGGTTTACCCACAATTACTGTGTTTTGCCAGAAGTTGGCAAAACACTTAGCTCAGATGTGCAACAAATTAAACAAAGCGAGAAATTTTGATAATCAAGAGTTTTCTGGTGGAATAGTTCTCCATTCACCATTAAATATGATTTTAGTTTTTCATTAAAAACAGTTTTGTTTTTTTTTATACTGATGGTATTTAGAAGTATTTTCCAAAGTTTAAGACCATACTGGGATAATGCTTGATTGCTGAAATGATTATTGTATTTTGTTTCTTTTAGTTTTAGTGTTCTTTCTGACATAGAGTATTGAATTAAATTGCATAATGATGTTAGTACTTCCTGTTTAATAGATTTCTGCATTATTAAAATGACCTTGAAACATATTGTTTCTCTAATTTTTAGCCAATGCAAGTTGTTATATTCTTTGTTATTTACTTGAGTTTCTATTCTGGTGTTAAATTTTGCTGCACAATTCTGAGCAGTCTTGCTGCACAATTCTGAACAGACTGCAGTTTTTTTTAATAGTGCCTTATCAATTCCAAAGTAGAGGGAGTTCACAATAATATAGTTGTGAAAATAATAATGAACATACTATGGTGCACAGATCTTTATGGGATAAGAATTGTTTTGTTTTTGGTATTTTTCTCATTATATTGTAACAGCTTTTAACAGTCTTATTTATTTGTGTTTTTAAAGATAATTGATTGTCGAGTATCACATCTAGACTTTTTGCGGAATCAACAAATCAAATGCATTCCTTGTTAACAAAAGTACCCTTGATAATAACATCTTTTTGAATGTTAGGTGGTGCCATAATTAATATTTTTGTTTTTGATTGGTTTATGAATGATTCACACATCCATTTAGAAATGTATTCAAGACATTTTGGTATGTCCACAACTTGATATTAAAGAGATTTGGACCCAGGACTGTACCTTGGGGTGCTCCATATTTAACTTTTTGGGTACAGTTAACTGAAAAAGTTCAAATGTATGATTGGTTAGTTTAAGTAAAAGTGTTTCAGTCGAATGATGTTGTTTGTAGATAAGTGTTTTTACTAATTTATATATATGTATATATATATGTATATATATATATATATATATATATATATATATATATATATATATATATATATTGTATGTATATACAAAATATGCACAATATATACACAAACACACACAGGCACATACACACATTCACTCTATTTTCGGTTAGCATCAGGTCCTCTAAAATTAATTTTCACTGAGGTTTTGCCGTAAAAGATATAAACAAGGTCAGAAAAAAGTTGCAAACCTCAGACACTTTAAGGTAGGTAATTAAGTCACCAATGCCGAATGCCAACCCTAGTTTGGAGGGCTGATAAATATTATTGTATATATATATATATATATATATATATATATATATATATATATATATATATATATATATATATATATATATATATATATATATATATATATATGTTTATTTATTTAAAAATATATACAATATCAATATAAAATTATAATTTATTTATCAGTAACTAAAGGAATGTTATACATTTACTATCACAACAATTTTTTATCTGAAGAGTGTTGAGTAGAGAGTTTTATAATATATTAAATGAATAAAACCAGGTGTGTTACCTATAAAATTTTAGACTAACAGTTAAATTTTATTTTTTACAGCTTATATTGAAACAAGAAAAAGCTTCGAAACGAGAATAAAACGATGGAAAAGCTTCCAATTCGCGAAACAACCGTGAAATCAGATGATACGCGATTAAAGAATGGTTAAAAATTCTCTCAATTTTGACATTGTAATTTTAATTGTTATTTTGTTTGAAACAAACAGTCAAATTATATACAGTTTTATTTTATCTGTAAATTATAAACGTAGATTTTCAAGATTTGCAATTGGCAAACTTTGTGGGAACTATACGGGTAACCCAGCGGGCATACCCATATGGGCCCCAGAGGAAAACCGCGGCCAAGATCCGGCGGGTTCCCGATGGGTTTCCCATATGGGTCCCAGTTGCAAACCCAAATGGTTTTAAAGTACGGGATTTGACTGGGACCCATACGGGATACCCAGCGGGCATACCCATATGGGCCCCATATGGAAACCGCGGCCAAGATCCGGCGGGATACCGTTGGTCTTCCCATACGGGACCCAGTTGCAGACCCGTATGAGCCCCTTACGGTACCCGTCTGTCAATGTTGGCTGGGAATCGAAAAAACTCAAATATAGAAAAAAGTTAAAGTAAACTTAAGTAGGAGTAAACGATTTAGTTTTAAATTCAATTATTTTTTAAGTTAAAGATATTTTTGGAGTTTTGTTTTTTATAGTTAATTTTTTAATATTTCATAGTTAATTCTTTACACTATATATAAATATGCAAAAAATAAGAAAAAATATTTTGAAAATTTTAAAAAAACTGATTTTTATGAGAGAAAAAAAGTTCACTTTTCGCCTTTTTATTTGGGGAAAAGTAAACTTGTTAAATTTTGATAAAAGTTTATTAAAATTAATTAAGAAAATCTGCCTAAATAAATTAAAAATAAAATGAAAAGTTATCTTATTAGAAATTAAATATACAAAAAACTAATTATTAGTTAACTAAGCCGCGCTTATCTTAATGCGTAAGTGTGAGCAATTATCATGTTTACTCTCTTTCCCCGATAAGCATTTCCTCGGTTTTTCGCTTATAACTTTTTAACAAGTTCAATTTTGAAAATCTTTCTACAAAAGATTTTAGTTTAGTAAAACTTAATTTTACTTTCGAGAGTTTGAAAATTTTGAAATAAAACAATTTTTTTTTTCTTACTGACGATGACAGTTTTAAAGTTTGCACTTAAAACCATCATCCTAAGTAAGAAAAGGCACAAATGAATTTTTTGAAAAAACTTTTTATACATTTAGACAGAACAGAAAACTCTCTACAATACGGTTCCACACCTTTTTAAAGATTTTTCTTTTAGCATTACATAAATGCTAAAGAAACAAAATTTCTAAATTGTTCACGTTTTTTCGTTTCGTTTCGTTTCGTTTTTAACTCGTACCCCAGTTTACTTTACAGTAGCTTTAAAAAAGATTTGAAAGGATAAATAAGTTTGTATGTTATTGTGTTATAACATAACATAATTAAAAGTACAAATGAATTTTTAATATCATTTTAAAAGCACAAATGAATTTTTAATATCATTTTAAAAGCACAAATGAATTTTTAATATCAGAATGCAAAATAACAAAATTGTTCACGTTTTTTCGTTTACTCTTACCCCAGTTTACTTTACAGTAGCTTTGAAAAAGGTTTGAAAGGATAAATAAGCTTGTATGTTATTGTTTTAATGCCCTTAATCTGTTCCTTAAAACTAACCAGCATTATAATACACAATATCTTCAGAGATCATAATAAAAATAACTAATTGAACCTACTTTCTTTTTTTTTTTTTTTTTGTTCTATTTTAGCTGAAGATTATTAAAAAATATTTCGGCACCGTATTATTTTACAACGCATTTTATTTTTTTGTTAAATCCTCTTTATGGCAAAGAAAAGATATCTTGGCATTTTATGCTTTAACAACGCATTTTATTTCTTGCTAAAGCCTCTTTATGGCAAAGCTTCTCTATGACAAAAAAAAAATTGAGAAGAAAATCATGCCTGACAAATATCGAGCGGTCTGAATGGGTTAAACAAAAGATATATAAAAATGCTGATATATTCCACAATTTATCTGATAAAATTACAGATGAATTTAACATAGACCTTCTTGATGGTGGAACTGACCTAAAATTGGAAAAGTTACAAACTGTAAATTGTTGTTCTAAAAGAATAGACTTGTCCGGCAAAAATATCAAAGAATCGCCATCAAGCATCAAAGGATTGTCATCAAATATAGAAGGATTGTCATCAAATATCGAAAGATTGTTAACGGAAAAAATAAGAGTAGAGTTCGTTGAATTACCAACAAAAGAGGCACTTGGTGAAAATGAAAATGACAATATCTATGACGTACCTACAATAAGAAGTGCATTTGGAAAAAATGTTCGTATTAAAGACTTTGTGATTCATGTTCCTTATATAAGTCGTATACGAGTATCAAATAAATGCTTAAAAATTTACAGCTCAAAGATGATAACGATCGTGAGGGGTTTTGAAACGATCGAAGAATTTTCAATTACTAAATGATAGCGTTCAAAGTTTGATTGGTTAAATTTTCCGGCTGTGATGTTCCCCAATGAACAAAATGCATACATGTGATAGAGAAACATATTTTTGATAAAAAGAGCGTGACCACAAATTCCAATAAGTTAAGAATCTTTTCAAGATGTACCTTTGCAAACTGCACTATATCATTTCACTAACGATCTTTTATATTTTAATAATGCTAAGATTTGTATCGATTTAGAAAAATCTCTTTGATCAAAAGTTGACTAAAACGTCCGTTAAATATATTATCAGTTTAGAAAGAGTTTAGGAAAAGTAGATTTGGATTAAGTCTATACATTTGTGAACATTGCATAAATATATATTAGACAAGATAAACATTTAATATTTTAAATAATAATTCCTATAAATAAATTTTTACATGTTGCTAGATGAGTTTCACGGTAAAAATCTGGTAAAGGGTTTGGGTTTGAAGAAATATGAATTAACAATATCTCATGCTTATTTCTTAGCCTATAATTCTTTAACTTTGAAAATTTTTTATATGGTATAAAGTAATGCTTAAACCGACTTATATTGAAAAAGTAACACATCTGTGAAAAGATATTTGTGGTATTGTGTTTTTGCTGTCAAAAAAAAAAAAATTATTAAAAACGTGTTACTGCTATTCTATCTGTAAGTGATTATTTAAGTACGTTTAATAAGGTTTATATGGTGTAAATTACAAAACCGTTGAAGGATTTTTAGAAAACATTTTTAAAAAATCTTCCTTTAGCTTCGTCAACATTCAAGATTTTGAATTTTGATGTTATTTCAAAAATGTTTAACATCAAAGAGAGAAAAAAACACCGCTAAAATTTTTTGCACGTCGAGCAAGTAATTGAAATTCTTTTTTGCTTGAAAAGGTTTTAAGTTTTCCGCTTTAAACACGTTTTTAAGTGTAAAACAGGTTTTTATACGACAATGAAAAGATTCAATGAAAGATATTTGATGTGATTCTTTAGTCATCGCTGACTCAAGAGTAGTTAAAAAAAAGCTTAACAGTATAATAGTAAAATAATAGCAGTCGATAAAGCTTATCAAAATAACTGCAAAAATAAATATTTTTTGAGAAACGATAATAGTTTAGTAAACAGAAACACGACTTAACATATCTTCAAAAATTCTTATAGTTTTTGAGTTTGCATATCACACTCTTTGCTTTCTTTGCTCATTATTCATCTACAACCTCATTCGTCAGTTTTGTGTTAAGTGGATTTTTTTAAACACTTCTGCTCGGAATTTCTTTGAGTAAGCGAGTTTGAGTAAGCGAGTTTGAGTTTTCAAACTTACTTAAAATTATTTTCATTCAAATTGTTTGATAAAAAGGAAAAAAAGTTAGACATTAGTTATCAATTATTAAGTAATATAAATAACTATATTAAAAATGTATAAGGTGGTGTGAGTTATAGTATGATAGATTATGAGTATTCAGTTTACCCATAGTAAAAGTACTAAGTATTTTTTGATTGTAAATTTTTTTCTGCAAATTAAATTTATTGTTATTTTATAAAATACATATTTTTCTTCTCTTTAAAAGTATAACGACAGTTGGATGATTTGAGCTTGGTGAAAGACTTTTGGTTTTGTTACATATTCATGTTAATATGGTCTTTTTCTGTTAAAAAAATTGAAGAAATATATCAACTTTTTACAATATTTTCAATTTTAAACAAAGAAACTCATAGAGATCAATGAGCATTAAGCAAATGTTGCAATTGATAAGGATTAAGGGTGGATTTCTAAGAGTTCCGTCAGAAATACTTTTAAAATCTGCCAACAATGTTTTTAAAGTGTTTCTGACGTAAACACTTTAAAAACTCTGTGAGGAATTTTTAAAGTGTTTTAAAGGGCACCCAATGTCATCTTAGGTTCGAAATGCTCAAAACCAATAAACTATAAAAAAGAAAGCTTATTTCTCAAATAGAACCAATCCACTTGTTAGTTATCGTAAACTTTCAAAAAGCTTTTTCTTTTCTTGAGTACTTTAAGAGATATTTAACTAGTGGTTCTTCCCGGGAATTTGTTCCTGGGAAATTCCCGGGCAAAATTTTATTCCAATTTCCCCGAATCCCGGGAAATCTTTTACCGGTATCCCGGGATTTTGATTTAAAGATTTATTAAAGTTAAAAAAGCAGTTTTTAAATCTCTGGTGGATTTCAGTTTAGAAAACCTAATGCTGTCTGATGATGAACTTCCAGTAATTGAAAATTTAGCAAAATGTTTGGAACCTATTATCTTAGATTCTGAAATGATTTGCAGAAAGGAAGCAATTTTATTAACAGCTGACAACACATTACAATTTATGGTTAAAGAACTTGATGTTTCAAGATGCTACCTAGCAAAAGATCTTAAAAATGCTTTAGTTGAAAGAATATGTCAAAGAAGAAAAAAAGATCTTGTTGATTTACTAAGATTTTTAGATAATACACTATCTTTAAAAAGTGATATCAATGATGACTTATTTAGCATACCATCTAAAGCAATTATGATAAATTTAGTGATTGAAATAGCTGGTCAACTTTTTCCCATAATTGAAAATATAGCAAAAGAAGAAGATAAAGATGGAAAACTTAGCAAAAGTATTATTAATATAAATCAGTTATCTGAATCTATGGCTGCCAGATTAGAAAAATTTGTAAAAAAAAGAAGATGTTTTTGAAGTCAAGTGCAATAAATCAACTATGCGTCAAGAATTCAATCTGTTTGAAGCTACTAATAAAAGATCGCATAACTTAAATGTGCTTTATAATGCGCTTTTAACAATTCATCCTTCCAGTGTAGAGGCTGAAGCCATCTCTATGCACTGGTTTTTTTCAGAAGTCACTTTAAAATCGTAAACAGTTACAAAAAATAAATAGAAAAATAGAAAAGTGTAATTAGCTATTTTTATTTTCCCTGATGAAGATTTTCCCGGGATTTTCCCGGGAAAATGTAAATAATTCCTGCTATCCCGGGAGTGAAAAAAGTCCGGGAAATTGCAATTTCTATATTTAACTTGAAAAGATTGGTGGAGCCGTTTAAAAACAATTGCTGACTATCAAGTTCAAAATATTAAAATGTAAGTAGAGAAGTCTATGTGAGCAGCAAAGTTTGTATTTTTTTTTGGAAACTAATTGTGAGAAAACAGTCTGCCAGGAACTGTTTTAGCAATTAAAAAAGCATAAGATTTATCGGCAGTTGTTTAAAAAGTTTTCACAGCGCATTTTTTATCGTCCTGTGTTTTATCAAATAAAAGTCAGCATCTTTATTGGTTTTCTTACCGTTAGGGTTGTGGTGATTAAAATTGCTACGTTAGTAGTTAGTATACATTAAGTGACACAACGTGAGAGGCTGACATGGGCAAAAAACATGTGCTACAAACGGACAGAACTTTCTGGTAGACCTAATATTTAACAACTTTCAACATAGACATGAGTTGTTGTGAGGATTTTGTTGTAATTCGAAAAAAAAACCACCGAACCGTTTTGTGTATATATTTTTAGGGTTTTAATAAACAGTGAATTTGTTTAAAGTGCAAGATCGTCCGTTTTATTTTTTTAAAATTAAAATAAGTAAATTGTTAAAAACCAGTTTGAACCCTTGCCTCCTGATTAGGTTGTTGTCTTTTTTCAAAATAAGCTGACCTCAGTTCATTAAAGTTTGTTTTACCTATGACACGAGAATAAGCGGTATGTGCTTGCACATTTATTTAAGTTATTTTAGCGTTACTTCTCATGCATGCATAAATGCGCTAAAATTGCTTATTCTTATGCTTTTTAATAGATGTGAACCAGACTTAAAAATTCAAAAAATCATTTGGGTTTAGAAAACTGTAGAAATGTTATTACATTTCAAGTAACTTAGAAAATCTCTAAATACCCTGCATTGTTGAAACAAGTGTTAAAAGATAAAAGTTTGAAAAAATCATTTGGGTTTAGAGAACTGCAGAGATGTTATTATATGTCAAGTAACATAGAAAATCTCTAAATACTCTGAATTGTTGAAACAAGTGTTAAAAGATAAAAATTTGTAAACAAAAAACATGCTCAGCAAAAACGAGAAATCATTGATCTATTTGTAGGATTTTGCGTCAAATTAATTCGACTCTTTTTTCTCTCCAAACGAACGCAAAAAGCACATCTAATATATTATATATAAAGCACTTTATTATGTAAAAAACACATCTTGGAAAGTAAGTTTTAATTACTTTTAGTTTTGTCTATGAAATGAAAAAAAATTTGTTTATGTTTATAAAAAAATTACTGGTATTTTTGCACACAAAAATAATAAAAGAACAAAGGGTTTTTTTAGATTTTTTATTTAAAATTAGTTAAAACTGATTACTTTTTTTCTTGTGCAGAAAAAAAATTTTAATTTGAAAGACTAAAAATAGTATGAAGCAATTTTTAATGCAAATAAGTTTAATATTAAATCATTTAGTTTTAAATATAATAAATTCATAAGAATTTTTGCAACAAATAAATAATGTCATAAGAAAAAAGTTTCAATAATGCTGCAAAAAACAATCAAAAATTAGTAATTTTTTCAGCTTTCTAATAGATTATAGTTTAGTACTATTTTACTTTTGGTAACGTTGTATTTAGGAAAAGCTTTTCTTTGTTATTTACCGAAGTAAAATAGTTTCTCAATAAAACATTAGTTAAGTTAATTTTGTTTATTAGTGTGGTGAATTATGGCTGAAACCTTTGCCCTTCATTTTTGTGCAGCTTACATAGAAATGCTGATTCCATAGTCCTAGAAATGTATATGATAAGCTTCTGGTAAAGTTCCAAAATTACATCGTTTTTTTATCAAAAACCAGTATGAATGTTTTAAAATAATGTAATTCAATAAAATCAAATCTAGATGAGAAACTTTTAAGCTATTAAAAATATTTATCTTATGAAGCGATGACAAAAATATAATATTAGTTATAATATTGATTCAATATTAATCATTTTCTTTTTGTAATATTTATTTCATCAAAGTTATAGCAATATGCTGTTAATTGCCAATTTTAAATTTACGGATGACGGTGTCAAAGCTTCTAACAGCTTCTGAAGCTTTATCTTTGTTTTTAGACATCATTATTACTTTTCTTTAGAGCTTTAAAATATTTCAAAAGTCGAATTAGTAAAATTGATCGTTGACGTATTTTACCACGTGACACCAAATTAGATATAGTTTTTTTAGTATTTTCCGAAATTTTTTGCATTTTGCATTAAACACTTTTCATTAAACAATTCATTTAAAAAATTCCCAAAAATCTTCAATTGCGCATATTTCTGGCACGTTTGCAACATTCATAGTTTTTGGTATGTACGGGATCTTGTTGTTCCGAAGTCATGTTTGTATCGAATCTGCATCATTTGAAGAGACCATGTCTAGCCAAAATTCGTGCCAATTATTAGAATGATTTTTATTTAAAGGGACCGTTTGTCAAACATTCCGACCGTTTGTCAAACATTCCGTTTGACCGTTTGTCAAACAATCCGGTTCAAAACCGTTTTGTCAAACATTCTTCTATTTTGTCAAACATTATTCAATTTCCAACAATTAGAAATTCGAAGGCGAAATGGCAATCCAAACTAATTGGTTATCTTCACAATTTTCTTGATCTAAGTATCTGACACTGTCATCTGCCTTACTTCGGTCACTGGAATAAAGATATCATTCCCAAACAAATTGGCATTTGATAATGAGAAGTATGACTCATCATCAATTATAAATTTTTAATTACTGATTAGCGCACACATGGGATTCAAATTCGACTGTTTAAAATACTGACACGCGGGATTCAAGTTCGACTGTTTAAAATACTGACACGCGGGATTCAAGTTCGACTGTTTTAAAGCTATTTAATTTTTTTTTTTAATTTTGATAAATGTATACTCACATCAATAGAAAGCTTAAGAGCTTTATCATTAAAAAAAAAACAACTAATGAGGGTGTAAAACTAAATTACTATATGTAAAACAAATTTGTCTCATTTTTTATTGCACAATTTATATGTATATATATATATATATATATATATATATATATATATATATATATATATATATATATATATATATATATATATATGTATATATATATATATATATATATATATATATATATATGTATGTATGTATGTATGTATGTATGTATGTATGTATGTATGTATGTATGTATGTATGTATGTATGTATGTATGTATGTATGTATGTATGTATGTATGTATGTATGTATGTATGTATGTATGTATGTATGTATGTATGTATGTATGTATGTATGTATGTATGTATGTATGTATGTATGTATGTATGTATGTATGTATGTATGTATGTATGTATGTATGTATGTATGTATGTATGTATGTATGTATGTATATATCTATGTATGTATATATGTATGTATGTATATGTATTATAATACTTTAATACAATAATTGCTTTAAACAGTATAATAAATTTCATACTCGTTAAGATATCCTTTAGAATCATAAACTGTTACATATTACCATGGCATGGAATCCACAAGTTTGATAAGTCATAATGAAAGTATTATGCATCAACATACTTAAAATGTCTATTGGATTTAATGCAATTAGCCAGAAAATTTATTAAACAAAAATCTTCTAAGAGAGAAATGTGAAGCTAAATCACGCAGATTACTTCATTAAACCGTAGTGAAAAATCCTAAAGTACCTTTTCTGATGACAATTTAAGTAAAAATGTCAACATGAAGACTCGAACATGTAATAGAGAATCTTAAATGTATTTAGCAAAATAATTAAATGTGTAAACACGTTTATCTTGTCAAGTTTTTTTTTATTTTGAATTAAAATACGAATCAATTCTAAATTTATGTGATTAAGACTTTCTATTGTAGGAAAATTATTATTTTAATGTTTTATTTCCACATTAGTTTGCTCATCAGCTTAAAAAAAAGACAGATTTTACTAAAGAAGCAGATATAATATTTGAAAAATTATGGGAAAATGTTAATAATAGAATGATAAAGGCAACAGCAAACACCACGGTAAGGGGAAACTTTATCGTCGTAAATCTTAAAAAAAAAAGTAACAATTACACTGCAAATGTCATCCTAACATAGGCCTTTATATCCAAAAAAAAAAGGTTTGAAGGAAATGTTACATTGACAATGCAAATTTTATCAGACAAAGTTATTAGTTAAAATAAAAGTTATTTAAATGACTACTTGTTTTAACAATTATTTCGTGTAGTTTGAAATGAGCGTCCTTCCTTTTTTTTAACTTTATAACAACGGTTTTGTTTGCCATTCTACTTTATAAGGCCTTTAAGAACTTCTTTTAAACCGTGTTTTTTACGCTTTGAAAAATATTATCTTTACAAGCAGAATTCAATTATGATTTCTCTGTTTTACAATATGTAGCTAGGCACCGATTAGTGGCGAACAATGTAAAGTATTCAATCTGCAAGATGCCATCTACATTAAACAAATATAGTAAAGACAATTTCGTTCAAGCTGCGCCCCATCATTCATTTTTTGAAATAAGTCATCTGTCTCTGAAAACTCTAGTGAAAACTCATTTATTATACACAGGCACAAATCGCTCGAGAACTTCGCCTCTCCAGAAAAACCGTTGTCGACTGGTGCAATTTTACGCGAGAAATTTGTGAGCAATATTTAGAAGAAATTCCACTACAGTTTGAAGACTAAGATCAGAATGGTGAACCAATAGATGTTGAGATTAATGAGTCGAAATATTTTCACCGGAATTATCAATAATGGGCGCCTCATTATTGTTACCGAACCTTAGAACAACTTTCTAGCAAAACCCCCTTTTTGGTCCTATTACAGTTTTTTCCTTTCGGGAATAATCGCACAACTTTTTTACCATTGAGTTTTGTTTTTTTTTTAATAATTTTTTTGCAATACAGGGTTTATTAAAGTTTTTTAAATCAGAAATCAATAAGAAGTTTAATAAGAAATTGCTTTAATAATAAAATTCTCTGATCCGTTTTAAATGTTAATCAAGGTTTATTTCAGTTTTGACAATTTTCCATTCTGATTTCTTTCCATTCCCGATTTCTTTCTAATCTAACTCCTTACCACATTACGGTTACAATTTTCTTTTCTATTATTCCTTTGACTTTTTAACATTGGTATTATATTGAAGTTTGGCTTTTTATTTCTACGCGATTATCGACGATATTATCCGTTAATAGCTTTGGTGTGATATATCCTTTTTTTTACGGCATTAAAAACAACTCTAGTTTTTTTGAGATAACACCAAACGTAAACGTTTTTAATACGGTAAAAAACGGACCGTTAAACACGGTAAACCGATGCAACACCTCATTCACAAATTTTTAAATAGGCAACGAGCAATTTATTGCTCTAAGTTCTATTTTAACAAGCAATTAGCAATGTATTGCTCTAACTTCTATTTTAAAGAAGTTTTACAAAAATAAATAATTAATATTATATTACATTTTTATTACATGCATCAGATAAGTATTTAAACATAAATCAATGGCATGAATATTAATAACATGAATATTAACAAGTAAACTTAATGAGTATAGCACTCCACTGAAATATATATTGTTAATTGCACCTATTTAGTTACGTCACTGGGCTATGACACGAAATAGCTGAAGAACTCTTTAAAGACAACCAACGTGCTCACCAAAGACTCACAAATACAAAATTGATTAATAACGTTTTGCTTCAATTAAAGACCCGTCTTTTAAAGAAAAATGAGTAAGTACAATTACATCAACTTTTACTTGCTGCTTCATTCAATGTTTATTTAGAGGTTGTCATTAGCTTGAATTTAAAATAAAACTAATTCTTTTCGTTCGTTTAGTATACTCATAAAAATTGTATAATCTAAAAATTTACCATGTTATTAAGTACATTAATCTAATAAAATAAAATAGAAGTAATCATAACAAAAAATGTACAAAAAAATAAACCACAAACCAATGAAATAAAAATAAAAACGGACATTAAAAATAACGCAGAGGCATATTTTTTTCCATATCCACTCTAAAACAATTTTCTGAGGCAAAATTAAATTTCTGTTTTTTAATAAGTGAAAAGTAGCCTAGGTAATGAGTTTAAAAACCTATAAAAGAAATCTTAAAACGTAAAAGAATATCTTCACTCTCTCCTCTGCATAGAGCAAAAAATCAACAAATAACAAAAGTATACATACATTTTTCAGTAAATAAATAGATTTTCAAACAACGCATGTTTAAAAAACTTCTCTTTAATACTTTTAATTTAGTCATTATTAACACCCATTTATATATTCTTTCGTTTAGCATTAAATAAAGCAAACAGATATTTGAACATCTTACTTTTCGTAAACAAGTTTAATGGGCTAAGTCAAAGAATCTATTTAGAGTTAGAAAGACTTGACCATCGCCTAAAAGTATTAGAGATAAAAAAAGAAGATGACATGATTAATTTTTCTCGAACCTATCATTATGATCTTATTATATGTCCCTTTTTAACCAAACGTGTACCAAAAGAAATATGGGTCAATAACGCAAAACCTTGCTTAATTGTCCATCCAGGAATTCCAGGAGATCGAGGCATGAATTCATTAGATTGGGTTATAAAGGAAAGTAAAAAAGAATGGGGAGTAACAGTTTTACAGGCTGCAGAGGAAATGGATGCAGGCAACATATGGTCAACAGCTAACTTTCCAATCAGGCGTAGTTCCACAAATTATGTTACAAAGTCGAGCTTATACAGTAACGAAGTTACTAATGCTAGTGCAGTGTCTGTGCTGCAAGCTGTTAGAAATTTCATGGATAACGTCCCCTCAGTACCTTTGAATTATTCTAACCCAAATATAAAAGGAACACTGAAAAGGAATATGAGAAAACAGGACCGAGAAATAGATTGGAACAATTCTATTGAGGAAGTATCACGAATAATCCGCATGTCTGACACCCAGCCTGGAGCTCTTGCAGCACTATCTATACCAGAATCTAAATACAGCAGCAAATTCCGTGTGTTTGGTGCTGTTGTTGAAGAAAATAATTGTGGGTTTGAAAGAAATGCTCCTGGGGATATTGTTGGGCTTAGAAATGGTGCAATTTTGGTCAAGTGCAAAGACGGTTTGCTTTGGTTGACTCACTTAAAGAAAGATAACCTAAAGTTGCCGGCCGTATATTGGTTAAATACAGCAATCAGAACAATCCCACATATTCCTTTGCAAAGACTAAGTTATTCAAAAGGAGAAGAGCCAAAAACTTTTCAAGAAATTTGGACAAATGTTGTTGACGGCGTCTGCTTTATCCACTTTAATTTTTACAATGGTGCAATGAGTGTATTCCAATGTAAACAACTGGAACACGTGTTAAAAATAGTTAACAGTGATCTTTCAGTAAATACTGTTGTTCTGATGGGCGGTTACAACTATTTTAGCAACGGAATCCATTTAAATATCATTGAACACGCAGAAGACTCCTTTAATGAGTCTTGGGAAAATATTAATGCAATTAATGATGTGGTGAAGCAGATTTTCCAAATGTCTAAGATTACCATATCTGCATTACAAGGTAATGCTGGCGCAGGTGGATGCATGATGGCTTTGGCAAGTGATTATGTTTGGTGTCGTGAAGGTGTCGTTTTAAATCCACATTACAAGTCTCTACACTTATTTGGGTCAGAATATCACACATACTTCCTGAAAAAGCGAATCGGAGAACAGAAATCCCAAGAAATTTTGGACTCTACTAAGCCATTACTAGCTTCACATGCTTTAGAAATTGGAATGCTTGATAAGGTGATGGGGAATACCGTTGAAGAGTTTAGAGCTCTTGTTTATGACGAAGCAATATTGTTAAACGCCAAAGCATTAATACCAAAGATGAAGGCTTCTCAAGAAATGCTTAACCTGCTCGAATTTCATCGAAAGGAAGAACTATCTCAGATGAAGTTAAACTTCCAGAGCTCCGCTTATCAAGCGGCCAGAAAAGCCTTTGTAAGACATTGAATATGATATTTTTGTACATTTTTAAACTTATAACTCTTTTTTGTGCTCAATCATTCTTACAATATTAATAACATGTAATTATTGTAGTAATAGTAGTAATACTAAGGCCAAAATTAATTATAAAAGAAGTAGTGATTATTACAAAAATGATTAATTCAGATTCTCCCTTTTCTTAGGAAACTTTTTCTACAAACCCAAACTGTGTTTTACCCTCCCTTTCTTTTCCTGTCCCATCGCTATTTCTAAGTGGCAGCAGATTTTCTATTTAACATGTTTTTTTGGTTGTTTTGAAGTTGTTTCTGTTTTTTTTAATTATTGTTTTATGAATATTTAACGGGCTGAAAATTAACCTCATGGTATACTTCAAGATTCGCTCTTTCCACCGGTTTTGTTGAGATTTATCACATCATTTGTACATTACCCCTCATTGCTTATATATAACCTCCGTTGCATTTACAGGGTAAAACATCCAGTGTTCGCCATGCAACCTGGTATGAAATCGTATCTAAAAAAAACTTTGATGTTCTCTTTATAACTGACGAAAATCGTAACTTTAAAAATAAAGGTACAGAACTTTTTAGAAAAAAAATCTGTACCTTAATCTGTCGTAAAAAAATGTTTAATGGCAAATTTTAGAAAAGCTTTTGGATAATCGTTCAAAAAGCATGTTTATAATCTATCATATTTTTTTCTTTTTAAGGATGTTATCAGAATGTAGGAATATTCTATAAACATAGAATTAGTGGATGATTTTGAAAGGGCGGGTGTGGGGTGGTGGTGGCGCACTCTGGAAGTAATATAACCGCCTCGCTAGTAATCACCATCAAATTCTTTTTTTTAAAAAATTGACCTTTTTTATTCTTATCATAAAATATAAAAGCGTATGGCTCAATTTTATTTAAAAATAGCCACGTAATAAGCAGTTAAATCTTTTCTAGTCTTCCCCACACCCACTTGCTACTAGTCACCAAAGTTGATAATTGCAATTTTTTGTAAACCATTATACAACACCTTTATTTTTTTTTAAGATTAATTAAAGAAAAAATTAAAGTACAGGCGCGGATCTTAGGGGTAGCTATTGTGGCAATGGAAATATAGTTTAAATTTAACGGCAGCCTTGAGCAACCTTGAGGTCTCATTAGGCCGGGTGAATAAGCTCCTATGGTCAAAAAAAAGAGCCTCTGCACTTCTTTAACCAAAGCTAAGGAGCAAGTGTTGGTTAACTATATAACCAGTTTACAAAGGAAAGCTCATTCTGTCACCTAAAACACCATCATGTCACTTGTGCCCCGTCTATTGTCAGATGAACGTTTAATGTGGTAAATAAACAGGGATAGACCTTATCAATTTTGGTAGATCAGGGTCGTTAAAACCTGGAGATAAATGGTTGGTGAAAAATTTTTTTTTCATCATTTTATTACTAATTTTCTGGTTTCAAAAATATTGATAATAACATTGACAATTACGTAACTTATTAGTACAATTTGCAATTGGCCTATAATTACATGTTAATTTATTTATAATATTTCAAAAATATGCTACCATATTATTTGTACCAATCTTTTTTAAAGTACAAATTATTTATGGCGAGAATAGTAACATAATTACATGCATGACGAAGTCACTGGGTGGCAATCGACGTAATTTATTACACCAAGTAATTAAACAATGGTTCACGGACGTTAGAAGCTACTTGGCGGATAATGACTAAATATCTTATATGAACCCAAGCGCAAATCTAACTTCAATGAGTTAAGGGTTTCAATTTTCACACAAAGCTGGAAAAGTCTTTGCTTTTCCAGCTTTGTGTGAAAATTGAAGAGGAATAAAAAATGTTTCTTATGCAGTTAGTAATACTCAAAGACCAGTTATTGTTTGGACCAACCAACATGAAAGTTGGATACAAATTCATTTAGTGAAAAAACATGGACATTACAAATAATTTTAATCCGCATTCCACCTGATACCACTCATTTCATATAGCCACTCGATGTAGACTTTTTGGCCCTATGAAGAGTGGCTGGACAAATGTTGTGGGCGCTTTACACCTCGCCAATCCAAGTGAGTATGTTTTAAAAGAAAATTTCGTAAGCCAACTAGTGGTGGCAAAGAGGAAGCGAATGTCATCAGCTACACCTAAGAATAAGCCTAAAAAGAGCAAGCCAGTTGTGCAATACACTTCTGATTCTGGTAAGAACATCTTAAAATTAGGCTAGCCTAAGCCTACCAATTCAATTGCACTATTGATACAAAATGCGTTAACTAAATTTGTCTTTATTTTTCAGATGATAAGACGTCATTTAGCAGGTGCAACAAAGTTTGAGTTGGTGAAACTACATAAGCAAGAATCAAAACCAAACTTTTAGTTGTAAAGCATACAAGTGTATGCATTTTTTTTTTTTTTTTGTTATCATTCTTTTGTTTGTCCTTATAAGTTTAAATACAGTCAAGTAAAAAAACGAGTAAAAGAATATATATATATCTAAAAAAAAAACATATAGGCGAACCCTGGCGGAAGTTCAGAACCGTGGGGTGCAACCATGCGGAACACCCCAGTGGCCACCATTTTTGATTTTCGGGGGCTATAGCTCCCTTATTTATTATTGGAGGTCATTTTTTTAAGGGCATCGTAAAGAGCTACCTTTTATTAATACAATCAAACTTCAAGATTAATAATTTATTAAAAAACGAGTGAGAAAATAATTTTTATCTGGGACTAGGTCGAAAAAATCGGCAAACACTGAGTGTTTTACCCTACTAGGGTAAAAAAAGTGAATGACATGACTCTGGTAGTATTATTTAGCTACTTACAAAATACATCTAGTGGTGTTAAAAAATTAAAGATCACTTGGATTATTTTTAGGAATTACTTAATTCATTTCCATGCTTTTTTTTTAAAAAAAAAAGAATCGAGATTCTTTTAAAAACTTTTACTTGAAATATATTGTATAACCAAAATTTAAAAAAATAATATTTTGGCACCAAAATCAATCGAAAAAGAGAACAATAATTAAGTTTTTTAGCAGATCTAGCATTAGGTAAAAGCTTATTTACCAAGGTTTCTTTGTAATTATACTGATTAATTGCCTTAATAAAAATATTTTGAAATCCTATACTCTCGTGAGAAATATATCCCCATATACTTATCGAGCCGCCACCACCATATACTCTTGGTACACAAAATCTTTCCTTATATATCTCTGAAGCTAATTTTTTAACGAAAAATCTTGATTGACAATTAATCATCTCAAAATTTGATTCATCACTAAAAATGACTTTAAACTAATCTCCTAATGACCTGTGAAGTCTTTCCTTACATCATATTTTTTAATCCTATCTGTCAACCTTAAAAGCGGTTTTCTGGCAGCACCAGAACAATCAATAGCTTTTTTATTAAGATACCTTCTAACTGTGTTGTAATTAATACTAACGTAACCAGCCTTATTACTAAATTCTATCTTTCAGCTCACACATACAGATATCTTAGAAAGAAAAATATTGCCAAATGGTTGAATGTATTGTGCTGAATAACTCTCATTTTCAAATTATTTGACTTTTAAATTTCATTTGCGTTTAAACCTTATACTTCATCACTCCAAATTATATTTGCCCAAACTTTCTTCAACACAAGTTCATCGTTTACCTCGATTGATTAGTTTTAGAAGAGGATTTGTAACAAAAACATATAAAGCAATTTTTTTTTACTGTAACGCTTGTTTAACGTGGTCTCAGCGAACAGATTGAAAATTTGTTTTTTTTGTGTCTAGATTTAAGATGTTATCTGCTCTTTCTAATTATGCTTCTATTGTTACATGCTTCTATTGTTACATTTACTAAAAATACTCGTAAGCTTATCCAAGAACTTAACATTTTTTTATATCGTAAAATAAAATCGTCAAATGTCGTAAACCCTTCAGCGAAAATTGTATTTTGAAAAAATTTATGTTTCCTCTTTTATCTAAAAGAAAACTGTAAAAAACTGAAGCTTTCTTTAGAAAAAAATGTTCGAAATAGTCAAAAGAAGAAAAAAATACGGGCGTAACATAACCCAAAACCTGTAAATCTATCTGAGAATTTAAATGGTTTTGATATTTATGAAAGTGATATAAAATTATTTGCATAACTTTCATGAAACATTTTTGAGCTTCTTAACATTAACAAGGAATTGTAATATACTTGTGTTGTCTGGTTCTCATTAGGCCGGGTGAATAAAAATGAGCAATTGCTTTTACTCAGTAATTGATCAGCTTACGTGAATAAAAACTTCAGCAGTTTTCCTCATATTTTTATTCACGTAAAGGTAAGCAATTTACTCAGTAATTGCTTAATTTTACGTGAATAAAAACTTAAGGAAAGTTCTTGAAGTTTTTTTTTTCACGTAAAGCTGACCAATTACTGAGTAAAAGCAATTGCTCATTTTTATTCACCCGGCCTATTAACATTCATCATTATTATGAAAGTGGAACTTTTACCGTATTTAAAATTTACCGCTAAAATATAAGAAACAAACAAACTAGACAAAAATAGTTTTAGTTTTTTTTACAAAACACTAACTATGAAAGAGATCATCATTGGTAACTGAAAATGAACGGGTAACTGAAAATACACCCTCTGACTGGATAAAATTTGGAGAAAAAGTTTTAAAAGTTTTTAGCTATATTTCAAGATTCGCTTTTCTTCTAATTGCTTCTTGTATCATCATTTCTTTAGGAGTGAATCTCAATACATCATGTGAACCCGTTTGATAGTTCTTTTTTTTAATCTTTTATTGAATTACAAAGTTGAGTTTTAAAGATTAAAGTTTCGCATCTTGTTTCTTAAACTTCTTTAGCTCTTAGTAATGTTGCATTCGTTACATAGTTTCTTAGCTGCAGGTTCACTCGACAGGTTCTAAACAACGATATCTGTTAAAATATAACGGTCATCTTCACTGCCAATCAAAAGCAAAAGTAAAACATTATGTTCCCATTCAATAAAGTTTTTTTCTTCATTTTTTGAGTACATCGTTTTTGAATGGAGGTTCTCTAAATAACTTAACAATTTTTCATTTTAACTTTGCAGACGACAGGCTAAAAGAATTTGTAAAAGGAAAAATTTCCAAATTTTACCATTACCGATGCCTCGCTCGTAACAATGATATATTAAAAATAACTTAATATTATATATCAATATAATATTAAGTTATTTTTAATATATTAATATATTAATAATAACTTAATACTAATAATAACTGATATATTAATAATAACTTCATATTAACTTAATAAAAATAACGTTATTCTTAATATATCATTGGCTCGTAACAGCGCAAGGGATGTTTTTTTTTTTTTTTTGGGGGGGGGGGGGTCAAGAAAGAAATTGTGTGACTTTTATCTCGTCGCCGAAAACACTGCAATTATGTGAAAACTTTGAATTTTTATTATCTTAGCTGAAATCTTTTACTCTTAAAATCTTTTCCTTCCCATTTTTTCCTTAATTTTACCCGTATAATTTCTACATTTCCGCATTTTCATTTTTAGCATTTCCACACTCGCTTTTGCGCACCTATTCCAGATATCAACGGAAACCTTTGCGAATTTAATAACATTATTTAAAAAACCAATGAACTTGTGCAAAACACACACAGATATATATATATATATATATATATATATATATATATATATATATATATATATATATATATATATATATATATATATATATATATATATATATATATATATATATATATATATATACATGTAAGGTTGTTAAAGTTATTGTTGTATTAACAATTTTTGTATAATAATTTTTTGTAATAATATTTTCTAATTTTTATCATTTTAAATAATTCATTTATAATGTAATAATTTTACTGGTTAACCAAGCTTCATAAAATTCCGCGAAAATTCGCTGCAAATATGGGCGCCTTTAAAGTTAAATATATATATGAGCCAAAGTTATATACATTTATTTATAAATTAGGAAATTAAAGTTAAAATCAAGTAATGACCACATCTACTCCTAAGAAATGTGATATTTCTACAGGTAAAATTTAAAGTGATAGCAAAAGATAAATTTAACTTATATATCTTTGTCTAATGTATTGATGAGTAGCCCAAAAGTTTTTGTCAAATTTGGCATTGAAATAAAAGCTTATGTTGTTATTGTGCATAGAAATTTTTTCTGTAATAAAAGAGCTGTTTAAAAATGCTATAGTTGCATTTCCAATTTGTATTTAAAAATTTTTCAACTCATTTGTATAATCATTTTTGCTTGTAAAATTATTTACAAATTGTTCAATGTTAGTTACTGAATAAGGCATATTTTGTTAATGCAAGTTTAAAACAGTTTGCTATATAATATTCTTTCAAATAATCATGATAACAATTTTGAGTAGGATCTTCATATAATGGAAGAAAGGTGCAAATAAATCTTGCTGATAGTTTCAATGAAATAGCATCTAATTTAAAAAATCAAGATCAAAATGTATTTAAAGACACTGATTCAGCTCATAAGGTAAGCAATTTTAGTTTTAGTGCTAACAAATGGTTAATACATAGCACATAAGTGTGTTGTATATTTTGTATATATAGTAGGGAGCCCAAAGAAAAACATAAATTTTAAAAAAATCTAGGAAAAATTTTTTAAAAATTAATATTTAGGGGTGGCTCTCTGGCTTACAAGTTTAAAGCATTGCATGTTTTTGCATGTTTTTAACATGCAGTTTTTCAAAACATTTTTTATTTCATACTATTTTGTTAATAACTATTATAACAGTACCAAACAATAATTTTATGACCTATTGAATAGATTAAACTCTCAATGTTATTTATACAAATAATGTTAAACATTCTTAGTCTAGTACAGTATCATGTCAGTCAGCCTAAATACCAATTGTCATAAAAAGTTCATCATAACTTCTTGATAGGCTTAAATTGTTTTTGAAATTGATTAGTAATTGTAAGTATTTTATAACTATTTGTGACTGTCTTTAATGACAGTGCAAAGTGACGATTTGCTCTGCACTGTCATTGACAACAACCAAACTTTTTAATAGTTCCTACATTTGTTTGAGGGAACAAAACCTTTCAATACTTCCCACATTTGTTATGTCATCTCCTTTCCAAAAAACAGGATTAAGAGACAGCAGTGGCAGTAAGGTTCTAAGTTGTTCAGAACCTTACATACTTGTGAGCAAATGTCAGAATGTTGGAATGCAAATGCGAGCATGAATTCTACAAAGGGTCTGACAGAGCTTTTCTGAAGTTGTCTCCATCAACAATTGCCACTTGTCTCTAAATCTAAAAAAGAAGCTCAGGTCCAGTAAACGCACCAGATAGAATTAAAAATAATTACATCTAATTAACAATAGTAGCTCCAATAACTAATTTCATGATATGATGGTGACAATCAAAATAAAGAAGATTCTTGTTTAAATTTTGCTCTATCTAAGATCTGGCAAATTTTGCTCTATCTAAGATCTGGCACCAGAACCATGGCTGGTGCTTGATACTATTATATCAAGTTATAAAGCTTTAACTGATTATGTTTTGCCCTAAATTTTAGGCTCAGTTCTGATGGTCTGATGAATAACATTACATATTATCAATCCTTTCACTTTTTGAAGGTTTTAATAGTTGTCATATGTCAATATGTTGGCTACTTTGCACTAGTGACTAACCAGGGGCCCCTGCTAAATCCTTTTTAACAACCCAGGCCCAAGTTTAAAATTAATGTAAGCAAGAGGATAAAAAAATTAAAAAAATAATAAGTTTTTACTGCTTTAATTGTTTTTATATGCTTTAAAAGTAAAAGAAATTAAAATAAAAGGGAGTTCATTACCCAATAATAAAATTTTAAAAAATGATATTAAAAAAAGAGTACCATATTTGTTATAATATAACTTATACAAGTACCACACTTTTTAGAGTAGATAGATTAATAGAGAACTTGATAGAGCACCATACTTGTTATATAAAATAATTTTTAAAAGTTTACAATAACTAATATTTGAAAAATTTAAAGATTCTTGACCTCAAAAAAGTAAAGTCAAACATATGGTAAATTATTTTATTGGAGTAAAAAAAATGTTAGGGATAATAAAAAGTTTTTTTCTACCTGAAAGAAAACTATTTTTAATTTAGTTAGAAAAAAAGAACAAGAAAAAGAATGGTTCAAAACAGTAATAATGTCCCAGAAGGGATATGTGATATAGTTACAGTCTAATATGATATATCAAATGCCTACACTTATTAAAATTAAGTTAAATTCATTCATTTTTAAAGATACCATAAAACCGAAAAATTTCATTGATATTTTTATATAGTATATTTGTGTACTTTTTCAGAAGCATAGTTCTATCCAAGTAGTTTCAGAAGCAGATAGTATCAAACAAATGGAGCTCCTACGTGAACAAATTAATTCAATTCTTCATTGTGCTAACTCAGGTATAAAGTTATTACCCATTATCATTTAACTGAAATTTTGATGTTGTTGAAGCATACATGTGTGCGTTTATATGTGTGTGTGTGTGTGTGTGTGTGTGTGTGTGTGTGTGTGTGTGTGTGTGTGTGTGTGTGTGTGTGTGTGTGTGTACATAAACATATATTTTTGTATATGTGTGTTTATATATATTTACATGTACATATAAACTTTAAAAACTAAGTTGTTCCTTAGTAAAAATAGACATGAAAAAATTTAGAAATTTATTTACTAACTATTCTTGACATATCTTAACAAGTAAGGAATATAAAGATTTGTATCAAGTATGCATAATTAGTTCTGGAAGTTTTTATGCCCACTAATTTTAATTTACTTTTGTCATCTTGCTTGATTGAACCAGCAATTAGTTTGATTTCTATTAAAGTGTTAGTGTTTCCCATACTTTTGTTAACACTTTTTCTCAAAGTGCAGTGAAAACTTTTTAAAGTGAATGAATCTTAATGCCATGTAAAGAAAAGGTTTGAGGAACACGGGTGTGATAATAGCTGATCGTTATGAAACTTTATTATTACGTTTATAAAATTCTTGTCATTAAAGTTAATTGATGTAAGTTATGAGTCAAGTCATACGCTATTTTTGTAGTTGTCGTATTTACATTTTATGACTTGACTAATAACTTAGTCAAGTCGTACGCTATTTTTGTACATAATTACGCCCTCGAGAATTTTTTGTTTCTGTATAAAAGTTGTAAAAGAATTGAATAAAAAACAGTAGAAAATAAAAGTAAACAAAGTTGTTGTATTTACAAGCTATTTCGGCAGTATGGCATCCATGGCAAAAATGATTGGAAAATTTGATGGATCTGGAGATGTTGTAGTGTGGTTGAAAAAGATCAAGCTGGTGGGAGAGCTGCAAAAGTTGGGCGATCTTTCATTGATCATTCCGTTGTTTCTTGAAGGCAGTGCGTTCGCATTATATGAGCAACTTGGGGAGAGCCAAAAAACTTCCGCTAAGGATATTGAAAAAGCCCTACTAGATGCATTTGCAGTTGATGGTTTCCAAGCTTACGAGCAGTTCAGAGATCGGAGATGGAATGACGGTGAATCTGTCGATGTGTATTTGGCCAGTTTGCGTCAACTTATGAATTTGGCCGATATTGAAAGCGAAGAATTATTGCTAAGAGCGTTCATAACTGGATTGCTGGGTGAAATTTCGAAGCAGCTACGAGCACAAGTGAAAATATTTGGGATCAGTTTACAGGATGCATTGAACCATGCAAGAGTACTCATGACGGAAAAAACAAAAGAAGAGTATGTTTCAACAACTATCTCTGAGTTCCATAAAAATGTTAAGAAACCATCCGCTACTGATGTTATCTGCTACAACTGTGGCAAATCTGGACATGTTGCTCGAATCTGTTTTTCGAAGAAACAAAATGTCAGTGATGGGATAAAATGTTTCAGGTGTGGAAAATCTGGACACATTGCAAGATTTTGTTTGTTGCATCAGGGAAACTCAAATGGGGAATCGCCAGCGCCAGCTGTTTCCCTAAACAACTAACGGCGCTTCCAATATGCACTGTGCAGGTGAACACCTTTGCTGGGAAAGCACTGGTCGACACTGGATGTACCCGAACTATTATCTCAAACAACATGGCTCGGAAAGCTGGTGTTCGTATTAGAAGACATGATATAATGGTGTTGGCTGTTAATGGAGAAGTTGTGAAAACGGAGGGAGAAGCTACAGTAACATTAATCATTGAAGGAAAAAAGCTCAAAGCATTAGTAATGATTCTAAAAAGTGTTGTCAACGGTATTGATGCTATTACTGGTATAGATGTCATTAATCGCTGTGGAGGAGTGCACTTGTACAATGGAAAAATTGAATTTGGTTTTGTTTCAATTTATACAGAGAAACAAATTGTTGGTATAAATGACAAGGATTTTGATGCTTACTTTGATGGTACAAAGTGGACTGCTAAATATAAATGGAAACAAGGTCAACCACAACTAAGAAATTCTGTCGTGCAGTACAAGGTAAAACCCCAGTTGATACCTCAATTTAATAATGAGATGGACTTATGGGTGAAAAATGGCTGGTTGAAACCATGCAACAAAGAAGAAAAAAGTACAGAAGGGATTGTCCCGTTAATGGCTGTTGAGCAGGAAAATAAAGGAAAGGTACGACCTGTTCTGGACTTTCGCGAATTGAATCAGTACGTTAATTCGCATAATGCCACAAGTGATGCATGTGATGAAAAAGTTAGAAAATGGAGAACTCTTGATGACAAATTTGCAACACTCGATCTTAGATGCGCGTATATGCAAGTACACATCGATCCGAGTTTGTGGGAGCATCAGAGGGTAATCTACAAAGAAGAAAAATACTATTTTACACGTCTTGGTTTTGGGTTAAATTCTGCTCCAAAAATAATGTCTTCAATCTTAGGCAGCGTGTTGAATCTAGATGCAGATATTAGTGAAGCAACTGACCACTACATTGACGATATAATTGTTAATTTGGAAAAAACATCAGTTGAAAAGGTCGTAAATCAATTGGCGCGTTATGGATTGGTAACCAAAGAGCCAGAGCAATGTGATACTGCTCGAGTATTGGGTTTGCAACTATTTAGAAATGAAAAAAAGGAGCTTTGTTGGAAACGAGGAAACACCATTCCAAAGTCACAAGATATCAAAACTGAAAAAGTAACACGACGGAAACTTTTTTCGATATGTGGACACTTGTTAGGTCACTATCCTGTTGGAGGTTGGCTCAGAATTGCCTGCAGTTTTATAAAACGACATAGTCAAGGAGATGCTTGGGATGATCTAATCGGAGATCAAGCTCAGTCATGGTTGATTGAAATATTGCGCCGATTGGAAGTTAGCGATTCTGTGAGAGGAAAATGGAATGCTGAAGGAATTCAAAATGGAGCGACATTGTGGTGTGATGCAAGCAGCATGGCAATGGGGGTTGCTATAGAATACAATGGCGTAATAATTGAGGATGCAGCCTGGCTTCGAAGTATAAATGATGTCATGCATATTAATATTGCTGAATTAGATGCTGTGGTGCGTGGGATAAACCTAGCTGCTAAGTGGCATATAAAGAATTTGTCAGTATTCACTGATTCAGTAACAGTTCATGGATGGTTAAAAAGTATGCTGACTGAAAGTCATAGGGTTCGATCAAATGGATTATCAGAAATGCTTATTAAAAGAAGACTTTCTCTATTGCAAGACTTAATAAAAGAATATAATATAAACATCACATTGAAATGGGTTCCGTCCTCCAAAAACAAAGCTGACGTGTTGACAAGAGTTCCAAAAACTTGGATAAATGAACTTTCAAAAAAAAATACTAAAGAACTAGCTGGGGTAAGTATTGCTGAGGAAATTCGTAATTGTCACTCAAAGCATCATTTTGGCGTTAATCGGACAATGTTTACAGTGCAACGAAGACTTCCGCACGTATTAAGAAAAGAGATTGAAGAATGTGTTCGCAATTGTTGCCAATGTAATTCAATTGATCCAGCACCAGTAAAATGGGAAAATGGAGTGCTAGATGTACCAGACACATGGTATAGAATTGCTTGTGATGTGACTCACTATAAAGGGTCGCCATATTTAACAATGATTGACTGTGGACCAAGTCGGTTTGCAGTTTGGAGAGAGTTGCCGTGCGAAGATACCAAAAGTGTAGTAAATCAATTGGAATCCGTATTTAGGGAGCATGGCCCACCGCAAGAACTGTTGATGGATAATGGAGCGGTGTTTAAATCCAAAGAATTTTCAAACATATGTGAAAAATGGTGTGTAAAAAGGAAGTATAGATGCGCATATAGACCTTCAGGGAATGGGATAGTGGAGCGTAACCACCGCACAGTAAAACAAACAGCTGCGAGGGCACAAATATGTCCGTTATTAGCGGTATTTTGGTACAATGCAACACCAACGGTGGGAACAAATGAGAAATCTGCACCTGTTTCTCAGAAAAATATGTACATCTGGCGTCTACCAATTCAAGAGGAGAAAAACACTGAAACTCAGGAAAGATCACAACGAGTTATGGAAACTTATGGAATTGGAGAAAAAGTTTACGTTCGCCCTGCTGATGCAAAGTGCACTTCAGTTTGGAAAATTGGTACTGTAACTGACATACTCACAAACACAAATATTGAAATTGATGGTGTACCAAGACATGTGCGAGATGTGAGAATAGCTCCTGCCTCAAATGTTTCAAACGCTTCAAGAGAAACTATTATCAGTGAAAAGATCGACAGCGATGAAAGTGATTTTGAAGATTTAGACATTTTTGCTGCACAAGAGGAAGAAACCGAAGAAACAGTTGTTGACGATGAGGAGGAAGCTGGTGGCAGAGAAATCGTCGAAAATTTATTACCAGCGATCAGACGATCAACCAGAGAAAGGACAAAGCCGACATATTTAAATGACTATGTTACTTAAGAACTTTAGTTCTTGGGGTGATGTGATAATAGCTGATCGTTATGAAACTTTATTATTACGTTTATAAAATTCTTGTCATTAAAGTTAATTGATGTAAGTTATGAGTCAAGTCATACGCTATTTTTGTAGTTGTCGTATTTACATTTTATGACTTGACTAATAACTTAGTCAAGTCGTACGCTATTTTTGTACATAATTACGCCCTCGAGAATTTTTTGTTTCTGTATAAAAGTTGTAAAAGAATTGAATAAAAAACAGTAGAAAATAAAAGTAAACAAAGTTGTTGTATTTACAATGGGTTCCACAATCAGAGATTTACTTAGTAAAAGCAAGTAAATCTCATCATTTTACAAAGGTAGTTGGTACTCTGTGTTTTTCCTATACCTGCTTACAATTTGGGAACACCATGTAGTTAATCAATTCAAGAAACCTAAGAAATGCACGACAACAAAAGTAGTTTACATGGCATTTTATTAAATACACTATGGATCCACAGGGAGCTAAAATGAGAGCTAAAAATTGCCTAGTAAGATGCTTTAGAGTTTAAACTTAAAAGTTTAAATAATTTAAATTTAAGAGCTGGATATTTAATTTTAATTAAATTTAAGAGCTGGATATTTAATTTTAATTAAATTTAAGAGCTGGATATTTAATTTTAATTAAATTTAAGAGCTGGATATTTAATTTTAATTAAATTTAAGAGCTGGATGTGAAGCTTGATTTTGTATTTAACATTAATAAATATATTTATATATAATCATACAAAATTTTAAAAATAAATTAACTTTGCTTCTAAAAAGAAAAAATCTTTTTTTTTTAGAATTCTTGAAAGAAGATCTAGATGTTTCAAGTATATCAAGCATTGATACAATTACATTGTTAAAGGCACCAACTCTTGCCAAAGTTGAACTTCCAGTAAATAATTTTTTTTTTTTAAACTCTTTTCTTTGATCATAAACTAATTTACTAAAATGTAAGATAAAAACATCAAACGTCTAATCCTTCTAATTGAAAACACATCCAATCAAATTGGAATATAATTTATAAATCTCTTTGTTCTTATTGTACACTTAGATTAAGAGACAACACAGAACAAAAACTTTTTTTTTTCCATAAATGTTCAGTTACTATTTTTTAATGAATTAGTCTTGATTACTCAAATTTCATCAAAGGCCTGAAATATTTGAATTTCTTGGTAAATCTTCTTTTAGATGCTCTTCATGACCTGTTTATTTTTCTTAACTTTTTCAGTTATGAAGTGATGAAGTGTTTTTCTCATTTTTTATAAATTTTTTTACTCCAGTGCTATACTTGTTTTTCTGAAAAAGATAACAAACTTTCTACTTTGAGCTGGTGAAGCTGTGTGTTTTCTCAGGTTTACTTTAAGCTATACTTCAAATCCAATTTTAAATTATTTAATTTTCAATAAAACTGTTAATTTAGTTGGATGAACATGGTCTTTTAATGTCATCATTGAATAGCTATGCTCTTGCGAAAACACCAGAGCAAATTACACAAGCTTATGTTGATACTTCATTGGTTGCAGAGAATACCATTCTTAAAGAAAGTAATCGGCGAGAAAGGGCAAGAAGAAAGGTGTATTTATATTTTCTGGTGTATTTATATTTTCTGGTGTATTTATATTTTCTTTTTGTTCTTAAATGATTTTCCCTAACATTTGTCCTATTTTTTGAATTTTTTAAATTTTAGTATCAAGAAGAACAAATCAATGAACTGCAAGCCAAAGTATAGTTTTTCAATATAATAATAATAGTTTTAGTGTTCTGTAATTTTTTGATATGTTGACACTAATAAGAAATATTTATTTGAATGAAATGAAAGACCAAGTTGAATAAAATAACATAACTTTTAGTCGCTATTATATTGAAATTGTGTTGTATTTAAAAACATTTAAAGTTATAAAATTTAATAAACTTGACAATTTCTAAAGACCTTCACAAAAGAAATTTTAGCATTAGCACTAAAATAGTTTTTGCATTTTTTTAAAGGTATTTTTGGTATGGGATTGTAAGCAAATAGTTTAAGATATTGACTCAACCCAGAGTACTGCATTTCAGATTTTATGTACGCCTTATCAGCTAGTGTAAAACAATACTTTTGTTAACAAAATGTCATGGTCGCTAAATATTATACAGTTTACAGAACAAGCTTTTCTATAAGGTCATTATAAACTAAATAGTATTTTAAAAACAGTAAAAAAAATAACAATAACAATTACAATAAACTTGATGACTTATAAAATCTGCTTATATAGAATTTCCAAAGTTGAGTAAATTGAAAACTTAGGGTTTAGTCAACTATTACCTTAATATATAATAAAGTTTTGTTTTCCTGAACAATAATACAATCATGTAAAATATTTCTTCATAATTTTTTTACTTTTTCCACAAGCAAACTAAATTTCTGATATCCATTTCACATGTTAAATTTAATGTGTTGAGGTCAAGGAAACTCTTCTGTGTGTCTGCAATGTGTTTTTTTTTTTTCTTTTTTTTTATAACTTTCATGATTAGACTTTATATTAATATTATTGATTTGTTAAAGAAATAAGCACTTTTCAAACTCATACAAGATTTTTTGTTACCTCTAAACGATACCAGTAAAAAAATTGTTTTAAAAAATGTGTTGTTTTTAAGTAGAATTAGAGCTATCAAAATATATTTATAACTTGGACTAAAAATTGAAAAAGTAAAATATGGAGTACCAAATGGCAAGACTTATTATTCATAAATGTAAAATATGCAGTATTTTAGTTTATACTCACAATCTTCAAATCCTTTTAATTCAATTCCAAATACTTTTCTTTTGATTTAAAGTCATAGTGCAAGAAGCAATTCTTTAAGATAGATAAGTTATAGTTAAAGGGTACTGAACTCTGTATGCAATCAACAAATGAAATTTGATTTAAAAAATTTTAAAAAAATTAAACAACAACAAAAAATAGGCAATTGCAATCTGCTTAAGGTTTGAAAATGTTAAGTAACTTTTTCCTTCTTTTAAATAATATTAGTTAAAGAAACTGTTGGAACAACTGTCAAGAAAAATCCAGCATTTAAAAATGCCCTACATTCTTTAAAATTTTTTTTTTGCATGTTTGCTGTAAAAATGTTTTAATCTTTTTATTTTTATCTAATTTTTTTATTTTTATTTATTATTATTTTTTTTTTTAGCTTCTTGAATGTCAAGAACAGTTAGCTGTTGCTCTTTCAACTGAGCGAAAGAAGTCAATTATGATTGAACAGTTGGACAAGGTGTAAAAAATTTCTTGTAAAAAATCTCATTATGTTTTCATATATTTATAAGATTAAATTTAAAATGTCATCAAAACTAGAGGCATGAAGAAGGTTAATCTAGAGGCATGAAGAGATTATGCTTACTCTTATGCTAAAGCATATAAAGTAATGGTCAGGTAGCTAAAGCTACCTGACCATTGTTCTATATGCTTTAGCATTACTCTATATGCTTTAGAATTGGAAGAATTTCAAGTGCCTTAAGACAATATTTGACAGAAATCTTACAAAATTGACCAGGCAAGCTGTTTGAAAATTATTTTCAAAGATGAATATCACTCTAGTAATAAACATCACTTCTGTTTTAACCTAAGGATATTGAATTGTGTTAATAGCATAGCTTTATACCTAAAAATGAATTCATTTTGTCAACAATAACCCACTAAGTGTACCTGAATGTTACCCAGTTAAAAAGTGGATGACTGATGACAAAAAATCCTGATCAACTTTGCAATAAAACTGTGCCTTAAGAAAATAGGCATGCTTGCATATTCTTGAGTTAGAAAAATCAGAGAAAATCTTGTTTTTGAAAAAGATTGAGAATAAAAAGACTCAATAGAAATAAAGACTCTGTTTAAATCTCACTTTTATTTGTGATAAAAAGGCGAAAAATGCTGCGTGTAGCAGAGAGTTAAAAAAACACTAAAAAAAACATAAAAATGAAAATACTTTTTTGAAAAATGACATATTTTTCATTTATAAGTTACAATTCATTTGTTTTGGCACTAGCCTAACATTTTTATGATTAACACAAGCAAGCATCAATAATAAGTAACTTTTATTATAGAACCTTGCAAGTGTTGTAAATGGATGGAAGAAGCAGCAAGAAGAGAGATTAGATGCAATATTTAGATTAACACGTGAGAGGGAGATACTTATATTATCACAGCAAAAGCAAGATCAGGTATCATTATATTTTGTTTATTAATCTATGGAAGATGATTATAAGAAAAAGTTCTAAAGATAGAATTCTTGTAACATCCTATATTAAGCATAATTATAGCTTGTTATACATTTACTATATATATATATATATATATATATATATATATATATATATATATATATATATATATATATATATATATATATATATATATATATATATATATATATATATACATACATATATATATATATATATATATATATATATACATACATATATATATATATATATATATATATATATATATATATATATATATATAATTTGTATAAAAAAAGTATGATGATAGCAGCTTGATCTTTTTTTTAAAGATGTTAAAAAGATTTGAAAAAGATCTAGCAGAAGCTCTTCAAGCATACTCAAAGGAACAAGATAAGATAAAAGAACTTAATATTCATCACAAGAACCAGGTTTGTAACTTTTTAGAAACGCTTTAAAATACTTAACTTTATTTTTATCAAGGTTCAGCAACAACAATAACAACAAAAATAAGTAAAGAAATATCATTTTTTTTTAGAAATATCCTGGTCTCAGTTTTTTACAAATCTGAGATGATATTTGATTTTGAGCATTTCAAAATAAAATGAAACATGGGGCATTGTATAAGATAAACTAGTTTGGACAACTATCCTGGGCAAAAAACAAATTATTTTTAAAATGAAACTAGTGTTTTTGTAATTTTTTTAATGAAATAATCATTACAGTTAGGTAGTTTAGAATAATCACTGTAGATACTTTAGACGTGGTTTTGCTATGTTACTTAAAACTGTTTGTGTCCTGGTATTTTTAGGGCAAATACATATTCTACAAAGCTTGAAAATTAACCAAAATGCCAGTAATGATTAGTTAAACAGCCAGTTATTTATCCGGAATTTTGTTGAACATTTCATATGAGCAATTCAAATGAAGATCAAGTTTTCTGTTGTAATAAAAATAAATATGTTGTAATAAAATATAAGAATAGTAACAAAGTTCAAACAATATGTTTAGCTTGGTTATGTGGACTTGATTCACAGACAAAGTTTTCTGATGTTATTACTGGAGGCAGATGTTAGCCTATGCTTAACTAACTAGAAAGTTGTTTTGACTTTATGACAAATCTTGCATTGTGCTAAGTAAACAAACTTGTAGGCTAAATAAAAGTATAAATTTTTAGTAAATAACCAGCACACTTTTTTGTTACTTGATGTTATGTTTTAGCCCTGTGTCTTAGTCTTTCTTACATTCTGCTCAGATGAGGAGTGCAATCAAACAAAATTTTTGTCTTTTGTATTTTACACAAGAATAAGTATACCAATAAAAGCTAATGTTATAGCAGAAATAGTAAGATATAGTAGAGAAATAGTAAATAGTTATAGCTATAGCTAGAAATAGAAATAGCAGAAATGTTAGATTATGTGTGAATGACAGAAAATTGTTGCAGCTTTTAATTGTTTATGTGATAAAGGTAATAATTTTTGTAAATTTCTGTTGTGCTCCCTACATAAAGAAGGAAATTTTTTTAAAACTTATTGTTTTGAGCATCATGCAATATACATTTTCTTGAGTTTGATTTCAATCAAAAACCTTTTATTCATTAAAAACTTTTTTTGCTTATAACCTTTTCATCCTTAAAGTATGTGATAAAATAAAAATAAAAAAATAGCAAAACAAAATAATTAAAAATTCGCATTTAGAAATAAATTTTCTTTTTTTTTTGCTTCACTTAAACAAAGTTTATGTTAATTCAAACATTTAAGCAAATGTTTGAATTAACATAAACTTTAAAAGAGTATGCAAAAGCATGCATGTGTACATGCTACTCCCAGACATGAAATATATGTAAAAAATGCAATTTCTTGATTAGTCTAACATAATTTTTCTGCATAAAATATTTAATTTTTACCTAATATCTTAAATATTAAAGGCTTTGTTGTTTTTTCTAGGTTGATTTTCTAGAAAAAGAAAAGCTTATCATGTGTAAACAAATCTCTGATTTGCAAGCATCAAATTTCCTGCTAAAAGAAGAAAATGAGAAAAATGTAGAAGTTCTTCTAGAGTTAAAAAATAATCAACAAGTTCATAGAATGGTTTGTATATGATGTGATCTTTTATACTAAATGACATACTGATAAACTTTACAGTTCTCTTTAAAACTTTTAAATTGGCTTACTATAGGAAAGAGATCGACTTGAAAAGTCAAATAATCACCTAAATGAACAAATTAAGTTAATTTCACAGAGTTATGAAGAACAACTTGAATTAGTACAAGTCAGTTGCTTTTTTTTTTTCTATAATTACTTTAAGTTTTTTTGTTAAACTACGTGTATTTTATTTCAATCCTTTAGCATGTTTTGATATTGTTTCAAAAAGCAGCACATAATCATTACTTTTGGTCAAGTCTGATTTTATTTGCATATTCTTATGATAATAGTAATAAAAGTAGTTGTAATTTTAACAGTCATAACAATAATGTTGGTGTAAGTAATCAATAAAAATGGTGTAATAAGAATAATAAATGATAAATTGTTTAAATGCTTACTTAACATTTTTGTATAGAAAGCAGTTGATGAAGCTCAAAATGAATCACAGGTATTTTTACTTTTTTCTTCTTTTTCTAAAAATTTTAAGTTTAAAAAGATTAAGAAATTCTACTTTTTTTAAAAGGACTTACTTAAAAAGTATATTGCTTCATCTCATTCCATGCAAAAGTTGTTGATAGAGAAAGAATCACTGACTAAAGAAAAGGTAATCTTTGCTTCAAATTTCCACTAAGGTTAATCAGAGATATGAAATAGGAAGGATTATGAGGTTGAAAAAGAAAATATTCCTAAAACCAATTGATGCATATTATTCTATAACTATAGTAATCTATTGTCTAAGCCTGAAATTATATTTATAATGAATATAGTTTCAGGCTATACTAGCTATAAATATATTTGCATTGAGTGCAGTCATATTTATTAAGATTAGTACTATTAGAAGACATATTATTTTTAGGATGGATTGAATGTAGAGCTCAACTTGCTTCAAGCCAAGTTTGAAGCCTTAAAAACCAAGCAAGACTCAGAAATCAAAACCAAGCTTGAGGAGGAGGTTATATTTTTTCAATTTGTTCTATTTCTAAATTTAAAATGACTTATTTTGGCTTGTCTTAACACATGGATGTAAATAGTTTTACCAAAATGATTTGATTTTATCTTTTGGTAAAATTATTTCCATCCATGTATTAAGAAAATCAGTATTTTTTATTAGTTTTTGAATAATTTAATTAGTTGTAATATATTGAAAAGTATCAACACTGAATAAATTTAGTTTAATCAGAAGATTTACGAGATTCAGAAACAGATAATGTCAACAGAGAGTGATCTACGCAACTCTGAAAAAAAACGGGTGAATATAGTAAAGTTTCTGTTAAAACAAACTTTTGTATTTTTGTTTTTGCAAAGCTACATTTTTTATTTTCAAATCAATTTTTTTTTTTCAAAGCTATATTTTTTCAAATGAGTACATTTAAATTTTTTTTTTCTTGTTTCTGGTACTTTATCTTGTTGTTTTTCAGTTCAATGAGTTGACTACAAAGCATAAAGAGGAAGTCTTTAAATTAAACTCAACTTATAAGAAGGTTTTTAAGTAATATGTTTTTCAATAAAGTCCACTTCATTTTTCATAGCTTTAACAATATATCATTGCTACTTAACATTAAAATTAAAGTGCAATGTTTTCTTTTGTTTTAGGAAATACAACTGGCAAAGGATGCTATTGCAAGAATTCAATTACAGTATGAAGATAGGTTAGAATTGTTTTTGTAAATTTACTAAAATCATACAAAAATATTGTAAAGAGTATTACTTTAAAATATTGGATAAATTGTATTTATTAATATTGGAAGATATTGATTTTGCATCGTTCAGACTTCGAGATTCAGAAATGCAATTGGCAGAGCTAACAAGTTTAAACCATTCTTATAAATCTCAAATGTAAGAAATATTTTCCTTTCTTGAAAAAGTCAATAAAAATTTAAACATCTTTTGCTTAAATGTTAAACATGGCTATGAAATGGATTAAGAAGTTTAATGTGTCTCTCTAAAGGTTCTTTTGTGTTTAACAGTAAAGATTTGCACTCGTGTTTGAATGCTGTGAAGAAGCATACAGCGTCAATCTTACCTATAGATGACGAACAGGTGACAATTTTGAATTTTTGTTAAGGGAGTATTTGATTTAAAAAAAAAAAAAATTCTGTTTGAGAGTTGATATTTCTTCTTAATTTGTAGTTGCTGTCTGATAATAAATTTTTGGAGTATTCTGATCAACTTTCTTCCACATTACGTAGTGATGCCCAACTTCACTCGCCTCATAAAAAAATTATTTATGAGCATGTAAATGCTACAGGAAATAAAAACTGCCATGAGTTTACTACCCCAAATAATGGTATTCAAGATAACTTCCAAAATCAAAATTTAATTAACACTGCTAATTTGCGGAATCAAAAAACAGAACATATTCATGTTGCAGGCTCAAATGCAAATGAAAGATATCAAACTCCTTGTTCTGCCAAAAACGATAATCATTTATCGATCTCAGATAAGAAATTTGACGAGACAGCAAAACATGAAAACAAGTCACTGCAAAAGTTTTCCGTGAGAGAAGGCTTTCAATCAGTTGATCGACAAAATTTACACGAAGTGGTGCTAGATATTCATCCGTCACGTGACGTTTTCAACCAGTTACAGAGTTTTAATGAAAACATTAATTCAAATCAGAATGGTCAACTTTTATCAGTTTTGCATGAAGATTTACGGTCTATAAAAAACGAAGAAGATATAGAAAGACAGGCACAGCTCACTCATTTTATTCAAAAAGTAAGTTTATTTAGATTTTACTTAAATAAATCTATTTTTTGTTGTGATTTCATATGTTCAATTTAATTTACTTACAGCGATGATCTCTTGCCTTAGCTTCTGCAAAGGTCACCAAGTCACATTCTCGGAAAAAAAGAACAAGAAAATACAGGTTCCATGTTTACTTATTTTTCCTTGTTCTGATTATAATTTAGTCTCGTTGTGACTATATTTAAGATTCTTGCAGCATTTTGAAAAGCTTGTTTCCCTATTCTCTTTCTCTGGTAGTAGAATGATAGAAAACGAAGATCAGATTAGACTAGGTCAAGGTTTCAACTGTCACTGTTTAGTCTTTATGCATAGTACCCAAATAACCTCACCTATATTTAGATCAATTTGCTGGTCAAAATCGTGTTTTGCGAAACCATGTTATTGGACCTTTTTTTCTTACTTTTACGAGTTTTATGAATTTAAATTTATTTTCTTGTTATTTAAGTTTTTTTTAAATTTCTTACTTTTAAAGAAAAATTGTCAAGTATAATTTCTAATCAAGTCGACCATTTAATGAAAGAAACACCTAAACAGCCAAAGCACCCAAGTAGTTTGTCCCTTGAAAACGCATCCATTTATCACGAAAAAGGTGGCAAAAGAGATGAAACCGCTTTTGATACTAAGAAAGTTCAAGAATTCTTAAATACATTAAATACATCCAATGAAAAGTTTGATCAAAATACTCTAATCAAAGTACTTGCTCAAGACTCGAGGTTTTTTTTTTATTCTTTATAAATGACCATTTTGTAAGTCGTTTTATATGCTCTTTGTCAGTAATGAATATCGCTCCATAATATTTTTGAAACCAATCTCTTTTCTTTAGAAATTCAACAACAAAAGTAAATCAAAGTAATAAAAAAATGCCAAAGTCCAACAAAAACAAGGTTTTTTTGTTTATTTATTTGCAATTCAAAGACGGCCAATACTTACACAAATTTTGACTAGGTTTCATATAAATGTTATTGTTTATAGGACACATCAAAGAAATCTAAATTTAAATTGAAAGAATCTGATGATACAGGGCATTTTAAAAAAGATGACAAAAGATCCAAAAGTGCTATTTGGAAATAGATGGAATTGATTTTCCAAAGAAGTTAAATCTGCTTTCTGCTGTATGACCTTCCTTGTAAAAGTTCAAATGGATACCATTTTTAATGCTGGATTGGTTAACCCTTCGGTCAACCTAATAACTTAACAAATTGAATTATTTAAACTTGTTTTTAAAAATGTTTTTATTATTTTTAACACTCGGCAATTTTATCGCAATTATGTAAGTTTACTAGAACTACGTTAAATTTACCTCCTCCAAACCCCCTCCCTCCATTTTTGCAAATGCATGTGTTTCTGATTCCTTTCACGAAGACCCCTTTCTGATATTTATTTTACCAAAAAATAGTGAAAATAAAAAGTAACATTTTTTAGTGATAAATTTTAGTGATACACTGGTACGCGGGCTTTCTGCATGATCCCATAGGTGAATTCTAGTGACACACTGGTGTGCGGGCGTTATGCATGATCCCATAGGTGAATTTTAAACAAATATCCAAATTGTCAAAAAAACATCAGCAATTGAAATTTTCTACTATAAAATTCGTTAGCAAATTATTTAGAATTTTTAAAAAGTGCTTCTGTATACTTATGAATTTCTTAAGAAACATTAATTCAAAATAGTGGACCATTAATATATTGTTAGACAACGCCAGACCTCATGTGGTAAGGTCAACACTAAGGTTTTTATGACGAATTAAATATAAATGTTACGCTTTGGCTAGCACGATCTCCTGATTTATCACCAATAGAGAACCTCTGGGAGGTGAATTTAATAAACTACATGTCTTCAATAGTTATTACCGATTTTGAACAAAATAAATCATCTTTTTATTTGTTTTTTTTTTTTTGGTGGTGCGTTTAGATAGTAATTCCTTTCAGCAATTGAAGGATACTCTGCGAAAACTCTTATAGAATTTCATAAAATCTCGAAATTATTAATGAGTTTAGGACTTGGGTAACTTGATTCATTTAAACCTATTTAAGGACCTAATTTTAAAAATCTTACCACTCGCTTTTTTTTATGCAATTTATTCGCAATTTTTTTCTCTTGGCAACATGAACGTTGTTTTGCACATGTATGATAATAGACACCTATTTATGCACACATGCATGAGGTACAGTTTGATCCCCTTCCTTCCCTTCCTTCTTCTCCCTCATCATCTGATGAAGAGAACATCCCTGTGTTTGCAGATAATGAAAAAAATGAAAACAAGCAAATAAGCTTTCTTTTTTTTCTTTTCTTTTCTTTCCCATCGTTGCCTTAAATGAATCAAGAAGTTTGCAAGAAATTTTTATTGTGAAACTTTTATTTCTTTTTTTCATAATCAGTATTCAGAAATTTAAAATGATAAAGTGGAAAAAATATTCCAAACCCTTCGAAGTGGGTTTACAATTATTGAAAGCATATATATACGAAAAACAAAGTTTTGATTCGACCCTTTGTTTAACAGCCTCTTAAATGTTCCCTTTGTTGTGTAATTTTATTTCTTATCCACTATAATGGGGTTTTCTTTTTTTTTTGTTGTTTTGCTAATTTTACTTCTTTTTTTTTTTTTTTTCTGAATTTCAGTTCAAAGAATATTACTGCTAAAGCATTAGGTATATCAGCATGTGATTAATTAGACCACTTCTTTTGAAAATAAATAGGCTCCTACCTCGATAATAAAATATACTTTTGACGTCACCAATTTTATTTTAAAAACCAGTGCTTTTTTTTTTTTTTTTTTTTTCTCGTTTATAACATCTTAAGAATTTTTTTCTCCTCTTGTTAACCACCTCTTCACTAATTTATATAAACATTTTTTTTTTCTTATTAACAACTTCTTAACATTTATTTTCAATAATGATAAATAACTCAGAATTACATTAAACCTACGGAAAGCGAAAGCATGATGCAGAATAAATCGTTTTAAAAATGGAGATGCCGTCTTCTTACGGTATAATTTTTTTTTTTTTTTTTTTTTTTGAATAACAGCCTCAAAACCACTGCATTAATCTTAATCATACTCATTAAGAATTCAGTTGTTTGATCTGAAAGAATTATAAACAGAAATAAAAGTTGATTTATCATAGGAAATTCTTAAGCTAACAAACTGATTTTTATGTTTTGTCTAGAAAACTAATGCTTCGAGCATTCTGTCTAGAAACTAAAAAGGAAATCTGCTGTTTTATAAAGAATATTTTTAATGTTACTCTCCAAAGTTAAATTATTGTAAGTTAAATTTGCAGCAGTGTTTGTTTGTTTGTTGTTTGTTGTTTTTTTATTATTAGATTGGTGTACTCACTGTTAATCTATCTTTATTATCTTTTATTATGGTAACTAACTTACAATATCTATTTAGTTTTAGTCTATACTTTTGATAAATCTATCTTGAGCTAATAAGTTATTGTACAACGCGATGAAGTTTTTTTAATTTTTATCAATCAAACTTTAAATTATACTTTTGTTAAAATTATATAAAAAATTACGGTGCAGATATTTTTTTTAAACTCGTGCAAAAAATGTTTGTGTCAAATCATGAAAACTGCAATAACTTGTACAGGTTTTGTTTTAGGCTCTATTGTTAAGGTAAGCGCGATTAATGATCTATAAATGCTCCCACACCTGTATTCCATCGTTCTTGCGCGTTATTTTTATATAAGCTTATCGTTTATTTTTCCGAGTGTTTTCTGATTTTATCCCCTGAGCTTAAAACAAAAGAACGGGTGTACTTTCAGTGATGAAAGGCTGTACATTTTCGTAATAATTTTCAAATCACGATATTTTCAAATCACGATATTTTCAAATCACGATATTTATTCGTACTTTTGATAAAAATACGAATAAGTATAACTTATTTCACTAATAAACAAAATGTAAAGAAAAAAAAATTTTTTATATTTTTAGTTGAATTGCTTCTGAACAGCGTTAAGATAAATTATTTTCTTTTCTATTTATCTCTATCATCAGCCTACTTTATCTTTAGAGTAGTTTGTGCCAGCTGAACGACTCAATGGTGGATTAAGAATATTGTTTGTATTGAGAACATTAGTTTTTCTTAGGTCTCACGAATAAAACAAAAAAAATCTAATATGTATATAAATTTACATATGTGATTTTATATGGCACAAAAGTCTCCCTAGCAAAGACTTGTGCTATTTTTTATGATCCATTTTGTTTTGGAAAGAAAAGAATTTTTCCAGTTGAAATAGAACTTTATTATGAATAAAACCTATATTCCCTTTACATAACATAGCAGGTGGTATTTTTGTAAATAGAAAACTTCATTCTATTCTACCAATACTGTGAATAGATAATGAAACGCCTATATTACTACTGATTTGATTTCATGGAGCTCTTTTTACTTATTTCATTTCATACAGCAGTTTACTCTTGTAGTTGAAAGACTAATTTTGTAAAGGTTATTCTGACGATTAAGAGAATCGCATGAAGTAAAACGCTAAAATTATTTTCGTTAGGTTTTTTTTTAAGATCAAAAAAGAAAAAAAAAATTGATGTTCTAGTAATCCTAATTTCATTATCAAATCGTGACATAAAAAACATCCCTAGAGAAGATTCTAAAGGGGGGATTTACACTTTCGTTTTTTCATAATTTAATGTCATAAATTTAAATATTAAATTGCTAATAAATTCTCATTTTTCTCAACGATTTTTTTTATGGGTTATTATCTGATCCTTTAAAAAAAACTTGTGAATTTTATGATGAAATTTATATTCACCAAAAGAAGGAAAGCCAAAGATGTGCGGCTAAAAATTAAGGAGAGTAAATAAACTGCAGGTGTCGTGAAATATATTTAAACTATTGTTTTCTCTTTTTTGTTTTTTTAATACTAAAGCAAATATTTACGACTTTCAATTGATTTTCTAAAAATACTCTTCATTTTTTTCTCTGTATTAGTTTACATGTCAAAGAAGTTTTCTCAGACAATTCTAAGAATAGAGGGGGATAATGCTAACAAATGTATCCTTTAACTCACAGTAAACACAAATTAAGTTGCCCCCTGTTTCTGAACAGTTCTCTCACTCCCAATCCTTTTTTTGAAATGGTTTGCCTAAGACACATAATGTTTTATCTTAATCAAGACAGAACATCTACAATGCTGTGGAAAAATCTACCTGAACCAATTGCCACTAATTCATTCGGGAAAATGAGGTTTTTACTGCGGAAGTTGAATATTTTTTTACAACTAATTCCATTTGTTTTTGATTTTGGTTTTTTTTTTTTTTTTTTACTACTAGTTATTCAAACTTTCCTGTTAAACAAGTTTTTTTTTGATAATATGTAATTTTTGTATAAAATATATGCTTAGCCGCCTTTGTTTGCTCATTTATGTAATTCGTCCTCTAATTTTAAAAACCTCGTTCTTCGCCGAACTCTTTAATTATAAAAAACAGCAGTTTAAAAGTCTGTCTATTCAGGTTTGTGATGCTTAAAACGCAAGTAAATCTGAAGTACAACTCTTCCGCTTATTACAACTTTCAAATGATGACAAAAAAATATACATATACGGTTTAAAAGCGCTGCTTCAATCAAAATGACGTCAGTGATTTTATTAGAATCTTATTTTTAATTAAATTATTTATATTTAAAATTCTCCTTCCGAAGATGGCGCTGAGAACTCTACTGTTAATGAATAAAATATCCTATGCAACTATTTTATTCACTAGGAGTGACCTATAACGTGTGAAATGAAACTTGTGACTAACAACAATTGCGGTTTTCAAAGTACAATTCGAAAAACGGCAAAAGCCGTTTAATTATTTAACCCGATTGATCAACATCCTTTTTGTCTGTTTAGCATGATTTTTTCAAAACAAGATTTTGTTATTTATGCTACTCTGTGGCCTAAAATATTAAAATATAAAAGTATTAGCTCAGAACTGATACAGTTGTCTAATGCTTGAAAAGTTATTTTATGCTTTTGAAAATGAGCGGCTTTTTGATAAACCTCTTTCATTCAAAATATCTAAAATACTATTTAATTTTTAAATTATATTCGTTTGTATTCTGGTAGACCTATTTATATTTAGTGGTTAGCAGTTTTAATAATATTAGGAAAAAAACGTATATACATATTTATTAAACAAGACTCCATTTTAACCTGATATTGAAATGGTTGATTGTTTGCTGTTATTTTTTAACACAGTTCGTCATTTAAAAAAAAAAAATGGCTTGACGCAAATTATAAGTGAAAAGTAGCCAAGGGAATTGGAGAAAACTTGCAAAAATAGTTTTTTTTTTTTTTTTTTAACTTCAACACTTAAGAAGAAAAGAAAAAAATGTTTTACTGTTATTATTTTAGACTCTAAATCAATTATGAGTTGAGTATTCGATGTCCTCAGAACCAGAGATGACAAGCGTCGAGTTGGAATTGGTTTTTTTGATCACATATATATTGAACGTCGTATCAGATAATAGTATAAGAGGTAAGTAGTAATTTGCATGAAATCAATATTTTTCTCACAAAAAAGATGCAAAAAGGAAGGGGAGATTTATTTAATGAAATACATTGCGTGAAGCTTCTAAAGTAACGTATTGTAAAGTAAAGTATTGCAAAATTACTTGCAAAATGAACGGATGCAAACATGTTATGGCGTTTTAATCCTCCTTGCAGCCTCACTACAAAAAAAGTAATTTTCCTACATTGTAATAATGGTTTAACGCACATAACGCGATCTTTATGATGATGATGATGATGATAATTTTATTATTATCATTATTATTATTACTATTATTACTATCATTATTATTATTACTATTATTTTTATTATTATTATTATTATTATTATTATTATTATTATTATTATTATTATTATTATTATTATTATTATTATTATTATTATTATTATTATTATTACTATTATTATTATTATTATTATTATTATTATTATTATTATTATTATTATTATTATTATTATTATTATTATTATTATTATTATTATTATTATTATTATTATTATTATTATTATTATTGTTATTACTATTGTGTATAATAAAAAAAGTTTTTAGCAAACCTTACAGAGGAAATGAAGAAACAAGGGTCCCAGAAAGGATTTCTGAAAGGGCCAACTCAATTCTCCATTATAATTTTTTAATGTACAGTAGTAGTTAATGTAAATGTACAGTTGTAATTGTAAACTCCAATACTCAGCTTCTATTTGTCGGTAAATTCAAGTTGCAAATGGCTTTATATAATATATCGTTTTTGAGAAAGCAAATATAATCTTTCAATTTGATATAAGGTATTTTTACTAATAAAGTTAATAAAATTAGGCGCTGCCACAAAATAACCCAATCTATGAAACTTGTGTCTGTTTAAACTCATTTACAGAAGAGAATAGGTCATAAAGTTTTATTTGGTCTCCTCCATTTAAATTCGCTTTATTTAGTTATAATAGAAGTAAAAAACAAAAACATCTTTTTAAATTTGTTTAATCAAACGGTGATAACAAAATGGGGTGTAAATCACTGTGATCTTACCGATTTTCTATTTCATTTTAATCAAATCACATTTCTAAGGAGTAACTTGTGTTTAAGTGATGGAAATAGATATGGCATTTTTCATTTATAATCAAATTTTGAAAAAACCATAGTAGTTGAGTTAAATGTAATACAAAGTTTATACAGAAAGAGCTTCCTTAAAATGAAATTTTCAAAAACATAAAATTTTAATTACAAATAAAACTACATTAAGAAAAGTTATAAACCTGAGGGCAAATATCTAAAACCCATATGCTCGTTTAATTTTTAGTGATGGAATTTCGTAAATAAAAGTTTTACTTCCCGCCTATAATTTGAGGCAACAAATTACGCGGGAAAGTTTAGTGGATTGGAAATTTTCCTATAGGCTGACAACATAGTGAAATGGGTTTGCAACTAACAAGCATATATATATATATATATATATATATATATATATATATATATATATATATATATATATATATATATATATATATATATATATATATATATATATATATATAGCAAAAAAAAGCATGCATAGTTCTAAAAGCAAAACATCTAATCTAATTGAAAAAGTATTTGACAAATAACTCTGTAAAAAGATAATCTAGTTGAGTGCTTTAAATTCCACTTTGTAAATTTTTTTTACGTTTCATTTTCGCAAGTCTCACAAAATATCAACCTTTATGCATGGACAAAATACATTGTATGACAATGAGATCTAATTTTTCCAATATAATTATAAAAAAAGATTTCTCAGCTTTATATTTCCATTGAAGTCAAAATAAAATTCCTGAACACAAAGTGATTCTCAATCTAAGTCGTAATTTTTCTGTATTAAAAAATGATTTGAAATCAAAAAATTTTGCTTCAGTTCACTATTAAATAAGAAACTATTTTATAAATAAAAAGTCAATTCACATCACAACATTCTCATTCAGTTTGAAATTAATTCAAAATGTACAAGCAGTAAGAAGATTCAAGGCGATCATTTATGAACAAGTAGTAGTTAAAATGAGCATTGGTTTAGTTTTATCACGGTCAACCTTTCAAACATTGCGTGTGTTTCTTCTGGGTGTCTCCAAGCCTGGAATGGTAAAAAGGGACTCCGCAGCTGCTAATGAAGGAATTGCTATATTGTAACTAATAAATATTTTCTTCACTATGTGGTAAGCATTTCTGATGAAGTAGTGTATCATGGTAGAGTTAGTGTACAAGAAGAGGACAAGTCCTGGAATGATACATAACATTATTCAGAAACATCAGTTAATGACTATTGAGCATAGATTATCAGTAGTCAGTTATTATTAAATAGGAGGTACTTGCATCTGTATGGAGTTGTTGAGAAGTGAAGTTGCTGCTATGTTGCCATAAGCTTAGTCATGATTGCTGGCAGGTAATGTTCCTAGCTTGACCATTACTTTAAGTGATTGGTAATGTTCCTAGCTAACACTACTTTAAGTGATTTTCTAGATAAAAAACTGCCCTATTCTTTTTTCCAAACCTGATAACAGTGAACTTACCAGAGCACCTCACTGTAAAATTCTGCCTTCGTTTGAGTTTTTTTGTATTATGCCTCAACTGGATAAGCTTAAGAAACAGCATACTATAGTAAAATTTCTTGCCATCTTGTGATTGATCTAATATCACAGCTAGTCTTTGCGAAGTTACTTTCATTTTTAGTGGCTGTAGTAATAATTTTGCCAAATTTAATGTCATAAAAGTTGTGTACATCACATATTGTTTCAGCTATTCTATCATAAATGTACAACCCAGTGAGCAAACAAAATTTAAGAACAGCAGATTTTCTCTTTAGGATAAGCAAAAGCTAGTGGTTTGTCATGCCAATGAAACTTTTGTTATTGATAGACCAAATATCAGCTTTTGTGCAGTGAACATCAGCTACATTAAGCTCATCATGCAATTGAGACATCAGTTGATCATATTTTGCATTAATTTGTCAGATAAGGTTTTTGTGATATTACTTTAACTCCCAAAGCCCCCTACAGGTGCCACAACTGCATGTTTTCAAGTATGCTTAATGGTAACATGAAATCAATAACAATCAAACTGTCAACTTTATTCTAATTTGTATGTAACTGATGTTTGTTCTCTTTTTTGTATGTCTCATCTGCTGACTAGTGATCTGTATTCAATCTGCATATGAAAAAAACAACTGTTCTCTGTGTTTTTATTTTCACTATAAAACTTCTAATTCTATATCATATTTAAGAAAAAAATTAATGATTTATTAACAATCAAGTGTTCCAAAAATTAATTAATCAACACATTTAGCAATAACTTAATTGTCTTTTTCTTGAATTACTTTGAAAAAAGTTAAATTAAAAGTAGTAAACTTTTATCATCAACCATCTTGTAATAAAATGTAAATATAAACCATTCAAATAACTAAGGCATAAGGAACATAGACTAGATATATAATATATAATATATATATATATATATATATATATATATATATATATATATATATATATATATATATATATATATATATATATAATACCTGTAGAAAAATAAACATTAATTTGGCAAATTTTTGGTGCAATTAAAAAGTTTCAAAGTTTAGTGAATATAATTTAAATATGCTTTTAAGGCTTCAAAATCACTAAATCATCCAAAATATGATTTCAAATAAAAATCACAATGTAGGTGTGATTTTAAATGAAAATAAAAAATCACAGTTTATGGTTTTAATTATTTTAAAACTTACTTAACACTGACTACAACAACTACTACTATTACTATTTATTCTACTACTACAAATACTGCTTCTAATACCACTAATACTAATACTACTGAATGATTTTCTTTAGAACAAGAAGTGTCTTTTGTTTCTTTAAAGAAAGAGCCAACTGATATATTATTTCTTAACACAATGGCTGCATCACTTAATTGTGATGCATTTGGATATCCTACTCCTAAGATTGAATGGTTAACTGAGTCAGGTTTAGTTGTTCATCCAATAAAAGGACTTATCTCTATCATAAATAATGAGCTATTATTTCATGCTTTTAAAGAAGAAAATTACAACCCTACTGTACACAACTTAAAATACAAATGCAAAGTATCAAATAAAGTTGGAATTCTTATAAGCAAATTAGCTGAAGCAAAAGTTGGTAAAAATGTTTTAAATTAGATATTATATTAAGTGAATATAAATTGTTATTTTTAGATATAATATTGCAAGTAGTAATATGGTATTATCTTAAGCAATTGTAAAATCTCTTTAGTTATTGACAAACCTTACTCTCCAGTGATCCATCATCAGTTAGGTTTAATTGGGGGATCTGCAATTTTCACTTGTCAGGTACCATACTTTGTGACTTCATTTGTAAAAGTTTCTGAATGGCTCATCAAACACCCAAGGAAGGATGAAGCAGATAAAATCTCATTGGGACGTTCACAAAACCAATTTCATGTTCTGGATACTGGAGATCTAATTGTTTCTAGTATATTAAAAGAATATGAAGATTTAGAATTCTCTTGTATTACAAGGAATATTTTCAATAATGCCACGATGACCAATGCTCCTGGCAGACTTTATGTAGGCTTTGATGGTTTGTGACTTTTTATTTTACATCAGTTTTTTTTCAAGTTTGAAATTTTATTAATATATGTATACAAAAAACAAAAAAATGCAATTCAGCTATTTGTAAAACACTTTTAAATTTTTTTTGACTTTAATTAGTTTATTTCTTATATTAAATAGTGATAATGATTGTTAGTATTTCAAAGATAATACATAGATTATACAAGACTTTTTTAAAATTACAATCTAGTTAGAATTATTCTCAATATAGTGAGAATTTTAGAAGCTAAATTTACTGTTAAAAAAAGTCATTTCAGGTTTGCTTAGTAAAACAATTAGGGCTTCATCTTAAATATTACAACTCTTTTAATCACTGCTGTAGTATCTATTTTTTTGCAATAAAAATATTAACAATTAGTGTAATTTTGAGCACTAACTACTTATACAGCATTATCAGCAATCAATACTTATTAAAATGTTATCAGTTATTATATAAATTTTTGTATCTCAAATTATTATAGTAGTGCAGATAATTAATAGGATTACCATAAGAATTACTGCCAAAATAATGGCATTAATAATAGCTGTATTTTTAACTCCAAATATTTTTTAAAATGCTAACTTTAATGCAATTCTCAAAACATAGCCCACTTTCTGTAACATAGTTTTAGTTCAGTTAAATGTTCACTTCAAAAAACTTTTTTTTTTTGATAAATTATATGTGATATATCTAGTATATAGGTAAATCTATATAGTAGATATATCATACTGTGTTTTACATGCTATTACTAAAACAACTGGTGTCATTAATCTTTTTAATTTTTGTAGAAAATTTAGTTGAACCAAGCAACATAGTAAAACCAACAGGTCAAGTGATAGAATCTGGTCAATATTTTACATTGAACTGTCAAGCAGATGGATTATTTGATTATTTATGGTTTAAAGATGGTAAACTTTTAAATATAGGTGATCGTATTTCGGTTATAGTTGGGGGTTCAATTACAGTTGAAAATGCTAAGGAAACAGATGCAGGAATGTATAAATGTACGATTAAAAAAAAAGAGTTTGCAATGGAGTATTCAGCTGAAATTATTATTAAAGGTTTTCATTTACTTTGTAATTGCTTTGATTTAAGTTGTAAATATTTGCTTAGTTTGATTTGTACCACTCTTTTATGTTTGTTCTATTCAAAAATTTGCTTTACAGACAATTTACATATTTATTCACATTTATTGTGTTTAGTTCCTCTTAAAATTGTAAAAAGTCCAAAAGATGTGTTTACTAAAGCAGGTGGAGTTAATAGTTTTGATTGTTCTGCTGTTGGATCAGCTCCTTTTCAAAAACAGTGGTTCAAAGATGGGATATTGCTTCAGCCAAACAATCGAATATCTATCAAGGGTGATACTTTAACAATATTTGATACAAATCTTACTGATGAAGGTGTATATCAATGTGTAGTGACAAATAAGTATGAAACAGTGCAAGCTGCTGCAAGACTTATTGTTAATGGTATTTAATTAATAAATTATAAATTATATTTAGAATATTATTTATAATAAACTGAAATGAGGTCTAGACAAATGATAAAGTTTTATGTAAGTAGTTTTTCTTTGTAGGTCTTTTACCAAAAATTGAATCAATATCTGAGGATGGAGTCATTGATCAGGGGTCTTTACTTAAGTTGTCTTGTTCATTCAGTGGCCAGCCTCTTCCTGAAATAGGTTGGTTCCTTGATAATGAAAAACTTAATGGAGAATCAGCAAACATTACAATAGAAAGTGAATTCAGTAACAAAAGAATATCATTTCTTACCATTGATAAATCTGAAACAAAAGATTCTGGTCAATATACATGCATGGTAGAGAATAATGTTGGATATATAAAAGCATTTTCTACTATTTTAGTAAAAGGTAATTTTTTACATGCTTTGTTTATATTATTCCTGTTATTGTATAAATACAATGGTATTGCATAATTGTTTCTATTTTTCAATGAAAGTTAGGTGATTAGGCGAGAATCATTTTTCTTTCTTTTCTTTTCTTTCGTTATATATATATATATATATATATATATATATATATATATATATATATATATATATATATATATATATATATATATATATATATATATATATATATATATACATACAGTACTGTGCAAAAGAAAGTAGCACCTAAGAGAATTTTATAATATTCATAATAAAATGTCAAACAAAATGAAATTAAAACAAAAATATAGGTACAAGCATATTTTTTACTAAACTGTGTAATATAATACAAGTTTAATTAAAAACATTGAACTTTCTAGCTATACATAGAGACTTAATTAATATTTAGTGTGACCAACAATAACATATTGGAGCCTTTTAGTTATACTTTTATACATATTTTCAATAAATGTGATGGGGATATTATACCAATTTTCTTTTAGAACATTCCGAAGTTCATTTACATTCTTTGGCAACCTTTCCATCTTTCCATCTAAGAAGTCCCACACATGTTCGATTATGTTCAAATCAGGGCTTTGAGGAGGCCAAGGCATGATTTGAAGCACTCCCTCCTCTTCCAGATTTGACAAACAATTTTTAACTAATTTGCAAGTATGTTTGAGATTGTTATCCTGTTATAGGATAAAATAATCCCTGATCAGTTGTCATCCAGAAGACACAGTATGATTATGTAAAATATTTTTGTATTTTTCACCTGTAAGCTTTTCTGTTATTATAACAATGTCCCCTGACACTTTTATTGAAATACACCCCCGAACTTGAATATTCCCTCCACCATGTTTTATAGTTGATGCTAGACATGGCTCCTTCAATGCCTCTCCCTTTCTTTGCCTAACATACTGATGTCTATTTGTCCCAAATATTTAAAATTTAGATTTGTCTGTAAACAATACCTTGTCCCATTGATTTTTCAGCCACTCTTTGTGCTCTCTGGCAAACTTTAATCTTTTTTCTTTATTACCTTTGCGTAGTAAAGGTTTTCTAATAGCTACACAGCCTTTTAATCCAGATTTTTTAAAGATTGTCGCACAGTAGATGCGTGTACTAAAGTTCCACTTGCTCTTTTAAGATCTGAAATGAGTTCTGCTCTTACTTTCTTACGATTTTGTAGTGCTGTTATTTTTAAAAACTGTTCATCACGTAGGCTAAACTTCTTGGGACGACCAGACCACTTTTTATCCACTACATCACAAGTTTCATTATTTTTTTTAAACTATTTTTTGAACTGAGGCTCGCGAACAATTCACACGTTTGGCTATTTTAACTTGACTATAGTCCTCTTCATGTAAAATAATGATGCGATTTCTGTCATTTATTGATATCTTTGGCATTTTATGAGAACTGAAAAGTAATTTTATAAAACAAAACTTTTGAAATAAAAAAAAAAATTTTTAAACGAAAAAATCTGTAATTAACATGAGAACTAAACAGAAACTAAAAATTCTTCTACACACTCAACAGTTTTTCATGTTATTTATCAAAAAATATTTAAAATAAATTTAAGCAAAATAAATAGTACAGAGATTGAAATTATCATTTTCTAGTGTTGATCCTTATCCGCAATAAATGAGCAAACATTATAAGTGGTAATAAATGGTCAAAAATGATACGAGTTGAAGCCATCTAATAAATATTAGTTAAAAAAATAATATTATTATTAAAATCATTTACTAAAATAAATAAATATAGCTTTATTTAAAACAATAGCTTAGTTTAATTAAATAAAAACTCAATATTATTTACTTATATTTACTTAAATGTACATTTTTAAAAAAATTTCTTAGGTGCTACTTTCTTTTGCACAGTACTGTATATATATATATATATATATATATATATATATATATATATATATATATATATATATATATATATATATATATATATATATATATATATATATATATATATATATATATATATATATATATATATATATATATATATACATTCATACATTCATATATATATATATATATATATTTGAGCATTTGTAAAAATTCTTAGCAAAAAATTTTTGTAGTTTAACATCTGATATTAGTTTAAAGTGGTTTAATCTCTTGTTAAAAGCATAACAAATAATTTGTAAAAATATCAAGAATTTAGCTTAATTCATTGCAGAGTTGTAAAAGAAAGTGTGATCACCAATTTGCTATTGAGCACTACTGTTTTTCCTTTTAGCATTAATTTTAATAATTTTAATCTTTGAAGGTTCTCCTACAATTCTTGGATTTAAAAGACAAGTTTATGGAGTAACAAAGAAATCTTTAACAATTGATTGTCGTGGAAAAGGTTATCCAGATGTTTCTTTTAAGTGGTATAAAAAAGGAATTCAGCTATCACAAAGTAGCAATGTTAATATATATCCCAATGGGACCATTCATTTAAAAAAGTTCTCTGAAAATTATGTTGGTATTTATTGGTGTGAAGTATCAAATAAATATGGTAGTTACAAAGCTACTGTGGATGTTATCAACTTAGGTATATTTCTTTTAATCAGAACTATAAGATTAAATTCTTATTGAAGTTCTTTCTAGATAGCATTAAATGAAAAAGTATGAACAAAGAGTAGTTTAAAAATGTTTTAATCAGTTTGAATTTGTTTTAAGTTTTTAAGCTGGTATAAACTTTTTAGATCCTCCACAAGTTCTTCCTTTCACTCTTCACTCTGTTTTAATTGGTGACCGGTCTGAGTTTTTTTGTACATTGACTAGAGGCTCTGAAGTTGGTTTAAACTATTCTTGGTTTAAGGATGGCGTTCAAATAAGTGCAACTAACCAGAGAACATTGCTGATTAACAAAGTGCAGGATACTGATAGAGGAAGGTACACTTGTGTTGTAGAGAACAATGCAGGAAAAGATTCTTATTCCAACGATTTCACAGTTTATGGTATTTGTCTATGTTTTTTTGTTGTCTATTTTTATTATTTTGTTTGCAAATTGGGAGCCATTTTACAATCGATAACTGATTTTGTTCAAGTTGTAGTTTAAGGCTAAATGACTTTAGCTTTATAATACAAATCTTCGTTACCTCTAATCATTATAATAAAAAAAGACTTTCCTGAAATTTAATACAAAAAAACTATTTCTTAACATAATATATTAGGAAGTTGATGAACAGTAAACACATTAAATGTCCCATTGAAATTTAATATGAAAAAATAAAAAGCATTATTCTTTACATTCTCTATTCTTATTGGTATGTATTTTGACTAATACTCTCATTTGATTTCTGGTTTAGTTAATTGAATACTCTTGTTGAATAAAGTATCTCTAATAGGAGAAGATTTGTTTTGTAAATTGTAGCAACTAATATAGCAATTGTAACAATTTTTAATTTTTTGAAATTAAAAAAGGGACATTAAGTTGGTGTCTGGCAGCAGGAAGCAGGTTGGTTCTTGTTCAGCAGATGCATGACTAAAAATTTAAGTGATAAATTTTATATCAGGAATGAAGAATTAGTTTTAAATAATTTTTTAAGGTCTAATTTAACATTTATAGAAGAACCATCATTTATAAAATCTCCAACTGATGTGTCTGTCCTTGAGGGGTACTCTGTGATCTTGCCGTGTTTAGCAAAAGGTTTTCCACAGCCACAAATTACATGGTTTCGAAGAATAAATGACAAATTTTTTAGTGTTTTGCTGAACCAGCGTATTAAACAGTTACAAAATGGTACATTGTACATTGGAGCATCTCATGCTTCTGATAATGGAACATATGTTTGTCAAGCATCTTTCTTTGATCAAGATATTGTTCCAGATCCATTATCAAAAGAAATACAAATAGAAGTTCGAGGTTCGGGAATATTACAATCATTTAAGTTTGCTTTTATCTTTTTGTTGCATGTTATTGCTAATGAAGACATCTAAAATTATACTAGTTATAAAATTATGTTAATTAGAACAAATATATAAAGTAGTAAACTGTTTTCACATTCACTTTTATTTTTGAATCATGTAATAATGAAGATTAATTTTCCTTTAAAGTACCTCCAAGAATTGTGTTTACTTCTCCATCAGAAATCCGAGAAGGTAAAATGCAAGCAGTTAAAATTTATTGTTCTGCTATTGGTAGCTTAATGTTGTCTGTTAAGTGGTTCAAGAATAGTGCCATAATTTCAAATGACAATTCAAAGCATGTTTTCTCTACCTTGCTGAGTTCTGAAAGTGTACCCCCATCTCTTAATTCTACATTACTTGTTACTGATTTGTCACAAGATGATAATGGTGCATATGAATGCATGTTTATAAATCCATTTGGTATATACAAGAAAGAGTTTAAATTGTTCGTAGAGGGTATGTTGTTTTATTTTTTATTGTTTATGAAAATTTTGCTAGCTGTACATGTGTAAGTTCAGGTCTTAAACATAATGAATATATCTTTACAGAAGAGCCACATCATCCTGAAAGTCTGAAGCAGATCTCATCAACATCACGATCAATTCATTTATCATGGAAACCAGGTTTTGATGGGAATTCCCCCATTACGTCATTTCGTTTGGAAATGAAGTCTTGGTCTGCAAACTGGAATCAGGGAAAGTTTTTTATTACAAAAGAGGCAAATTATTTAGTTGAAGGTCTAAATCCAGGCTCCAAGTACAGCTTTCGTGTAAGTTCATCAAATAGACATGGAATTAGTGAAAAAAGTGATGAAATCTCATTTGATACAAAAGAAGAAGGTTAGTTTGGAATTATTTTGCTCCAAAGAGCAAATAGTTTTATAAGCAAGCTGGTTATTTTATGTAACATCAGTTTACATCTTGACTTGTTTTACATACTGTTTATATTGAGTTGGTGCTTTTATAATCTTTGTTTTCAAAACATTTGTCATTACAACAAAAACAATTTTAAGGTTGCAATTATTGGATCACAAATAATGAAGCTATTGTTAAGTTTTTGAAAAATGCATGCAATTTTTTTCATTTTTTGCATAAATAAAAAAGCTGTTTCTTAAATTATTTTTAAGTTAAAGGCCATTCATATGCATAACTTTTTATGCAGCATAGAATTATTCAAAAATGCAAAGCTGTTTTGAATCAAAAGTTGCAACCCTGAATTTTTTTAGTCTTGTTTCATAAGTTGTATATGATTTTAATTTAAAATATTTTTATTGCATGTAGCACCATCAGGGCCACCTGTTAATGTTACTGTCATCAGTCAAAGCAAAGACAAGTTGCTTGTCACCTGGCTGGTATTTTTTTTATGTTATTTAAGTCTAACTATAATAAAAGTTGCAAAAACTTCTTTATCCTATGAACATTTTACATGCTATTAACTCAAAATAAAATTGTAGCATTTAGTAGAACATGTGAAACATTCATAGTCTATTTATATTTTATGGGATGTACTTTAATAAAAAATATTTTTATATGCACTTTTATATTGTTCTTTTTAAATGTTTTTAATGTCTTCTCATTTCATAGGATTACGTTCTTAGATGTGTGTACTGTAAGTACATTTTGTTTTAGGCACCAGAAAAGATATTTCAAAATGGTGTCATCTCTAGTTACCGCATTTGCTATGTACCTGCTATGCATCGATCAGTAGCAAAACAATGCATTGATGTTGGAGCTATTAACTTTACTCTTCTTCAGGGATTACTTCAATTTACTTCGTATCAAATCAGTGTCCAAGCAATGACTAATGCTGGGGTAGGACCAGCTTCAGCAGGGGTCTTTGCTTCTACTTTAGAAGGAGGTATAAAAGCAGATTTGGTTTAACATTTGTGTCCTCAATTAAATATTAAAAAAGTTTTGATAATTTTTGCAGCTCAAAATTTTGTTTACTTTAGTTCCATCACTTGCTCCTCCTTCTGTAAAAGCACATACAGTTAATTCTCAGACTTTGTTTATTACTTGGAAAATAGTTCCTGAAGCTGCAGTTAATGGAATTTTGCGAGGTTACAAAGTATGTTTAATTTTACTACTTTTTTAAAAAACGGAAGAAGAATTTCTGTTGCTTTCTTTCTAAATTGGTGCTGTTTATCTAAAATGACAAAATCCTTTTCTGTGAGTATAACAATTAAAAAAATATTTTTAATTTTTTTGTTTGCAGGTAATTTATATTGATGTAGAGCACTCAGAGAAACATACAAAGTCAGTTTTAAATGCTCAGGAGACACTCCTTAACGGTTTACGAAAGTTCACTGACTATCAGATTGGTGTACTTGCATACACAAATGCTGGAGATGGTGTTTTAAGTCAATATATTTTTCAAAAAACCGATGAAGATAGTAAGTATGTTTCCTTATAGTTTTAAAAGTCCTGAGTTTCAAATATTTTTAAAAAAATTTTCATGTTTTATTTGTTGTTTATGTAAGTTCCTGATGCCCCATCAGAATTCTCTGCAACACCTGCTTCTCCTTCTGAAATCAGTGTTACATGGAATGAACCAATAGTTCGAAATGGTATTATTACAGACTATGTACTTTATTATCAAGAAGTTGGTCAGTATTCAACTCATCGAATAGAACTAAAAAGTGAAGAGCAATCTTACAAACTACAAGATTTAAAATTTGGTCAAAAGTATCTCATCTGGATGTCAGCTAAGACATCAAAAGGAGAAGGGCAGAGTACTAAACGAATTACAACAACTCCAAAAGATCAAGGTTATTCATTTTGTTAATGAATGAATAATAATGTAGGCAGAGAAACCACAGGTGTATGAATTCAAAAAAACCAAAAATATTCATTCCAGATTATTTTACAATATATTTTAATATTATATTATTTGTTCTTTAATGTATATTTAATGAAAGTGTGTTAGTGACAATTAATGCATTTAAACTTTAGTTCCTTCCAAGATTATCACTCCTCCTCGCTGGACATCAACTGCAAAAATTGGTTCTGATATAGTTCTTCCCTGTGCTGCTGTTGGTCATCCTAAGCCAATCATCACATGGTATAAGTCTGGCCAATCGTTTTCAGCTAGAAAACAAAAGCGTTTTATGGCAGCTGATATGCCCTACACTCTTTTCAATGTTCAAGAAGAGGATGAGGGGTTTTATAACTGTACAGCAGAAAATAAATATGGCATTGATTGGAATATTGTGACACTTATAGTGCAGAGTAATGATTTACAACTTCATTCCTGAAATATTTACTTTTCTTGTTGTAAATGTTGGTGTTACATTATCATTTTTCATGTTTTTTTTTTAATTTGAGTTTCATCTAAAATAGCAGCATAGTAAATAACCTACATTAATTTACTCTTTTACAGCTCCTCCTAAACCGCCACATACCATAAATGCCTATTTGGTTCATCGTTATTCTCTAAACATCACATGGCTATTAGGTTTTAATGGTAATAGTGCAATCATGGGTCACCATGTGAGATATGCTGAACCTGATAAAGCTAGCACATGGATAAAAGTGAAGTTGACTGCAATTCAAGCTTGGATAGTTGTTCATAATGTCAGTTCTTCCCCAATTTTTTTTGAAGTAGCATCTGAAAATGATATCGGAATCGGCCAATACAGTGAAACACTAAAATTTGTTGTGTCAGGAAACAGTAAGTTAATTAAAAATTAGTAAATATGCAGTCTGAAAAGATTTATTGTGGTTTATTAAGTCAAACATTTTGGATACCAAAAAGAGAACTCTTGGATACCAAAAAGAGCAGTGTACTTACATGTTTTTTGTTTTAAGGTGTAGAGAAAAGTCTTGAACGAATTGTGTTTGCTGCTAAATCATCCCAAGTTGAAAAAGGTTCTCTTAAGAAAATTATGCAGCCTACCCTAATAGTATTATTAATCGTGGCAAGTGTTATTATTATCTTGTTATTAGTTGCATCATGGGATAGAGACCAAAAACGATTGAGAAGTATTTTTTTAAACCTTTTTATTTTATCTAAGTTTTTTACTGATCTGTTCACAAAAGGTATTCTTTAAAATTCGTAATATTTGATTGAATTTCTTTAGAACCTGCAGCTTACCGTTTACTTTGCAGTTTAAAACGTGATCGAAATTTTAATAGCGATCCATATGGGGAACCAGCTCTTCCTTGGCCATGGAATATCAGGTTTTTATGTATATTTGTGTGTGTGTGTGTGTGTGTGTGTGTGTGTGTGTGTGTGTGTGTGTGTGTGTGTGTGTGTGTGTGTGTGTGTGTGTGTGTGTGTGTGTGTGTGTCTGTGTGTGTCTGTGTGTGTGTGTGTGTATGTATGTTTTTGATAGTTATATTGCTATTTTGAACTTTAGAAAAGGACCAAACACAGATTATGACTACATAGATTCGTTTGGAATGCCTGATGAGTATTTCCCTTTCAGCTACCTGGAGTCAACTGCAAAAGAGCCACACAAGTCAACCAAAGTTTCTCAGTTAGGAAAAGGATCTTGCAACAGTTTTATCTTTAAGCCAGCCGTAAACTACAGTGTTAATTATATTGATGAAGGAAAAAAAACAAAATGCACATCTGGTGAGGTGTGTAAACGTGTAAGTACTAAAGTTGGAAGTACTCAGAGATTAACCGAAAACCATGATAATCCTGAAGCTAACTTTTCTGCAATGGAGAAACTCATGCTAAGCCCTCCTCTACAATTAGCTCGTTCTAAACATTCATCACATAAAACAAGTTCCTCTGCTGAGATCTCCCTACTTACATTGAATTCCCCCTTTTCTCTAAAGGACCGAGGTATGGCGGATGGAAAGTCTTTAAAAGATATTTCTTCTCAATCCACATTACAAGACTCCTCTGTAAGAAAACGCGAAATCTTTCAAGAGAACTCTCAAACGTCGGCTAGTTGCAAATCAAAATCAAGTTCAGGTAAACGTAAAAGCTTTGATGGTTGCATATTGAAGACTCTTGAAAGCATTGAAGAGAAAAAAATATTAGGTAAAATAAACAGCAACCGTGCTGAACTCATAACATCGCCTAAGGTTGCGCTTACTAAAGATTATCTCGAGAATACAGTTTGCTCCTATGAGTCAATTTCTTCAACATGTAGTTCCAGTGTTGGAGAATTAAAACGAGCGTATGAATTTGGAAAAAAATTTGGTCTGCAAGACTTAGTTGCTGTGTATAATACTAATCCAGATTTCGATGATAAAGAATTGACTCTTCAAGCTCACGAAAAGCTACTAGAAACATTGTTGTTTAGTGGCATCCCTTGTGATTTGAATGACACCAAAGTTAAAATTCCTATTCCACTCAGACTGGATCATTTGTATGAAAATCAAGTAAACAAAATTGATTTAGGTGGTAGTTTGCGTGAACAATCGTTAGTTTGATATCTCTAAACTTTGTTTCATTTGCTTGGAAGAAAAATTCTCGTTAATAGTTCTTCGTGATCATTTTATCTTTCGGCGTTTGTTTATTCCACTTAGACTGGATCGTTTGTATGAAAATATCTTTCGGCGTTTTGTTTACTTGATCCCAATAACTCGGGTGAAATTGAACCGCGGTGATTTATAAAACACCATTTTTTTAAATTGTAAATATTTTATTTTAAATTATTTTATTGTCGAAGTATGTGACAAATTTAAAAATGAAAGAGATTTATTTTATAATATTTTCACAAACTGAATTGCTCATTTCAAATTAGATGACCCACTACATAGTAAGCCATCTCATATTTTATAATGTAAAGGGTGCTGAATTGTAATAGCGAATAAGTTTGTTTTAAATGAACGGATTGTTCATTGAGCGAAAATAAATAATCCTTTCATTTAAAGACTTGATCTTAAAACACTCTTAGTTTAAAGGTTAAAAAAGGACTAGATGTCTCTCTAGCTATTTACCTAATCTAACTACTAACACTAAATAATAGTATTAGTTTCTAAAAAAAATTAATCGAGCAGTTTCTTTGAACGATCCCAAGTAGAGAGCATGGACATTTAAGAGATGGACGTGCAATAATATTGTTTTTTTGGCGAACCTTACTCGTTGTGCATTGTTACGAATCTTTTGTTTTAAACAATAGAAATTAAATTATATTAAAGTCTGTCGGATTCGTCGAAAATTTTTGGGCTCGCCTAAACTTCCATCAACTTCCTTTAACTTAATAAAGATAACAGCAATAAAAGCAAGTTTTAAGCTTAATTTTATATAGCTAGACATTCTTAATAACGCTAGTGATGATGTAGAAATTGAGGTCACTTACTTAACTACTTCAGTACAGTATAACTAGATATATAATAAATAATTCAAAATATCAACTAGTTTTGTAGCTACCTTGAGCACAATGGTTTCATGTCCAGGAAACTACTCCATCTACTATAAAGCTGTAGACTTCCAGTTTATGAATATTTATGAATTTTCTATTTTTATGTTTAACAATAGAAATATATAGAGTTAAGGATAAATAACTTACACATAAAGTGAATGTAAATACAATAAAGAAAAAAATAATTTGTCACAGTTTTAAAGAATTTAGCGAAGCCAATTTATGGGAAACCGCAAGAATAGCTAAGTATTTAATATTAACATGATTTACCATATATACAGTGGTTTTCATAAATTTAGACGCACTCATTTTTTTTACATATATGTAAGAAAATGCTTAAAATAAAAATAAAATAAAAGTGCTACCGCTATGTTTGATATATAAATTAGTAGAGGAAGTGAAACTATTATAGAGACTATTATAGAGTACCTTAATTTTTTTTTGCAGGATGTTTATTACTCATTCTATACCAATTAATACAAAAAAGTTAATTGATAAGCTTGATTTTATTTTATTCATAAATTTAGACGCGCAATCAAAAAATATATCTTGTTAATTAACAGTTAATTAGTAGTTTTTTCTCCATATTTCTCATTAATAGGCCTAAATTAATTGATTTTGTCAAAAAACCTTATACAAATATGACTTACCTGGAATTAGTTAATCATTATTTAATAAATAAACAAAAGTTAAGTTAGTTTTTTACTAAAAAGACGCGAAAAATGAGCAAAAGACGTATCACTCAAGGTGAAAGATGGCAAATTATTGCTCACATCAAAGAAGGAACCAAAAGTAATAGAGAAATCGCCAGGTTAATTGGAGTATCTGAGAAATGCGTTCGGACAATGAGACAAAACTTTCTTCACTCTGGTCGTGCCAGCGAGAAAATAAGGCCAAGTAAACCCTTGTCAACCACCAGAAAGGACGATAGTGCCCTTTTTAGAGCTGTCAAAGCTAATTCAAGAATTAGTTACAAAGAATTGAACACAGAATTCAATACAACTCGAAGTACATCTATTTCTAAAAGCAAAGTCCGTACTGGAAAACAACCTAATTACATCAATTGACCTGCTTATGCTTAATGATAAACCATGGAAACTTCAACAAGATGGCGCTACTACACATACTACATACTATACAAAGGAGTGGTTCAACGATAATAATATCAAGACAATACCGTGGCCTCCATACTCACCTGATTTGAACCCAATTGAAAAGATTTGGGCTTGGATTGACCGCGAATTGGCAAAGGTTCCACACTTGGCCAGCTGAAGGACATCCTTAAGAAGATCTGGTATAGGGTCCCAGAAGCGATGTGCAAAAATCTTGTTGAGTCTATGCCTAGAAGAGTTCTTAGTTGTATTAAAGCAAAAGTCGGATACACAAAATATTGATTGGTTCATAAATTACGCCTCCTAATGTATCGTGCGTCTAAATCTATGAACAATTTTTTTTGTCTTATTTTTTTAATGACATGTAGTTGTACCTAATTATTACTTAGCATTTGTATTTTTTTTGTAAATTTTTTAAAAATTTTGTATTCTGTATGTATTTATCTAATAAATAGAAAAAAAGCTAAACCGAAATCGTTTTTCGTTATTGTTTTATCGTTAAAAAACTAAAAATTTCTATTCTCAAATATGAGTGCGTCTAATTTTATGAAAACCACTGTATATAAACTAATTTTTATTTGATAAAAACAAATGGGTTATAATGTGCTTTTTATGAGAAATGAAATAATATATGAAATATGAAAAACGTTGAATATATATTGAGGAGCTCATAGAGTAGTCGAGGCAAAAAATGGCGACATATCGGAAAAAATACTTAAAAAATACACAAAATTAAGGCTAGTGAATAAAGAACCAAGGAATTTAATAAAACCAGATCTTGGCAAAAAAACTTATTTAAGCTTTTTTATATTTTGCTATACTTTTTTTAGTCATTTTAAAATTATCCTTACAGGTCTATTTTATCATTGAAGGGCTTTGTTTATACGAAAAAAGTTAAAAAAATTTACAAATGTTCGTCTTGAAAAAATGATCAAATTTGTTCGTGCCGAATTTCCTATAAACTAATTTCCTTTACCTTAGTGTAATTTTGTTTAGTAATTTGTAAACGCGTGAAGTAGTTACTTTATCCTGAACAGTCTTATTAAACATGCTATAAAAGTTTAAACTAATACCACGTGATCAGAGTTTCTGTTTTAAAACTGTGGGCAGCCATTTTAGTAGCTTTTTTTGTTGACGGGTGAAAATTTAGATTTTGTCGGAAACTTGCATGGCTCGCTGATATCTGCGGCCTCTTTGATGTAAAACAATGAGTTGCACGTCCATCTCATAAGGTGAGTTTCCACTCATCCGTTTTAGCTACGTGAGGATGCGTAATTTGTAATTTAATTTTAAAAATTAATCACTGCGCATGCTTACATGATTAATTTTCCCATCCCTTTCCCATTCCCGTAGCTAAAACGGATGAGGGGAAACTCACCTTTATACGTCCATGTAGAGAGTGACATGGTAACGAGAAATTCGGTAATACCGCGTTTACCACGGTAAAAAAGGCGTGTTTGGAAAATATTTTGAGGTAATACTGCGGGAACGGTAACAGATCTGCAGTTATTTCCGTGGTAACGCTAATCAACTTTTTACATAAATTTTGACGCGCCTTTTTATCAAAATGTTTTAACGGATGAGGATGGGGATAGTTTCTGTGCCTATGTCACTCTCTAATCCTAAATTACCCCTAATGTTGTGAAAAATTTAAATTACCATCTTAGAAATTAAGGGCAGTACTCATTCCTCCGGCTGAAAATGAATAGGCTTTGACCAGTTCATGGGTTAAATCATTAATTAAAGAAATACTTTCTGTATAATCTGAAAAATAGTTTAAGTTCAGAGATTTTCATACAGTATATTGAAGCTGATAAAAGAAAACTGTTTCGGTATTTATTTGATAATCTAATTTTACTTTTTTGTCTTAAATTGTTTTATAAATGTGAGAAGCAGCTGTTTGAAGGTTTATGATGTTGACAATTTTAAGCACATATATAGGAATTTTTAAAGAGGCAATCCTTTTTGGACTAATTTAGGCATAACCGACTAACCATATTGCATAGTGGTGATTTGCAGTTGGATTCTATTTTCAATTTAATGTGAGAAAGTATGAAAAAGTAAAGAACACTAACAAGCATTTGAATAAAAACTAATAAATGGAAAACTTTTCTTTCGATCATCAAATCCTTTGTTCGGAAAGAAGATTTTCTGCAAGTTGTAATAATAACAGAAGGAAAGAATTCTAAAAAAAGGTGACCGTAACTTTCACTCTATATACTATTTTTGAACACTAATTTTTAGGAAATTTTTAAATTCTTTTGATAAAAATTAAAACAGCACCATAAACTATGCTTAATACAAAATTCAAAGGCTTTGCAACAAACTTTATTTTAAAAGCGTGCACAAAATTGGCCGAGACTACTCGCACGGCTGCCGTATTACAATTCTAAAAAAACACACGGCCGCTGTTCCCGATTTTAATGACCTAAATCAGTGGTTCTTAACCTTTTTGAAGTCGGGGAGCACTTTTGATCATGACAATAATTTGGGGAGCACTGAAATCAAGGAGTAAAAAAAAACAAACAAATTCACATAAGTACGACTTTTATTGAAAATAAAAGATTATAGCATAACAGTTTAAAATGATAACATGACAAACAAATTGTTAATAAACGTAAATTTAATAAGTAAAAAAGTAGCATTAAGCAAAACTTAATTCAGAAAAGTAAAAAGATTTAATGTGAAGCTTGACGATTTTTACAAATTTCAGCAATATTAGGCCTAATTTTAGAAATAGCTACCCTCAATTCTTCATTCAAATTAGTAAGTGTTGCTCGTTTTTTAGTTTTTATATTAGTGACTATCGAGAAACCGAGTTCACACAAATATGATGTTGAAAATTGCAACAAGATTTTAAGTGCCTTCATGGATATAGCTGAGTATTCTTCTTGCACAAAGATCCAAAATTCCTCAAAAACCATTTCGGAAAATTTCATTTTAAGTGTGCGATCCGATGACAGGTTGATTAATTCTTCTTCTTCTTGGTATGACAACTTACTATTTGATGTATCAACCTAGGCAAATGGATTACGTATCCAGTCATATGTTTCTACGTTTATTGATGAAAAATAAAGTTCAATCTTTTCTTCTAATAAAGTTAAATGCTCCGTTCCTGCTGAAATAATTTTGCATTCAATGTAGGTAGGTAGGTAGGTAGGTAGGTAATAAAACCCATTTATTGTAGCTTCTTACCTAAACTGTAATCATTACAGTGTAATGTAATAAGCGAGTGAACATTAAATTTTGAGTTTCATAATTTCGCGGAGCACTTGCAACTACCTCGCGGAGTACCATTGCTCCGCGGAGCACCGGTTAAGAACCACTGACCCAAATATATGTGTTTAATAAATAGGCTTAAATTCTGATAAGCTTTCATCCCACTGAAATTTTTCTTGATGATTCGAGTCAGGAGCGGTTAAATCCTGATATGCGGATGACAAAAGTAATACTTCAAAACAATGTTTTGAAAACACACCGCGTATATCTTTTTAAATGGATAATTTACGGTTGTCTACAATAACTGACAATGAAAAATGAAGACTTCTCTGTTTTCTTGTGGATATGACAATTGTAAAAGTACTTTCACACGTCGATATGATTTAAAAAGACACATGATCAAGCTCCATGGAGTCAGCGATGTTAGTCACAGTGGAAATTGTTTATGTATTCAATGTGGACATCGGTTCCATAAAATCAAAGATTTGCGAAAACACCTCAATCAAAGTCATAATATTGAATTCAGAATCGAGTTACTCAATTTTGATAATAAAGCAAGTAAGTCTGCTAATTGTGGCTAAAAATATTAGTTGAAAAATGTCAAATGCTATGTTAAATATATAGCATTAATTTGTTTGTATTTTTATTTAAAAGGTTTTGATAGCTGGAAATGTCAGTTAGAAGAAGAGAAGGGAAGTTCTTTTGTTAAGACTCAAGGTGATGTTATTGGAAAAGATGGTTCCAAAACAAAGTATTGGCAATGCAATCGATGTGATATATATAAATCAAGAAGAACCGGAAAGTACAGAATTAAGTCTTCAGGTAACATAGTTTTTTAGTTTGCTTTGTGACAAAGTCTTGTGTCTTACCATAGCATGGAATGGTTACATTTAGAAAATGAAGTTTTATTAGTTTTATATTTATATTTTAGTTGATATGTTAATTAAAATCAGATTTAAAATTATGGTAAATAAGATTTTTTTTGTGAAAGGTCTATGCATATAAATCTATTTGAAAGTCACTCATGTGTAAGTAATACTTTAAATTTGTAATAATTTAGGAACATGCAAGATTGAGAAAAACTGCACATCAACCATCAAAGAAGTTACAAATAGTGATGAAAAAGTAAAAGTTGAAGTCTGCTATACTCATTATGGGCATAGCCAAGACTATCATCACACATGGATAACTAAACGTCAACGCCAAGAAATTGCCTCTAAACTACAACAAGGAGTTACACGCAGAAAAATTCTAGATGATATAAGGTAATTTGTTTAAATGTGTATTGTATTTATATTGATATTTTTGCAATTGAAGAGCATTTTTCTAAACAAAACTCTATTAAATCTAAAGTCTATTTTTTCTGATCTTAAAATATTGGCATACACCCTGTCACTTACAAACCTTTTGATTCCACAGTCTGTAATATGATTCCAAATAACTAGTACATAGTAATTTGTTTTTTTATTCTTGTCATAAATGTACTTACAAATTTTTATGATAGAGATGATATTGGTTCTAAGTTTCAAAGAATTCATTTACTCGAAAACAGAGATATTTTAAACATTGGACGCGCTTTTGGATTGCAAGAAGTGCAACGACATGCAAATGACCAAATGAGTGTTTTATCATGGATCCAAGAATGGGAGCAACTAGATAAGATACCTATTCTTTTTTATAAACTTCAAGGTAAATAACTTACTTTTAATGCTCTTGGCAGTAAATCTTAAAAAAAATTACTTTTATTTCCATATATTAAAAAAATTAAGTTTTATAAGCTTGAAATTTCTGCATTCCATAACGTTGTGGAAAGAATTTAGCAAACAAAATTCTTTTTTTAATATCTTAATAAAATCGTTTTTATAAAAAATTATATTTTAGGCCAAGCTTCATCTCAGCACAAGTTTAAAGATGAAGATTTTATCATAGTAATCCAGACAGAGGCACAGAAGGAAATGCTGGAAAAATTTGGGAGTAACGGTTTATGCTGCGACTCAACACATGGAACAACTGGTTATAATTTTCTTTTGATTTCTCTACTGATTATGGATGAGTTTGGTCAAGGTCATCCAATTGCTTGGTGTTTAGCTAACCATGAAAATGAATCATTCGTTAAAGTCTTTTTCAAAAAAATAAAAAATGAGGTTGGGACTATACAACCTAAATGGTTTATGACAGACCTAGCTCCACAGTTCTACAATGCTTTTTGTGAAGTCTTTAATCTTCAACCAAAATGGTTATACTGTGCATGGCATGTAGACAAAGCATGGAAAGAAGAATTGCGAAAAAAAATTAAAAATTTTGAAATTGAAACAGTTGTTTACAAAATGCTTAGAACAGTTCTTGAGGAAACAAATGAAATTCTTTTCCAAGATAAATTATCATCCCTCATTAATAGGCTAGAATCCCATGCTACTAGTGAGTTTAAAGCGTATTTTTTAAAATACTGGATTTGTGTGACAAAAAGCTGGGCCTATTGCTACCGCGTTGGTGAAGGTATAAATACAAATATGTTTGTTGAGGCATTCCATAGAACTTTTAAATACAACTATTTAAAAGGAAAGTGTAATAAATGTGTTGACACAGTTCTTGTGAATCTTCTTAAATTTTCAAGAGATAAATTATTTTCTCGCTTGATAAAATTAACTAAAGGTTCTTTGACACAACGTATGCAAAACATTTATGACAGACTTTTGAGTAGTAAAAAAATGTCTTATACAGCCATAAATAAGACTTCTGATGAAAATGTTTTCCTAATCAACTCTGAAGATGGGCAACAAGACTGTCAGACAAGTACAATACAGTAGGTTGTCGGTTGCAGTGTATAACCTGTTTTGTATGTACACATACTTTCCATTGCAATTGTTCTGACATTCTCATAAAAAATACTTTGTGTAAACATGTACATCTGCTTAAGGACTTTTTAGCTGTGAACAATAAAGTTGATGATAAAGCTAAAAATTCAGTTGAACTACAGGATGGATACTCTTATAACGAAATAAATTCAATAAAATGCAACCTAGAGAAATTACACAAAGTTTCAAAATTTGAAGAAACAAAGTCTAAGACAGTGAACTTGCTCCATACCTTGATGCACCGTGTTAACAACTGTAGCAACTTAGATATTGAAGCTTTAAAATACATTGGAAAACAAGTGAGTAATGAACCATATCAATCTTTTTAACAGTTATTAGTTTTACATTAAACACACGCACACACTTACACACACAATTAAATATATTATATATATATGTATATATGTGTATATATTTACATATATATATATGTGTGTGTGTGTGCGCGTGTGTGTGTAAATATATACACACATACATATATATAAATATATACACACATACATATATGTGTATATATTTACATATATATATGTGTATATATATATATATATATATATATATATATACATGCACACACATATATATTGGAATCTATTTTAGATAACAACTACAATAAACACTTTTGATGCAATGTCAAAATATCATTCAGTGAAAGAAATAAAGACGTCGTCATTAGTTGCTTCCAACAAAAGAATTAAGCCTCAAACAAATTTTGTTTCAACAAAGAAAAAAAGAAAAGAAAAAACTAATGTGCGTTTTTGTAAACCCACTACTTATGAGAAAGAAAGTATCTTTAAGACCGAAAAGCTGAATAATAATGAAGACGAAAAATCTCTTAGCACTGTTGATGGAGTAACTCACAAAAGCTGTTCCAATAAACTTGCTACAATTGGGATTTCAACTATAAACGTAACGATTCCAAATATAAGTGTAAATATAGTATAAAGATTAGTTAATAATATTCAACAGTTGAATCAATTTAACATCTAGATTTTCTTATTTATTTTACATATGTATTTCTTCCTGACCTCAAAGTTTCTTTATTTCAGATTGCGTTTGTTTGTGTTTTTTTTGTTTGAATAATATAAAAAAATAAAGTAAACAGTTCTATTATAAGACAACCTTGTCCTTGGATTTTTAAACATAGTTTAAACATATTATATAAGGTATAGATATATAAATTAACAGAGTTAATGCCAAAGTGTATCAATTATTGTTCATAATTCATTTCTAAATTTCAAAATACGTTTCTTAAAGATTTAAATCTTTAAAGGTTTTTGTGCACTTTTAAATATATAAAAGTAAGTGCAAATATAAATAGTGTTTTGAAATCAGAAAAAATTGAATTTGTTGTGCAAGACAAAATTCAAAGTTATCCGTTTTACCCTTTGTTCACCCTTTGACGTTTCACAAATATACACCTTTTCAAGATGTAATTGAGAAAATGAAAGTTGTTAATAAGAAATCAAAAAAATGTAATTGAGAACATGATAGTTGTAATTAAAGAAAGTATAAAGAAGACAAAGTTCTTTGTATTTTGAATTTTGTAGTCCTAATATACATTGTAATTTATGGCTGAAAATAATATAATATCAATAGGATATATAAAGTCATGAAATGAAATGACACAAAATGAAAAAGACATTTGAGGTTTAGGCGGTAACTGGAAAAATGTTATTGGGTGTCAATTAAAATTTTTTTTATTTTTGTGAAAAATTTAATTGAGATTTTAGATGAATAATAAATAAAACACAAATAATTTAACTGAGTCGGTGAATTTTCAAACATGTTGTGTTTCTTGATTGCATATCGCGATTTCTAAATTACATGTTGTATTTCTAAATCACGTCTTACTTTTCTGAATTACAATTTTCAAGTTCTCAATTACATTTTGAAAAGGTGTAGAGCAATTCCATGGTCTCCTTAATTGTGTTTATAATACTAATTATCACATAAACTTCTTTTAAATACAAATTACTTCTTTGATAATAGTAGCAAAAACAAAAAAATTTTAAATTAAATTGAGTATCATTTATAAAATGAATTAACAGAGAAAAATAATTATTTAAAGAACTTTAAGAATTCGAAAATTTTTAAAATTGGAGAAGCGTTTTAACACGATTTAAGTAAACAACCGTAAATTATCCATTTAAAAAGATATACGCGGTGTGTTTTCAAAACATTGTTTTGAAGTATTACTTTTGTCATCCGCATATCAGGATTTAACCACTGATCTCTATAATATAGAGATCTCTATATTATAGAGATCAGTGTTTAACCGCTCCTATTCGAGTCCATGACAAAATATTACACGACGCGTTAGTAACAGGATAAAAGATCGTGTAACGTTCAAGGACACTAATATCAGTCTAATTATTTACGTCAGCTAAAGTGTATATACTTATAGGGTATATACTTTATATAATAATATAGGGTATATACTTTAAGGGTATATTTTTGATAAAATAAATTTATAGACCATTAAACAACAGACTAAAATTAAAGTGATATTAGTCAAAATTCAGTATGATTTTTCATGATAAAAGTCAATTCTGTAGACATAACAAACTATTAATAGTATTTAACAGTCTTAAATTATTACAGTTCTGAAAATAAAAAAAATCTTACAAAATTATAAGAAAATTTTGAAAATATAAATTTTTAAAAATGTTTTATACTTTTAAAGATATACATATATATAAAAAAATAATGCCAACAGTTGGTTTGAGAAGAGATTTACTGTTTGAAGCTCTTGGATGTGAATATAGTAAGATTTTGTTATAACTTAAACTTCCATTATTAGATTCCACAAACTTTTAGCTATTTTATTGAAATAGTATTTTTACATCAACTACACCAAAGTCTTTTTTTTTTAATTTAAACATTTAATGAGTTTGATTTACCTTCATTTGACTTTGTTTCGTTTTACTTATTCTAATTCCAGAAGCATCTTTACTTATTTGTTTCTTACCAATTGTTAAGAAGTAGTATTAAGTTACTGGTATGGCTCTGCTGACAGCTCTTTTTTTGGTTGTTACTTTTAAGGGTTTTTCTAAAATTTTTAATCTTTAATTTTAAATTCTGCTAAAACTTTTTATAAAAAAGTTTTTTAAATTTCTATTTAAAAAAATAACCTTTGAGAAGCAGGAGAGCAGGAGATCTTTATTCTTTTTAATTTAAAATAGCCCATTTAGACTAACTTAAAACATTCCTTTGAACTAAACTGATCTAAAAACATGTGATTTTTTATAATTTAAAAACTAACTTTTAAAAAAAAAATTCAACTTTACAAAATTGTTAAATATAAGATCAGAAAATTAGGAAAAATATATTAGAGTTTCTAACCAAAGCTTTATATTCGCTAAATTTTTCTTATGAGAATATATGAAAAAAGATTTTCATTGTGCATGTCTCTGATTTTTTTTAAATTCTTATTTTTTAAGCTGAGGAAGAATTTGATGAGCTTTGTTTTGACTATGGATTGGAGCTAGATGAAGTGGTGAGTAGAGTAATTTTATAAGAAACTAGCACTAGAAGCCCTGAAATCTTAAGAAACTATTAATACTAAGTTACTTTTCAATAAGAAACCTAATTTATCAAGAGTTCCAGGAAACTTTCTAGTATTAACCCATTTGCTTGGTTTCTTGCAAACACACACACACACAGATATATATATATATATATATATATATATATATATATATATATATATATATATATATATATATATATATATATATATATATCTGTGTGTGTGTGTGTGTGTGTGTGTGTGTGTGTGTGTGTGTGTGTGTGTGTGTGTGTGTGTGTGTGTGTGTGTAGCGTGCAAAAGTTTATAAACAGCTAAATTTTTCTATTTTTTTAGTCATAACAGTTGTCCCTCTAAAATGATTACATGGTATAATTTACTTACAAAAATGATAACTTGTAACAGCAGGAAGAAATTCAAATTTTATTGAAAACATAATTGTGCAAAAGTTTATAAACAAAAGAATAAATTCAGAAAGTTTGTTATTTATTATCATTTGTCCTTTTCAAGAGGCACCATAATATACTTGATTTTATCTAAATATACATTCTGATCAATTATACCTATGATGTGATGAGGTGGCCAATAGAATTGCTACTGAAAGATCCCTAAATCATTATATTGCTACCACCATATTTAACTGTTGACATTTGATACTTAGGAGCAAATCTTTCACCTTTCGGCTGTCTCAGGTACTTGATACCTTCGCTACTAAACATGCAAATTTTAGTTCATCACTGGATAAGACTTTTGGCCATTCTTTTCAAATCCAATGCAAATGATCTTTTGCAAAATTTCATTTGTGCTAAATGATTATTTAATGATATTAATGATTTCTTGGCAGGATGACAACAAAAATTATGCTAACACAGGCAACATTTTATAGTATCTATGCTGCTTGATGTTCTGTAGTTATCTTTGGTCTGCCTGGATGATGCTTGTTTTTAAGTTTCTTAAAGTTTTTTTTTATCTCCTAACTAGTATGCTAGTTGTTGATTTAGCCACATCATAAAGCTTAGAAATTCGCTTATAAGGAATCTTCTCTACAGAACATATTATTAAAATTTTCTTTTCTAGTGACAATTCCTTAGACTTTTCCATTATTAAATTCAATTTAAGTTAAGTATTATCTCCAGTAAATTAATTTTAATATGTTTTTCTTAGTCAAAGTTTGATTTTTTTAATGGGGCATGGAACTGTTTATAAACTTTTGCACAATTATAGTTATCATTTTTTTTAGTAAATTATAGTATGGAGTCACTTCAGAGAAACAACTGTTAAAAATTCCATTTATTTTCAGTGAAAAGTTATGACAAAAAAATAGAACAAAGAGGATGAAGTAGGAAGATTCTCTACAAGAAAGAAAATCAGTTAATGATATATTGTCTTTTCTAAGATATAGGAAGCAAATTCATATGAATCACATAAGTATATCAAAACTTTTAAATTTTAACTAAATCTGATTTCATATCCTGTCAGTAACAATAGTCTACATCATCCCTACAAAGCTATATTTAAAGAAAATTGAAATAGCTAATGTATGGTGTGCATATACATAAAGATTTTGTATATTTATTGCAACTACAAAACAAAAATGAGGAAAAAGTAATTAGTATGCAAAAAATTTGGGGTTTTATTTTAAAATTCCCATCACAAAAGTCTAATCAAGATTGTGATTGAGCCAAAGTCAGTTGTCCCTTCAAAATATTTTGCATTTACTAATAAAATACTAAAACAACTTCTTTACCTTACTCGACCCTAACCCAATAATACATCTTTTGGAGGAATAAGAGCAATTTTCTAGAGAATCCAAAGTTTTGAACAATAAATCTTTAAAGATTCTAACATTGAGTAGAAATTAATACTCATGCTGGAATGAGGATAAATTATTCCAGATACGACAAAATATCTTTTAAATGTATTAATCATGTATTTTTTGTTTTGCTCATTATAATGATGTAAACTTTTTTATTTTCAAATGAAAACCCTCATTTTTATTAATTTTGGCATTATTTTTACTTGGCATAGGTAAAACTAAACTAAATTTTTATATATGCACTGTGAATTTTTTATTTTTGTTCATATATATATATATATATATATATATATATATATATATATATATATATATATATATATATATATATATATATATATATATATATATATATATATATATATATATATATATATATATATATATATATTAGTAATGTTCCTTTTGATCTTAGAAACTACTGTGCAAAATATATTTAAAACATTAAGAGGTACCACATGACAACACAAATTTTGAACCTTCATGCTATCAAATCCGCCTAGCCAAAAAATAGTATTCCATTTTCAGTTATCAGTTAAAATATATTATACCAGCATATGTGACTGCAAATGTCATTTGTTGTACTGCTTTATCAACTAATAAAGTTCAAACCAAAAATATGCTAACTGCTACTAAAACTTGCTACTATATCCCAGAAACCATTGCAAATTTTCACACATCGCAATTGTGTCATCCCTGTGTTTTTCACAAAAAACATGGGGATGATGCAATTACAAAATTGAAGAACAGTTTTAGTAATGAGGTATTCCACTTGTAGTCCACTTGTAAGGATGGAAATTTGTTTTCAGATATTTCTGGGAACCATGAAAAAGTGGGTTGTTTACCTATCCTTGTTTCCAGTCGAGGTGTTGACATCACATATTTGAGGTTGTCCTCAGAGATGTATTCAGGTCCTTGGCTGGGCCATCTGCTGGACCTGATATTTTGTTGTTTAAAAGATTCCAAGGAGAAGACAGAATTGTGGTATATAGGATGAAAAAACAATGACAATTTTCAACAACAACAAAGTGATGATGAAAGAGGTTGTGGAATTGACTGTGTCATGCTTGCAGGTGGATAGTCAACCTCGTGATGGCTATAGAGAGATCCATGAATTATCACTAATCTATATGGGATATATCCTACCTCGAGGCATCCATCTGATGGCACCTGGAGCAATATATTAAGCCAGAAGGATGGCCAAAGTGATATATTCATTAAAGCTTTCCCTCTTAAGTCCTAATTTTGAATGACTGATCATGAGACAAATATAGTTTGTTTAACATATTATACACCTGTTTATGTGTTTATACATCTATTTATGTGTTTATACATCTATTATGTGTATATCCAATCATGGTTTACAGAATCTCACACCATTCAAGTTCCAGTTCATGATCTTAAATGCTTTGAAAAGCTAGAATTGTATAAATCAATCAATTTAACAGTTGCAAATATGGCAATAGAGGCATTGTGTCATCATACATGGTATTGGAGCAAATAACTAATTGCCTTCAGTTTTTTTGATGACTGGAAATGTGCTACTACCAAGACTGAAATGATTCAGGCAATTAAAACAAACGTTGTTGTTAAAAATCATCCTTAATGAAGACAGATTAAGAAAAACAATATTGCATCACAAAACCCTGTGAACTTTGTTATCCAAAATACCTTGAAGTTCTTTAAAATCTGCATAATTGCATCAGATTGACTGAAAAAAAAATCCTAATTTATGGAGCCAGTATAGTGTCTTTGAGGCAACTTGCCAGATTGTTTCTGAATTGAGTGTTGTGAATGACAGAGCAGAAAGAGGAGTTGCCCTCATCCAAGAATACAATCAAATCCTCACTAAAAATGGAGGGCAAAAGCAGACACTGCTACAAGTAGTCTCTAAACACCCAAAACGATTTCCAGATGCCAATAAATCATTGGTTGTCAAACTTTAAAATAATGGATTTCTGGCAAACGAACTTGACAATTTGTTAATATTTTGTCAACCTCTTGATATGTTTAACAATAATTTACTTTTTGGTTGTTTATGGCATTTGAAAAATACCTAAAAATCTGAAAAACATTTGAAAATTTGAAATTTTTATTGAAAGTTTTGAAATTGCAAACATACAAAATATTACTTAACGTGTCCAATGAAGATTATAAGTTTTGAAAACTTCATTTATGATGTGGCATGCCTAAATGTTGGGATATTCCTGCCATTTTGCATTTTAGTTTATTATATAAAAAAAAAAAAATCTGGGGCTGTCCCATGTGTTTACTAAAAAAAATTTTTTGACAACCAACCTAATACATTCACAACTGTGGACTTTTGCATATTTGGAATTTGAAGTCGATATTCTTCCACAGTTTGTAAAATATATTTCAATTGAGTTTCATCTTTTGTCAGGTTTTTTGTGTAATCTGAAACGAGTTTCACCGCTTTGTTATTCACAATTTTCATAGAATTAACAATTTTATGTGCATCCTGATATTTGGTTATTGTACTTCACTTATCTGGGCAGTGTTTCTTCATAAATGTCCAATTTATTCCAAGCAATTCAAATACATATTTTGATCTCTTTGTTACAAAATCATCTAAGTTCATGCATACAATTTTATCCATTAATTCTTTACCTTCATACCTTTTTAGCAGAGTTTTTGTGGCTGGCTTTTCATTTGCAATCTACATTTTTTCTTTAGTTTGGTTATCAACATCATTAAAAAGAGGGACTCTTAAGTTAAATAACATAAATGTCCCGCAATGACTTTTATGGCAGATTCAGCCACTTCTTTGTCAAGTATTTTGAAATGATTCAATTTCCAGAACAGTGTCAGGCCATTATGAGGAGCAGATGAAGAGATGGAAGCCCAAAAGCAATGTTCCATGTAAATCATTATTGAAAAAATTGAAAGTCATAGAAGATTCTTCTTTTCATTTTTTGCTAAATGAAATTGATGTTGAAACAAGTAGATTCTAATAGAGTACAATGCTTTCGCCATCCATCATGCTTGGTGCATAGCACCAGGAGAACAAAAAGTTATTCCCCTTTGGCCTGGAGGATTTTTTCCTAAACAAACTTTCAAGAGTTGCTAAAATTCTTTGTAACTGTTGGAAAGGTTGTTTTGATCCTTGCATCATATTTACAGCAAATTCTACTGCTGGTGGTACAAGTGAATCATATACTTTGAGGTCTGCATCAGTTAAGAGCCATGATAAAGAACTAAATTTACTCCACTGATCACGAAATTATTGAAACAACTTAACCTCTGGACCAGAAGATGCTCCAAAACAAGTTTTGTAAACATGGGATAAAATCACTCATGAACATAGTGTCAACAGGCTGTGCATAATAAAGACTTTCCAATTAATTTTTCCAGCAAGCTACAAGCACCTGAATGTATACCTGTGCTGCTTAAAGTAGTTTCAAAACAGAATGCAACAATTCTGTCATATTACATATAAAATATTGATAGAATATAAAATATATACATGTAAAATATTGATAAGATTATCAACTAAATTAGTAAAATGATATATGATAAAATATGAAAAATGTGAGTTCAAGGAGCCTTGCAAAATTAAAAAAATGGATTGAGCAACCCCTAAACATCAACAATATGTATCCAAAATTTCCCAATATTATTTTTTCATTAAATGGAACCAAATAAAAGGTTGAGAGTTTAAGAAAAAAAAAACTTTTTTTTTAATGCATTTAGTCACACTAATATATATATATATATATATATATATATATATATATATATATATATATATATATATATATATATATATATATATATATATATATATATATATATATATATATACACATTTATATATATATACACATTTATATATATATATATATATATATATATGTGTATATATATATATGTATAAAATTTGGTATAGACATCAGAAAAAATGATGGTTTCCAAGGAGAAAGGGGAAGCTAGAGCAGGAGAAGCATCTGAGGAAGTTATTTACAAAGTTGATGTTCCTGCAAATAGGTAATGGTTTGATATATCAAAATGTTTTCTAGTTTACTCCAGCCTGCTCTATAAAAAGTTAAGCTTTGTTTTTACATATATCTCTACTCCCTCAGTTATTTGATCCATTTAAATTAGTTTTTTTTATTTACTTACAGATATGACCTTCTTTGTTTGGAAGGACTTGCACGAAATTTGTTAGTCTTCCAGCAAAAGTAGGTTTATTAATTTTTATTATTTTTTTAATTTATTACTGTTATGATATTTTTAAATTTAGCAGTTTTTTTTTTATTGAGCTTTTTGTTTTATTTTATTATATTGAACACTTTTAGCCATTTAGAATGGGTCAAAAATGTTCTTTAATTATAATGTAAGACAAAAGTGTTAATTGCGGAAAATACCTCTTGATTTATACATTGATTATAAATCATTAAACTATTCTTTTCAGTTTAAAAAAAGGAAGTTGACTTATAAAGTATATAGACTCATGCACCAATATATACAGTATTTATTTACATTGCATTCTTCTGGACATAAAACAGCAATTTAACTTTTCTGTGCTTAGGCCAGCAAATAATTAACATATATTGAATGCAAGTGCTATTTTTGTTGAATTTTTTTGCTAATTGTTTATAATTAAGTCCAGCTCAAAATGGAGAGAAAAAAAAAAGAATAAGAAATATTTTCCTACATTTTGTTTCTGATCTTGAAAACTAATCTTGAAAGTAACTAAGCTGTTTGTGCTTTAAAAAATGAGTGAATTTGTTATAGAGGTTAAAAAAAACCTCTTTAGAGGTGAAACAAACTTTTTAATATTTCTAAAGAGAAATTATAGTGTCATCTTTGTCATCAAGTCCTGAATAAAATTTTCAAGGCACATTGATTTATTAATAAAAACAAAACAAAAAAAAAACAAAAAAGCAAACAAACAACATAGATTTGAAGGGCCAAGTGGATAAATGTGTCAGATTTGTTGCAGAACTCTAGGAAAAATTTTTTTAAAACAAAAATTTTAATTTTTAAAGCTATACTTTATAAAGTAAATAATCTTATAATACAGCTCTGTTTGTTTTTTAAATTGCAATAATAATAACTATTGCAATTTAAAAAAGAAACAGAGCTGTATTATAAGACTCCTCTTTCAATGTCATTAGTTCCAAAAATATAAAAAGGTTCCTTTAACAACAATTTACTTTTACATCAAATCTGTATCTTATTACCCATGTTTTTTATTTAATAGAGTTTTTAATGCTATGCCCTAAAATGTGTGTATTTATCCTATGGTAATTATATAAGTACCTACATAACTCTTTATACTCTAATTACTTAATCAACTTATCAAAATATCTTTGTACAGAATGAAAATTCCTCATTACAAAACTGTTATTCCAATACGACCACAGCAACTTATTATAGATAAAGCGGTATGTGTTTTTCTGTTTTACATCTCCCACATTAGACTGTAGTTTTCTTTCATATTCATACATTTTTTCTTGAATTAAAAGAATAATAAACTTTTTTATTGAATTTGTTGTACTTACATTTCAGATCTGACAAACTGCATTATAAGTTTTTTGTATATGTATATTCCAGAGCTTAATTTTAGGTTGAAAAAGTGAGACCTTATGCAGTTGGTGCAATACTTAAAAACATAACTTTTACTCAGGTACTTTTATCAAAATATTTAAAAAAAAAGATTTATTTTTAAACTTTTTTTTTTTATATTTATTTTTTAATTTTTTTTAAAATTTATTTACATTAATAGTTTACATCATATAAATAAGTAGGGCTTTTTTTTTTATAATTATTAAAAGCAATAACAGTTGCAATTTGCTAAAGAGAATTATTAGGTTTTACTGGGTCTCAACTCAATTTTTATCTTAGGCTACCTACAATAGTTTTATTGATTTACAAGAAAAGTTGCACCATAATATCTGTCGTAAAAGAACTTTGGTTTCCATGGGAACACATGATTTAGATAAAATAGAAGGTCCTTTTACATACACTGCTAAGCCTCCAAGTGAAATTATGTTCAGAGCACTGAATCAACAAAAAGAAACATCCGCTGTGGAACTGATGGAGTTGTACAAGGTTTTCATTTTATATTTGATTTAAAAGCCAATTGTTGATGCAAAACAAAAAAATAATGATAGAGAGTCATACTGACTATGTTTAGCCAAGAAACATTTCTTTTCGATTTTTAGAAACCTACACTTACTGTTTATGTAAAATACAAACTTACATCATGTTATATTTATATTATTTATATTTTACTTGTATATTAACTCTAAGCAACTGTAATTTTTGGTTTAAACATCTTTTTCCAGAATGATAATCACCTCCGACATTTCCTTCACATTATTGAAAATGAGCCTCTCTATCCTGTTATATATGATAAAAATGGCATAGTCTTGTCAATGCCACCTATTATTAACAGTAGGTATAGTTTCTAGAACCAACTCTCAGTTTAATTTTTTTTACCTCCAGACTATAATTAAAAATAAAATTTATGCAAAATTTGTTTCGTTATTTTTGTTCCCAATTTTAATAGTGATTGTTTATTTCAGGCAATCATTCTAAAATCACTCTTGATACCAAAAATGTGTTCATTGAAATCACGGCTACAGATGAACATAAGGTCTTTTTTAATCTTGTATTTAATTATTCTTTTTTTTTACCATAGTAATTTTTTTTTGCTGTAGCACATGATAGTTTTTGTGCAGAGCATTGGATTTTTCAAATGAACTAAAATAAAGCAATTCTTATTTTGTTTAAAGGCAAAAGTAGTTCTAGATATTCTAACCACATCGTTCAGTTGCTATTGCAAGGACAAGTTCTCGTAAGTATTTTACTTGAAGCAAGTTCTCTTTATGATATTACCTTTAATACGATTGAATATTTTTAATATTCTATATATTCTTGATAAGTTTTATAATAAGATCTGTAACTTACTGCTGTATCTTACGGTTTAATTTAGAGTTGAAGTCATTGATTTACTAAAAGCAGATGGGACGATCATTCAAACTCCAGTTTGTAGAATTTACAGTTTTTCTTTTACAGCTTTAAAACTTTTTCAAATTTTTATTCTGAATGACTCTTTTGTCAAATTGGAGTGTTTTTAAATTATCAACATTTTTTCCTTGTATAATCTTTCTTTTTCAAAGCTACTGGCATATAGAGAAGAAGTTATACATCCAAAGTGGGCCAATAATGTTGTTGGAATAAGGTGAAAATTACAAAAAGTAATGGTACTTTTAAATGAAATAGACTTGAATAATTTTTAATTTTTTTCAATTTAAATGTTTAATGGCATTGAAGTGTGTGAGTGTAATTGGATACCACTAAAATACTTTCTCAGTTATTGAGTTGAGGAGAAAAGCATTATGGAGTTTTTTTTGTGAAGAAGCTACCTCTCAAACCAAAATTTTGTTATAGATTTTTATTTTCAGAATCTGGAGCAGTGCAAATATTTTCAAATGCACTCTTGATCATGATGTTCTTAATGAGAAATAATTTGATTGTTTAAAACTTAGGATTAGTGGTAAAGAAATGGCTGTTCTCCTTAATCGAATGTTTATAAAAAGTGAAATGCTAGCAGATGGTCGATTGAGATGCATAATACCACCCTCTAGAGCTGGTATGTTAAAATGATAATTCTCTTAAAAGTAAAAATAACATTTTAATGATTTTTTTACTACTTGCTGTTTGTTTTAATGTATATGCAGTCTTTAATTTGGTTTTAGAAGCATCTAACTTATCAGACTTAACTTGTATGAATTTTTCAGATATTATTCATGCATGTGATATTTATGAAGATATTGCTATTAGTTATGGCTACAACAACATTCGTAAAAGAATGCCTCACACCTCTACTATTGGATATCAAGTAAGATATAAAAATGATGTTTGATCAAATTTTTTGAAGTTGCTAAAAAATTATTTCTGATAAATTTATGACATTTTTATAAAAATTATGTCTTAATTGGTTGCTAGTTGCCAATAAACAAGCTATGTGATCTGGTGAAAGCAGAAATCGCACAAGCTGGCTTCACTGAAGGATTAACTTTCTGTTTGGTAAGCTTAGTTGTTTTATGTGATATATTCAAATGCATGTTTATGTCAATATGTTTCACACATCTTTCTTTAATTCAGTTTTTAGAAGTGACTAAAAAAAAAAAAATCTTTATTCAACAGTTTTCATTTTATGTTAGTGCTCGAAAGATGATATTTCAGATAAGTTAAATCATCCAGAAGGTTGTAAAGAAGCTGTTCATATTGCAAATCCCAAAACTCTTGAGTTTGAGGTGAGTCTGTTATAATATGCTGGCCTTTACTTTTAAATAGTAACCTGTCTCAATTTTACACAAACATTAATATATGAAGTGTTTAAAAAAAAAACAAATTATACCAGTTTCAATATATGAAGCGTTTTAATGCTAGGAAATGGTCATCAAAGTCTCAATTTGAAAAAAAAGGTTTTTTTGCAACCTTTGAACTAAATGCTAATCTCTTATATATAGTCAACATATTCCTCTTATCTGTTCTATTTTTTTTTTAATTTATCTTACTGGATTTAAATTTATCATTCCATTGTTTATATCAAGATGAGTGTGAATTTATCATCATATTTGTTAAATTATTTTAATAGTACAATTGAAAAGATTTGTTTTAAAACAGACAGAAATTCAAAGACTAAATTTAACTATAGCTACTCCTATAAAACTAAATTTAGATTTTAGATTTTGTATACCAAAGTAGGGGTGTTTTTAGAAAGATTAAAACAAACTTAATAATTTGTTAATAGCTATGCAGTTTTTAAAGGAGTATTATGTCATGGATGGAACAGAAAAACACTTGATTTACCAAAAGACAATGTCTTAATCTACAGTTGTGTGGAAAAATAAAGTTTGGTTTTCATATTCTTATAAGTTCTTAATAGTGCTTCTCCTATAAAAAAAAAATATATATATTTTTACAAATATTGCAATGTTTTGCAATTTACTGTTAAATAACTTAGTTTAACTCAATGTCACTTACAGTGGTTCACTGACAGAATATATCACTAGCGAAAAAAAAATAAATAAAAAGAAGACAATTTCTTAATACAGTCTTTTGAGTTTTCCCAAAAATATTAGGGGAAATTAATAATGAACAAGATGAAAGCTTTTACCAAGACATAAGGTTGATGGAAAAGTGTTGTCAGGGGTTTTGATGTGAATGTATGTTGGCAGGTTATTTTTGAATGTTGTTTTGTGATATTCTATATGAAGTGTACAGTCAGAAGTTCACTTCATGACACTTTTAATGAATAATATTTTTATTACATTGATTTAAATTATTACATTGATTTAAATTATTACATTTATAAAAGACTATTATTCCTAAATATTTAATAGTACTTGTATATTGTAGATAAACTGCCAAGAGTGTAATAGATTGTACATAAACAAACCATGAGATCTAAGTTATGTTCTACCTGACCCCACTCGCCTCCTTTTTCTGAATATGGAAAATTGCACAAAACGTTGCTAAGCAATATGTCAAGAATCTGATATATTACAATTAAACCAATCACAGATTTGTAATCAGCAAGAAAAAAATTATCTTAAAGAAATTAATTGTGTCCGTGATGAGACAAAATCTATTTACCAGTGTTGCTAAACAGTTTTTTTTAATAATAGGTTGCACGCACTACTCTTCTTTCTGGTATGTTGAAAACAGTTGCAAATAATAAAAGTCATCCATTACCAATTAAGGTTTTCGAAATGTCGGATGTGGTGCTGATAGATTCCACAAAAGGTTAGTGAAAAGAATCATTATTTTTCATTTCTTTCTCTATTACTTTCTTTTTTCCTTTTTTTTTCATTAGAAGAATTTTAAAATCTTTACTTTTTTCTCTAAAATTAAATCTCTAAAATTTGTCTCTTTTTTTCTTATTTTTATTTTCAAAGTATGGCTTCCATAATAGAATAATACTGCGCAGCTTCTAAATAAATTTGTCAATATGATTTAAGTAACCAAGAGTTAATGCTAAAATGCAAGCCAAACTCATGTTGCCCTATTTAAAAAAATCTAGAAGTTTACATATAAAACTTTGTTATACAACCAAAAAGAGAAAATAAAGTCTTGCTTTTGGATTCTTACATTGCGTACTTCCAGGGATGGGTTTTGGGCAGACCGCTATCTGAGGTGAGAACCTCTGCCATTCTCTTGTAAAAGAGTTAAAATTAAAAATATTGTACTAAGTTTTAATTACTATTCAAAGAATGTTTACTAATGCTATTGTTTTATGTATGGTATTTTCTTGAAAAGGAGGGCTGTAGATAATCTATTTAAAGATTGATATTAAACAATTTCAAAAATATGCTGAGAGTTGGTTTCGCTCTTTTTAAAAAGTGAAGAAATGTGGATTATCAAGAACTAGTTCATGTGTCCAAGAAATAAAGGTATATAAGCTGCATTCCCAAACAAGAAAATCTTACTTTAGGTTCATCTTGTCTTGAATTTATAGTTAGCGATTGCTATGGCGAACGATCCTTAAAACGAAGCTCATTAAAAGCAGAATTTGAACTTTGCATAAAAAATAAGTGGCTAAATAATATGGTGCTAATGAGCATTGAATGTGTTTTTCTAGGTAAAATAAACTTTTACTAAGCTTATAGACTACTTGGCACATGTCTCAGTCTTATCAAATACTCTATAAATTTTATATGCAAAGGTGCCACCAAAAAGTAAACTGCTAAGTATTATTTTTAAAAACTTAATGGATTATCGTAAAATTTAGTTTGAAACTTTTCTTTTTAAGTTAATTCTAACGTTGTAGAGCCTCAAAGTTTATACTGCCCAGAATCTCACCTTTCTTTAATACGGTCCTGCGCACTTCCATTTGATGATGATGATTTCTTTAATGAGTTTTCCGTGAAAAGTTGCTGTTGCTTTTATTTGTTAGAAATTCGACTGCCTTTATAATTGTACGAAATATACCGATGTTTTTGGTTCTTTACGCTTTTCTTTTTATTCAGCACTTGGGCCTTCAGTATTTTCCGCTTGTTGCTTCTTTCAGCCAGTTTCTTAGGGAGTTTTTTTTTTCTGTCGAGAAGCTCATAATGCTCGTCACTTGTTAATCGATATGGTGGCATATTCTTTTCTCTAACACTTTCTATGATTAACTTTCATTCAATACAATTCAATGCAGTTCAATGCAATTCAATGCAGTTCAATGCAATTCAATGCAATTCAATGCAATTTTGCTGCTAAACTAGGACAATTTTTCTATTTCATCAACATTGACTTGTCCCACTTTAACAAAACAGTGTAATAAAAGCGGAACAGATTAATACAATATGTAGATACACATTAATACAAACCAAAACAATTATAATAACACACCTGGTTCTGCTGACGCGAAGTAGCAAAAAATATATGTAAACGAGGCATGATTTAATTACTAACCAGTTTTGGCGCTTTAGTGTATGAGCTTGAAAAAGAAACTGTTCATCTGTTTCAGTTCAGGATTCAAAACAAACACAAAAAACACAGCAAAGAATATTATTTTTTAATGTTTTATTTTTTTGTCACGCTGTAATAAGTACGTCGTTGTTGCTTATACAAATTTCGTCCTTAACCTAATAACCACAAAGGCGATGTGTCACAAGCGAGGTGCCCCTTTTTTCATAACTTTCCCATTTTACCCTAATTTACCCGTTTTACCTTAATTTACTTGAAATCAACAGGTTTTTTCAGAATATACTTCAATTATGTACAAAAAAAAAAATCGTACTCTTTCGTATCAATAACCTACTCGACATGTCTTCAAAAGTGTTTCTACTTGCAATGCGGTGTTTTTTGTTTCTATTAATCTCGTTGCAGCGTATTAGATCCAATTGAACCGCGTAGGTTAAATAGTTAATTCTATTCTCAGATGTTGGAGCTCGAAACGAACGTCGTCTATGTGCAGTCAACTGTAACAAGACGCCTGGTTTCGAAGTCATACATGGTTTGTTGGATCGTTTAATGACCATCTTAGATATAAAGCCTACTTCAAATAAAGTTGCTAACCCAACAGAAGGTTACCACATCCGGAAATGTGAAGGTTGAAATTTTCTTTAAAAATAAAATTTGATTTTATTTACTCGTGGTTTTGGAAATCAGGAAAAGATTAATACTCTGCATAACAATTTTTTTTTTTAGATTCAGCATTTTTCCCAGGACGCTGCGCCGAAATCGTTTATAACGGTACTGTAATAGGAAAAATGGGTGTGGTGCACCCTGAAGTACTTCATAAGTTTGAAATTGCAAATCCTTGTGCTGCATTTGAACTAAATATGGAGCATTTTTTGTAAAATTTTATGAAAATTGTTCTGTTCACAACTTTTTGTACTAAACTTAATCCGCTTGTATGGTTTGTTAGAGATATTTGCTTGTATTGGGTTGTAGAGATATTTACTGATGCTTGTATGGTTTTGTAGAGATATTTGCTTGTATGGGAGGGTAGAGCTGTTTGCTTAATATAAAAAAATATTAGAAAGTATCTGAATTTTTTTTGAATGGTTTAGCTGATATATATATATATATATATATATATATATATATATATATATATATATATATATATATATATATATATATATATATATATATATATATATATATATATATATATATATATATATATATATATATATATATATATATATATATATATATCAAATTCCATTGCAAAGCGTTTTTATTTCGTTATTAAAGCTTACTAAGAGTAAGCTTTAACCAAAACTTTTGGTTTGAAAATTTTGTATTCAAAACATTAGGCGAATATCATTAAAAATTTGATATTCACCTAGTTTTTGATTACACGTCATCAAGTTCCTTAAGAGTAGCCTCCAGCCTGGCTCTGAATAATTCTAGCTCATCGATTTTTGATTTTAGTTTTAATATCTTCTATTGATTTGTTAATTTCCAATTGCTTCAGGCGGAAGGTTATTTTTTTCTACAATCTTCAAACGATTACGCTATAACACATCGCCATTAACTGTTTTCTTATTGCCAGTTCAATAATGATTTTATTCAGATCAAGAGCTTTGTTTTTTTAGTTTGTTGTTTTCTACAAGTCTTGGTCACATATGCTAATGTAGTAAAAATAGTCATCAGGCAAATAATCTTAGTTCAAAACAAAATATATTGCCGAAGTTTTAAGCTTTTATAAAATTTTCTTTGGCCAATAATGTCTAGAAAACAGCTTGTTAGCGATTTCAGCCGTTGTGTCATTAATTTTTCCTGGTTTTTACAATAAATGTTTTTTATTTGCTTTTAGCAGCCATAATATTGCTGGCAATTATTGATAATCCAAGTGTCTTTAAATAGTTAGATATAATCGACTTCTATTAATAACTTTGTCTCGAAAACTAACATCATTACTGCTCCAGTTAAATTGCCGAGGAGTAGTAAAACCAAATCACTTGGAATAATCTGTTGCTGCCCCGTACATAGGGGGGCAATTTCAATCTGCTTCATCTGTTTACGCAAACTATTGAAGTTTTTCTTTGACCTATACTATAGTCCCATATCCGTTATCGCGAACATCTAACACTATGTTCCGAACTTTTTCATCTTTGGTAACTAAAGTTAACTCAATAACATCGCTAGAAGCTACTTTTGGAATTGTAAAAAACATTTCCGCCTTGACCATAGATCAGCCCATGTCTACTAGTATCTCCTATGGTTTCCTTAATCTGATAGGGAGAAGCAGTAATACGGTTATTACCCCATTTACTGACTTGAGCACGTATTTCTCTTGACTCCTCTTGCGCTTTTGCCGCATAGCAAATAGGAGCAGCAAGAAAAGTAAAATACATCAGTTTATTACCGGCTCCTGTCGTCTTAATAGTGCGAATTCCTTCAAGATAACCAGCTGTTAGCTCAAATTTTAAGCAAATATTGTACTTCTTTTGAACCAAAAACCTGCTTGCCAAAACTTCTATTAAGAATTTCATTTGCAAGTACTTCAAGCTTTTTGCTATTTATTGTCATGTTCACAACAGTAAAATATATCAATAGGTTAAACATCTCATGCTCTTACTCTGCTGAAGCAAAATATTCCCTAAGCTTTCTTAATCAAAGGTAACCAGACAAGGAACTATATTTTACTAATAAATCGCGCTTGTGATCAGCAGTATCAAGTGTCAGATGAAGCATGCCACTTAAAAACAGCATAACTGCTCGTCATGTTCTGCCTTTTAAGTTTGTTGCTGTTTTTTCTGACTCCAATAACTTTAAATATTATTAACCATTTCAGCACTAGTAGCTTGCAACATTGCTTTCTCTGTTCTGACACTGCCCTGTTTTGTTATTTTTTATTGCAGCCGTAAATTTGATGTAATTTTCTGACACCTTGTGCAGAATACCTGTACCAGAATATCTTGTGCACGCTCTTCTACTTTGCAAAGTGTAATCTCATAAGAGCATTTTTCAAATATTTTGCATAAAATTTGTTGTTTCTGCCCAGCCGGGTTATTCATTCCTGAAAATCAGGGTAATTGTTGACTCTAGTTCTAGCTAAATTATATCTTTGTTGTTTTGCTTCGCTAAAACCTGGCCATAAGTCCTGCGTGTTTATGTGCAGTTTAGTGCCTGTAATACGCTCCTGCTGCATTTGCTGCATACTGATCTCGCGAATTAAATCTACAGATTGCTTCCAGGATGAAATACTAAGCTTTGATCAACCATTGCCGCCGTTAATTAAAAGGCAGTTATCCGTATCCATAATCAAAAATGTGGCAGTTTATTTGGTTTTCATATTTGAACTCTGATGTATAAGTTATTACTTTACCTATGCTCACTTCTGCCTTGGCAAATATAATTCAGATTATTGTTTTTGCATTACTATCCTGAATATTTGTGACTATTGATAATATAATACCAACTTCGCCATTGTAGACACCGCTTCCTAAATAATGAAAAGTTTTGGTAAAGACAATTTGTTCATTCCTGCATAATTCCAGTTCTTTGCCTCGGATATTGATGTTCCAATAGGTGCGTTATCTAGAGCGAAAATAGCACAATTGGGCAATCCTGACAATCTGCGATAGTCCCTGGTTTTATCCAAGACCTTGCCAGTTTCTGTAATACTTACCAGGCCACTTAGTTTATCCCTTCCATTATATGCAATCGAGGCAATTACGAGTGAGATCGCCGTGATCTCTAAAAACGAAGTTTGCTAAAATACGCCTTTCGGAATTTTTAACGACTTTTCCTCTGCAAATTTCCACCAACCAGATACTTTACCATGGAAAAATAGGAGCTGTAAATTTTGAATGCCTGCAACTAGCTTACTTCGGAGACTGTTAGAAGGGTATACGATTCTCTCCTAACAGTAGGTGTGAATCTTTAAGAGCGTGCAGGTATCAAACAAAGTTGATTAAAGAAAGTTGACTTTCATTGAATATTGAGTTCAGTTTAAATGTAATCAATTCAAACTCCGATAAAAAGCTCAAGAGGAAAATCCAATTCATCATCAGCAACACACAAAGCAGACACCAGAAAGAAAAAAATACCAGGTAGCTTAATAATCATAGCTAAACTCGACCACCTCTATCAAGAGCATTTTTGAATCCTCAACGGAACGCTCCTTGACTGCAAAAATGCTCTGCAATCTAAGCCAGACATAGCTCAAAAATGCTTGGAAAGATTTACCAGCAAAAAGTAAATTAGTTACATTTTTGTGCAGGAGGCAATCTAACAAAAATTCATTTCTCTAAGTATTTGATTTTATCAAATACTTTTTTTCATTGGTGTTTGGTCGCATTTCTACTGCAGAAATTAGGCTGAATATTAAAGAGCAAAAAATGCGCACCAGGCATTTTATAAGGGTAGGGCGATTAGTTGTTAAAGCTGGCTTAGATCATATTCCTTCTAACACTTTAAAAACTCCCTTAGTGAAAATGAATCAATTAGCGATCAATCACATTTTATCGGTAAAGCAGCTTTTGATTTTGAAGTTAAAGTTAAAAATGCTGTGTTTTTAAAAACAAGCCCAAAAATGCTGAATTTAGAGCTAAAATTAGATCCGTTGGGGCATAAATAGACTTCCTTACGTCTGGAGGGAGTACAGGTGGGATGTTGAATTGGGATCTTTGAAAGGAAGATTATAAGAAATAATTTCTTATGTTAATGCTATTTCATTCAGGAACTAGCTAATTTGGTATTAACTCGAGGTGAATCCAAAATTTATCTAGTCTCAAATATCAAGGAAAATTTAGGCTTTTTAAAACTCTCTGAGCTAAATATGAAATTATGGAATAATTATCAGGCAGAAATACTCTGCTTACTGATAGAAATATTCAATTACGGCTAAAATGGTATTTCTATGAATAGAAAGTCCCTGAATATTACTCTGAAGCGATTAGAATAGAATATAAAAAAGATGAAATAGTTTAATAGGAAATGAACAACCAACAAAACAATTTTGACATAATATTATAACGGAAAATAATTAAATTTACGGAACGACAAAATTATTTGCATAGGTAAAACAGATTTATTTACGGGTTGGAGGGAGGCGTATTACCATAAGTAATCTAAACTTTTCAGTCAATTACCGTGGCTTTCATAAATTTAGACGCACTCATATTTGAGAATGTAAATTTTTAGTTTTTTAAAGATAAAACAATAACGAAAAAAGATTTCGGTTTAGCTTTTTTTCTATTTATTAGATAAATACATACAGAATACAAAATTTTTAAAAAATTTACAAAAAAAATACAAATGCTAAGTAATAATTAGGTACAACTACATGGTATTAAAAAAATAAGACAAAAAAATTGTTCATAAATTTAGACGCACGATAGATTAGGAAGCGTAATTTATGAACCAATCAATATTTTTTGTATCCGCTTTTTGCTTTAATACAACTAAGAACTCTTCTAGGCATAGACTCAACAAGATTTTTGCACATCGCTTCTGGGACCCTATACCAGGTCTCCTTAAGGACGTCCTTCAGCAGGCCAAGTGTGGAAATTTGAACCTTTGCCAATTCACGGTCAATCCAAGCCCAAATGTTTTCAATCGGGTTCAAATCAGGTGAGTATGGAGGCCACAGTATTGTCTTGATATTATTATCGTTGAACCACTCCTTTGCATAGAATGGAGTATGTGTAGTAGCGCCATCTTGTTGAAGTTTCCATGGTTTATCATTGAGCACAAGCAGGTCAATTGATGGAACTAGGTTGTTTTCCGGTACTTCTACGTATATACTGGAGTTGATTCTTCAGGTGTATGTTTGGCACATACCAACACCTTTGTAATTGAAGCATGTCCAGATTCCTCCACTTTGTACAGTCGGTCTAATGTACCTGGCGTAATACTTTTCATTTGCCATTCTTTTGACTGTTATGTTAGATTTGCGATTGATAAGCTCAAATTTACTCTCATCACTCCACATAATATTTTTCCATTGTTCTATTGTCCAATACCTTCTTTCACGACACCATTTTAGTCTCCTTTGTTTATCATATGGACGCAAGAGCGGTTTCTTCAAATTAGAGTAGACTCCAATCTTATATTTGATAAGTGTTCGGCGGACTGTGCTTTGATAAATAGATAAATTTCGCGTTGTATTGAATTCTGTGTTCAATTCTTTGTAACTAATTCTTGGATTAGCTCTGACAGTTCTAAAAAGGGCACTATCGTCCTTTTTGGTGGTTGACAAGGGTCTACCTGGCGTCGTTTTCTCGCTGGCACCACCAGAGTAAAGAAAGTTTTGCTTCGTTGTCCAAACCCTTTTCTCAGAAACTTCAATTAACCTGGCAATCTCTCTATTAATTTTGGTTCATTCTTTGATGAGAACAATAATTTGCCATCTTTCACCTTGAGTGATACGTCTTTTGCCCATTTTTCGCGTCTTTTTAGTGCAAAAGTAACTTAACTTTTGTTTATTTATTAAATAATGATTAATTAATTGCAGGTAACTTATATCTATATAAGGTTTTTTGACAAAATCAATTAATTTAGGCCTATTAATGAGAAATATGGAGAAAAAACTACTAATTAACTATCAATTAACAAGATATAAGACTTTTTTGATTGCGCGTCTAAATTTATGAATAAAATAAAATCAAGCTTATCAATTAACTTTTTTGTGTTAATTGGTATAGAATGAGTAATAAACATCCTGTAAAAAAAATTTTGGTACTCTTTAATAGGGTTTCACTTCCTCTACTAAATTATATATCAAACATAGCGGCAGCGCTTTTATTTTAATTTTATTTTAAGTATTTTCTTACATTTATGTAAAAAAAAAATGAGTGCGTCTAAACTTATGAAAACCACTGTATATCATTAAATATCATAAATGTACAAAATGATAGTATTTTCATCGTTCATATTATCAATCAATAACTCGTTATATTATAGGTAACAGGAATAGTTTTGTTTGCTTTCATCTCATCCTCATCCTTCGCTTTCAACTTATCCAATGAAGTCAAGCTGTAAAATAATTTCTTGTACTATAACATCAAGATATTTCATCTACTTATAGAAGTATTTGTTATATTATTCGTAAAGTAGTGCTACAGCTCTAATTACTCTATAAGGAGTTACAGTTGCAACAGAATGGTCTTTGTCTAGGGCGTTAACTTCAGTTAAAAGTATTGGTATATTGCGCAAATAGAAACATACTAGTTTTTGGTACTGAACATCTTCCTTTTTTTTATTCTTTCTGCAAATGTTTATATGCCAACATGTGCGAGAACGGCTGTACCATCTCGAGTATAAGTTCCCAAAAGTAGTTTTAAAAAGTTACGACATATCATACTACGACGATGAGACAATTTCTAATATGACTGGATGGTTTTGCAGTGCCTTTTATCAAACAAATGTTGTTAGTTTTCTGTAAACTAAAAAGCCAGTGATATAAAATCTGATATTATTATAAGAATACTTTCATTTCTCGATTTGTCATAGGACAAACGTCGAGATTGAGGTTACTTAGTAAAATGAACACAGTGGGTTGCTATAAATGATTCTTCAGATATAATATTCGTATGATGAACATTACGCATCTCAATAATCTCTATCTGACTCTTCTGGCCTACAATTTTATCTATATTATTATATTTCAGATTCCTTATGTAACTTTGTACCTTGTTATAATTATCTGTTTTAAATCGTTCATCTTTTAGTAGAACTTTAAAGAGTATTATTTCTGAGTGCTGCAAAGTGTAAGAGATACTTTGTGCAGCTAATTTTTTTTCCACAGAACTAATGGATTTAATTCTATTCAGGTACGATTCTTCATGACTAAGGTTCATACGCTCTTTTCTAATTAAATTTTTTGCATACATACCATTTAATTCCATATCTACAAAAGAATCTAATAAAGATTGAATATAGAAGTCTTGCAATACCGTATCAAGTAAATACACCTTTATGTCAACACATCCATTTTGCTCTAAAATAGAAGCAATTTCTAAAGCGATAAGACCGCCTAAAGACCAGCCAAATAAATGATAAGATGTTTGAACTGTACTAGACATTACTTCAACTATAAAGGTTAGATAGTACTTTGCTAATTGGTTTAAATTTTGAATTTTATCTTGAGAATATTTATTATAAGAATCAAGACCATAACAACAAAAGAAATCTGAAAGCTTCTCAGAAAGAGAAGAATACACCTCAAAACCAGCAGCAGCTGGATGAATCATAAAAATAAAAGGTTTACCATTGCATTTACAAAGTTTAACTAAAGTTTGATAACTTTCCTTTGTTCGTAACAATCTACTAAGCAAAGATTCAGCCTCCATGAAATTAGTAACATCAACCAATTTTAAATGTGACTTAAAAGCATTATTAATCATACTTAAAAGTCTTGTAGCAAGTATAATATTACCACCCAGCCTAAAGAAGTTATCTCTGATACCAACCACATCTAGGTTAAGTCCTAAGACTTCAGCAAATAAAGAGCATATCTTACGCTCCAGCTCATTTCTTGGAGCTACGTAAGAATCAGCGTCCCCAATAAACTCAGGATTAGGAAGAGCTTTTCTGTCTAGCTTGCCGTTTATGGTAAGAGGAAGAATGTCTAGATGAACAAATGCACTTGAAGTCATGTAATCTGGAAGTTTAGATGAGACGTGATCGCGTAGAGCACTATCTTCAACCTTCCCTCCTGTGATGCTAGTGTAGTAAGCTACTAGATACTTGCTGTTTCTCTCATAAGAAGTTTCATGCTCTTTTGATATAACAACACATTGCTTGATGTCAAAAGAGCATGAAACTTCTTATGAGAGAAACAGCAAGAAAGAACACTCTCAACCTCACCGAGCTCTATCCTGAACCCACGAATCTTCACTTGGAAGTCTGTCCTTCCTATGTATTCTAAGTTAGCATCTGGAAGCCATCTAACAAGGTCACCTGTTTTATAGAGGCGAGAGTGTCTTCCATTTGGTCCGTAGGCGGTGTCATTCTTCTCTTCTTCTGTCTGGAACGAATTTGGAATGAATTTGTGATTGGTAAGTTCTGGGATGTTTAAATAGCCTCTTGCAAGACCTGCTCCTCCTACGTACAGTTCGCTTATGGCACCAACTGGCAGAAGCTGTAAGTTGTTGTTTAAGATGTATGCTTTAAGGTCAGGTAAAACACGCCCAATGCTTGACGTGCTTAATCCTATATCTTGTTCTGTAATTTCTTTATACGTCACATTTACAGTAGTCTCTGTGGTGCCATACAAGTTAACAAGTTTAGGTTTATTATAGCCATACAAATCGACCCAAGGTTTTAACTGAGAAAAATGGACTGCCTCACCACCGAAGATTACATACTTTAGGTCATTTAGTTTGCCATTATCTTTTTTATCTCTATAGTCTTTGGTTATTTTATTAATTGCAACATAAATAAATTGATAGAAAACACCCGGAGTTTGAGTTAGTATAGTAACTTTGTTCCTTCTGTATAATTCATAGAGTGCATGTAAATCTCTAGTTACTCTATAAGAAGGTATAACGAGTTTTCCTCCATAAAACAAGGCTCCCCATATTTCCCAAACAGTGGCGTCAAAGACATAAGAATTGAACAATGTCCAAACATCTTTGTCACTAAATCCGAACCAGTCATCTGTTGCAGTAAATAGTCTTATCACATTACCGTGCAACTGCATGACTCCTTTAGGTTTTCCAGTAGTGCCTGATGTCATTGTTATGTGATGTTACATTGCAATCCGACTCAATGGATAATACTTTAAATAGGTCACTACCATCTATAGGAATTATTGCTGCTTTGGTTCTAATTCTTCTTAATCTCTCCACATACCTCTCATTAGCAACCAACACACCAGAACTTGTATCATCCAGTATGTATCCAATCCTTTCGTCTGGATACTCTGGATCAAGAGGAACGTAAGCTCCACCTGCTTTGAGCACCCCAAGTATTGCTACTATCATTTCCTCACTTTTATCTAGAAGGAGAATTACTAAGGACTCTGCTCTGACGTTGTGATAGTTGATGAGATAGCGCGCTAGTTTGTTTGCTCTTTCATTCAGCTCTCTGTAAGTGAGTTTGACATCTTCGAATATTATGGCGATGTTCTCTGGTGTTTTAGACGCTTGCTCTTCAAACAGTCCATGAATTGTTTCTTTATTTGGGTATGGTTTTTCGGTATTTTTCCATGTTTTTATTAGGATTTGCTCTTCCTCTTTCGTGAGATACTTCAGATCATTAATTTTTAGAGTAGCATTAGCACTACCCTCTTCAAGAATACTTCCAACTTGTTCGAGTATAGTAAGGTAGGTACTTATAAACCTTTTTACAGTGTCTTCTTTATAGAGATTTACTCTGAAGTTGAACGTACCTCTAAGTATATCACTACTATCATCTATAAATTTCTCTATGTCAAACTTAGCTACGCCGTAGATATTGTTTTCATTGTTGCTAGTATCTGGCTTATTTTTTTTCTTTCAGCGCCAAATCCGTGTACGCCAAAGATTACTTGGAAAATTGGATGCCTGCTTGTATCTTTTGGAACTTTTAGCACGTCAACAAGTTTCTCAAAAGGAAGATCTTGGTGTGTTTGCGCATCTGTTACGTCAGATGCTATGCGTTTCAAGAAGCTTGTAATTTTTGAGTTGGTATCAATGCTCGTCCTTAAAATAAGAGTATTTACGAAGAAGCCAATTAAGTTTTCTATTTGAGTGTAGTGCCGATTTGCTACTGGAGTACCTATTACTATATCGTCTTGTCCTGAATAGCTCTGAAGCATTAGATAGTATGACGCTAAGAGAAGATTATATAGACTAACTCCTAAGCTCTTAGCCACCTCTCTTAAAGAGCTGGATAACTCTCTATGTACCTCAAAATGTACACTTTTTCCTTTATAATCAACTTCTAATGGTCATGGATAATCCGTAGGTTTGTGTAGGATATCATAACCTTCTAGTTTATTTTTCCAATAAGTCAATTGCTTTTCTATTACTTCCCTTGTGAAACAATTTTTTTTATTGCACTGCATGGTTTTTATTTTTTTAATTTTTCTTCTTTCGTTATGATGAATTATTTTGTTTACAGGATGCTCTTGGTAATTCGTCTTCAATCTTTCTATAATCAAAGTATAAATTTTTTTGAAATGTTGGTATAGAATTTGTTTGTTTCTATCAAACTTTAATCTGTAGTATAATCAAAAGTTTGTTTCCTTGGTAAGGAGATTTTTTTTTATTCTTGCTTTATTATTCTTTTAGTGCATCTTGATTGATAATAGGTTTCAATACTTCCATTGTGATATAGAAATATTTGAAATGGTTTAATACAAACCTATGAGATGATGTCGTATTTTTATCGCAAATTTTTTTAAAAGCATTTTAAATTAGGGAATGTCCGGGTCCGATTGGAACCGAGCGAAACCCGACCTGAACGGGTATCGGACACAGATAAAAGCTAAAATCAATTTTATTAGACTCCGATTACCCTAACGGGTTGGGTAGGTGAAGCGTTTAATACCCGACCCGACTAAATGTTTCGGATAAATCAAATTTTCTGTACACAAAAGTTATTGACCCTTTCGTTTCCAGATCCTGATAACCTGTTAAAAATTTAATTCCTGAACGGTTGTGTTGGGTATTTTATTCGAAAGTAATTGATAGTTCTAAAACAATTACGAAGGTGGAATATAACCTTAATAATCGTAATAATTACATTTTTACTTTGATTTTTTGCAGTTAAATAAAATTTAGTATAGTTCCTTATGCTATTCTTTCCCGTTATTTGAAAATCTCAACTCTGATTTGATGATACGAATAAGTCAAGATAAGCAAAAATCAGCAAAAATGATCGTAAGCATTATTGTGTGTTTTCAGAAATGTTTCCCTTTTCCGTTTCATGAAATGATGTTAGAAAGGTTGTAAATTTAATATTTTGAAATTAAAATCGGACACGTATACAAGAGCAAAACATTTCGAAAATATTTGCCAGCCAGTCAAGTGTTCTATCATCACAAGGTCTATGTGATGATGATACTAAAAACGAAAAACGAAGTGAACATAAAAAATAAAATCCAACTTTATCTTAAGATCCAGTTGACTTGCCTCCCCATAAATGCAAAGCCGATAAATTAGGCAATAAATTGCCAATTAGTTTAAAGACTTTGCTAAGTACCTGTTAATTTTAAACTAGGTGTAACTGCCTTCAAGCATTGCTTAAAGTTGCAAAGAACTCCAGACAATTTGTTTACCTGGCTTCAAACTACTTGAACTTTTGTTACAAATGTGAGTGAAAAATCATTTTAAAATATTACTAGTCAAAAGTTGCAGTCTATTTTTATTGCAAGTTCCCAATCCACCATCAGACGTACCAATTGTCAAAAGTTACATTTTAAGTTGGTAATATAAATATGTGCTGTAAATGATCTAAAGTAATGCAATCAGTTGCGAATAACTAAATGAAATGCAAGTAATAGGGAATAACTTCGAATAATTCCGAAAATGTAAATAGTTGGTTAATGTATGAATAAGTCTAATTATCTGCCCTTAAAGTCAGTATTTTTGCCCATTAAAGTTAGACATTTTTAAATCTTTTGTAATTTTCAGACCAATAAGCCGACTTCTTGAAGACCAAAATCAAAGAAACTAAATTCAGTCTCCAGATATTGGCCAAGGATCCAGATGAGCTATCATAGAGTTCTTGTCAAGTTTTTTCGGCAAAAGTAGGAAAGAATATTTCGATAATAATCCATTCCCTGTCAACGACAGCCATTGGCACTCACAATTTGGAAGTTTCTCTTTGAGCGTTAAGCAGCTAAAGAAGCAGAAATAAAGTACGATTGGATTAAAAAGAGAACATCTTGCCTATGAAAATGATGTTAAGGCAGTTTTTGCATGGATGGGAAAGCTTATGCAGTTCTGGGTGACAAAACGGAACGTCTATCTACTTCTTTCCAAAGCTTCCTTTGCTATCCTGAGCATTTATGCAAGAGCAGCATCCTTAGCGCTGCCTTCATATCCAAACAGGAGCCAGAGGATAACATCTAGGAAGCCTCTGTTGATGCAATTTACGTTATAGAAAGGTGTCATTAAAGAAGACAAAGAATTTGACGAATATGATTTTTTAAACCTTGGTTCAGGTTTCTTTCAATTTAATTCATGCTTAGGAACTCCTGAAAACAAACAGCACATCTCCAAATTTTAAATACTTTATAATCTGTGAAAGATAATAGTTCAAATTTTTTTCAAATGCTGGTAAAAATAGCGTTTTGCAAAAAAGCGAAAATGCTATATTGCCAGTGTTTTTTCTCTATAATCACTAATGTAACTAATGTATTTAGAAAGTTAACTTTTGGTACCTTAACAGCATTTATTTTCACATCATTTAACCTCTTTCATTAACTCATGTTGTTTAATTAACTGAGTCTATATATACATATATATATATATAGGGGAAAACCTCAATGAATGGGACAGTTTTTGCAAAATGCTTTTTAAACGTAGATAAAATTGTTTAATATATATATTTAAATATGTTTGATAACCACCGACTCTTGCTCAATAATATAGTAAAACAAAAAAATTGGATTTTCATTTGGCTATTGAAAAAAAGAGAGCTTTATTGGAGCATGACATTTGTCCCATTCATTAAGTATATCTCATTGAATGGGACAAACATGAAAGAATTAAAAATAAACGTATTTAATTTAATCATTTTTCAAATTAGTTTATTAATTGTAAATGTAGTTAAATATATAGATACATACATAAAGACCACACAAAAAATATTTTTAACTTTAAACATTTTAACTCTAATTAAATTTCAATCAAAGCAGAACTTTCTCATTTTAGAATATTATATTTAGTTATTTTTGTTTAAGCAATATTTTGCAGTATAAAAGTGTGTAAATAATACCCATTACCCATGGGGATAAAAGTAAGGGACTGCAGCATCCCTCTGCTGAGCTGTAAATAATACTTTGTTCAATTTATTCAATAAGTAGTATTTTGTCCCATTCAATATGCGCATCACTTTATCCAAAAATGATTAGTCACACCAAAAACACCATTAATTAAGCTTGAATGTTTTACTCACTGTAGTACTAGAGACTGTTATCTATTTAAGCATGGAATTTTATTTTCCATAACTTCACAAATTGCTGCAAAATCAGAAAAACACAATATCATCTATTGTAATTGCGGTCATAGAGCAATAGATGGATGAGTCGGTCAGCTGAGTTCTTGTTTCTATCACTCTTTGTTACAGGAATTTGAACATCCTTACATCGATGCTTCTATAAGAATCTGAGTTTGCCCCATTCAATAATCGTCTCATTCATTAAGGTTCTCCCCTGCCTCTTTAATTAGCTCACAGCTTAAATAAATTTAATTTAGCAGCATTTTTAAATTTTAGTTCATCCATTTAACATGCTCTTCCAAAGATGCTATAATTACCGTAAGCAACAACTTTTAGCAAGTTTTAGCGACTTTCAGTGATTTTTGCAGTTTTTGAAAGTCTTTTTGAAACTCGTTTTCGGGTAGTTGATAATTTATCGGTTTCGGTTCTTTGGATGTCGTTGCTCGTTAACCCGTTTGATGATTGGTTATCGGGCTATCAGGTATTGAACAGTTCTATACCCAAAAGGGCTCGAAAAGATTTTTAAATTACCCGTTTGACGGCCGAACTTGACCCGAAAACATTCCCTAGATAGAACGCAGATGAAGTTAGGAATGGGTTTAAATGTGAATGGGTAAAACATGGGAAATAATGGGAAAAAAGCAAAAAAATAAAAATATCATACAGTGACGCTCAATAACTCAATTAGCTGATGAATTGCATAAATAAAGAGAAAAGAAAAATGGTTGTTTAGATAAAATGTGAACTACTCATCCTGTTGATATGTAAACATTCTCCAAATTTATCAAAGAAATAAAATTCTAACTATTGCTGATATGTCCTGGTGAATCTTTAATAAAAATAAAACTGGTAACACTTTCGCGAAAGCGTTTAAGGTTTTGTTTAAGAGAAAGCCAAGTAAAATTTGGGTTGATTTAGGTAAGGAGTTTTATAATAAAGTTATACACAAAGTATTATTGAGATTTTCTCTACCGAAGATGAAGAAAAATTGAGTGTTGTAGAAAGAAACGCAAATGGCAAAACAAGATACATTTAAGATTGAAAAGATATTAAGAAAAACCAAAACAAAGTCTTTAGCAAAATAGATTGGTTATCCATTCTTATCTACCATTATTGAAAAAAGTTATTATTGAAGATCTTGATAACTTAATATAAAGAATGCGAAAAAGAGTACAAACACTGAATTATAATTTATGACTAACTTCCTTATCATTGATTCAAAACCATGCTATTGAGGTGATTTGTTTATTAACACTCATAATTTTTCATTGTTTTTATTGCTAAATAAATTCAAAAAATTGAAACTTACTTTAATAGAATTAAATTTGTATTGTTTTAAACAATACAAATTTAATTCTATTAAAGTAAGTCGGATTCGTCGAAAATCCTTGGTCTAGCCTAACCAGTCACATCAACTTTCTTTTACTTATCAAAGATAACAGCAAGAGAACCAAGTTTTAAGCTTAATTTTATGTAGATAAACATTCTTGATATTTTATGAAAAACCGCGAATGATGAAAGGAAATTGAGATCATTTATTTGACTAATTTAGTAAATATAACTTGAGATATAATAAATAATACAAAATATCAACAAATATTGAAGCTACCTGAAACTCAATAGTTCTACTATAATGCTTTAGTCTGTAGTCTTCCAGTTTATGAATATTAAAAAATTTTCTATCTTGGCTGGCTCTATCAGACACTATAGCCTTTAGTTTAAGTCCAATGTATTCCATTATCAATATATATATATATATATATATCTGTGTCTGTGTGTGTGTGTCTGTGTGTGTGTCTGTGTGTGTATATATATGTATATATATACATATTATATACAATTAAGGATAAATAATGCATAAAATGAATATAAATACAATAAAGAAAAAAATAATTTGTCACACTTTTAAAAAATTTCGCGAAGCCAATTTATAGCAAACCGCATATGATTTACCAGCTGTAAACAAACTAAATTTTATTTAAGAAAAACTAATGGGTTTTTATGTGCTTTTTATGAGAAATGAAATAATATATGAAATATGAAAAACGAACACATGAAATATCTGGCCGCATTTTGCAAGATAATTAAAAGTTTGAACAGCTTTTTAAAGACTTTTGCTTTATCAAAACAAATTAAAAAAAAAAAACAATTAGAAACTACGCCTACTAAAAATGAAGTGCATAGTGGAGTATTTATTATGGAGCTTATAGTCGAGGAAAAAAATAGCAACATATCAAAAAAATATTAAAAATATACACAAAAGGCTAGTGAAAGACCAAGAAATTGAATGAAACCAGATCTTGACGAAAAATTTTATTTATGCATATTCATATTTCGCTATAACTTTTTTAGTTATTTTAAAAATTATCCTTCGAGGTCGATTTTATCATTGACAGACTTTGTTTACATGAAAAAAGTTCCCAAATTTACAAATGTTCATCTTAAAAAAATAATGAAAATCTGTTCGTGCCGGCAACTAATTTTCTTTACCTTGATTTAATTTGTTTAGTAGTTTGTCAACACATGAAGTGGTTACTTTATCCTGAACAGTCTTTTTAAACAAATGCTATAAACGTTTAAACTAATACCACGTGATTGTTTCGGTTTTAAATCTGTCGGCAACCATTTTAATATATATTTTATTGACAGCGGAAAATTTAGAGTAAGTCAGAAACTCGCATGGCTCGCTGATTTCTGCGACCTCTTAAATGTAAAACAGTAAGTTGCACTTCCTCTCTTATACGCCCAAGACTAAGCAATACAAATAATATATTCCTTACTGTTGAATTCTCTTTTTAGCCGTAATTAGGTTCAGTAGCATTAGCAATCCCCTAACTATTAACCCTAACTTTGTGTGTATTTTATAATTAATGCATGTCGTTAACAACGATTGGATTAAATATATTCTTACTGTCATAAATATCTTTATTACTACAAAAAACCTCTCTATTGGCTATGTTCTTATATTTAGTTATAAGCTCAATGCGAAGACTGAATGCATTGAGCAAAGCAAACCATTTTATACGCTGATTTATAAATGCCAAATGATCTTGTAGTTTGTTAACGAAACTTTGATTTTGAAGAACTGATGTCAAAATATCAAATTAATCTGGTTGAATAAAAAATATTTTATTCAACCAGATTTTTTTACTTTTTCAACATTTCGTTGTCCATAACTATTTTGTGTAACTGCGCTTTTGTATAACTTTTGACTATATATAAATTTTGACAACTTTTCTGTATAATTTTTTTTTCGTATGGAAATTTGTACCACAGGGAAGAGTATAATGTATTAGCAAAAATCAAAAAAAGTCAAATAAAACCTTCATTTACACAAAACAATTCTTCATGAACAGCCACATAAAGCCTTTTTTAAATCTTTTCTTCAAACTAGGTAACTTTGTTGCAAATGTGCTCAAAACGCTCTACGTACGGTTCGAAAAAAAAAAGAAACGAAATAACACGAGAACTTTTAAGATAACGGAAAAGTTGCACTCCATCTTCTTTCATTTTTTTATAACAACGCCGTCCTTTGGTTTGTGCTAGGACATGACAATAGATGGATGTTCAATGCCTTATTTCAAAAATAAGAAATACGTGTTACGGAATTGCTTAAATAACAATAGCATAACAATAGGTGACAGCTGCAAAACGTAGAAATATTTTTATTGGATTTGCCGTCAAAAACAGATCTCTACTATCCAATCAAAATATCTTAAAAATTTTTTCTGAGCAGTGATAAAATGAATATGATATATAATTTAAATGATAATTAAGAATATTAGATTATAAGACTATTCCTTTTTGCTTGAAAAAACTAATAATGAAATTGAAATTGAATTGTGGAGGATTCTCTTGAGCTACATCTTGTTATCAGAGAGTTTCGAATGCTCATACCATCAGCAATTCCGACAGAGAAAATTCCGATTGCAGAGGAAGAAATAAAAAAGCTGTAAAAAATAGAAGAACGGTTAATGAATAAATTTACCTATCCGAAATGCCATAATAAATATTTTAGAATACTAAGTTTTAAACAGCATGAAAAGAAATGTTACATTGGGACTAAAGGTATGTTTATGCTCCCAGGTTATGGAACAATTAGCCTAAACTGGTGATATTTTATATTTGCGATCCCTCCGAAATTTTGAAAATATTGCAACAATTCTTCATTTTGATTTCAGAAACTATTCCTAACTATAAGTTGTTGAAATGTACTATTGAAATTAAATAAAGAAAAATGCAAGTTTTCTTTAATACATTTTTTACATATACCGGTGTAAGAAAATGCTGACAGTTAAGAAATGGGTGCATAAAGATTTGGTTGTATTGAAAAAATTTAGAATTAAAATACTTTCAATTGCAATGCCAGAGTAGTTTTAATTGGTCAAAATATGTTTACAATATCTCTTCAATTTAGAGAATCATTCATAACCTTAAAACAAAAAGGTGTTATAACTTCTAAAATAAAAGCTTAGAAAGACTTAACAGAAAAAAAAAAATCACCGTTTTCCTAGATTTGGTTAAGATAAAAGATAAAGATATCAATTACTTCTTGATATTAAAATCTTAGAAACATTGTTGAGTGCTTTTTAAACTATGGTAAAATAATTATTTATGAAATTTAAGCCTTGTTGGTTTTAATATCCATATATTAAAACCAACAAGGTTAAGTTAATAATAAATATTGAAAAAAGTAGACTGCATGTAAACTATAAATGAGACAAACATTTATATTTATAATTACTATTATTATTATTATCATTATTATTATCATTATTATTGTTATTATTGTTATTATTGTTATTATTACTATTATTATTATTATTATTATTATTATTATTATTATTATTATTATTATTATTATTATTATTATTATTATTATTATTATTATTATTATTATTATTATTATTATTAGTATTATCATTGTTATTAGTATTAATGTTATTATTATTACTATTATTATTATTATTATTATTATTATTAGTATTATCATTGTTATTAGTATTAATGTTATTATTATTACTATTATTATTATTATTATTATTATTATTATTATTATTATTATTATTATTATTATTATTATTATTATTATTATTATTATTATTATTATTATTATTATTATTATTATTATTATTATTATTATTATTATTATTATTATTATTATTATTATTATTATTATTATTATTATTATTATTATTATTATTATTAAAAAAAAACAACTCCTAAAAAACTTGAGCTCAACAGGTCCACTTAATCCATTCCCCTTAAGCACTCTTGCAAAAACAATCCTCAAAAATATTCAAAAACAACCCATTTTGCCGGTCTGGGCGTGGAGTTAAATGAAAAAAGTTTGAAATTTTTTTTTTCTGGGATGTCTTTACCTATGCATTTTAGTAAAAATACATGGTATCATAGCCTTTTTTTCAAAAAAAAATTTTTTTTTAATATTTAGATTTGAAAAGATTACAATATTTGATAATAATTTTATGTTATTGAATTAAATTTACTTATAGAAAGTTAGCTTGAACGTCTTCCAAGTGTTCTTAAAGCACACCGTACTTTTTCAACAATTAGCAATGTGTTTTGTTTATCTTCCTCATTATTGTATCGGTGAATAATTTGTCGCATCATTCCAACAGATCTTTCTAAATGATCATTTAATACAGTTAAAAATTTGGCATAATTCGGAAAGCTTTTAAAAACTCATTGACTAAACCAATACTCAGGGTGAAGCGAAAGCCATTTTTTATCATTTGTTCTTCTAATCAAATTCTATCAAGCATAAGATTTGAAAATTTATCGACTAACAGTGCAAAGGAAAAGTTATGTTCATTAATTTCGTTGACCATTTTTGTTTTATCTTTTTTTGCATCTTTGATTTGTTCTTAGTATTGTACAGGGTGGGCCAAAGAAGAATGTAAAAACGAAATAACTTTTTTATTTTTTGGCATATTTATTTTTCTCTTTTTTTAGGTTATAATTGAATTTTTGGAGATTTATTATAGAACCATACAGAACAAAACAGCGCGTTAAAGTTATCAAGTTTTTCTGTTCTTGTCAACGATCAATTGTTTTGACGCAGCGTAAATATTAGCAACATTATAATTCCAGAACAGCTCCCACAGCCTTCATGATTAGGAGTTTGGTTGGTCGTTTTGAGGAACTGGGTTCAGTGGCCGACCGTCCTGGACGAGATACCCATCGAAGTATTCGCACTGAAGATAACGTGGAAACTGTGCGGCAAAGTGTTGCAAATGATCCATCTGTCTCAACTCGCCGTTATTGCAGCCAATTGGGCATCTCCAGAACAACATTGAGTAGAATTTTAAAGTTGGATCTTAAGATGCACCCATACAAAATTCAAATTGTGCAAACACTACTATCGCAAGATCACCAACAACGACTACAATACGTTATTCGTTTTACACAATTAGCCACACAAATTAATTTTTTAAATAATGTTTTGATGTCGGATGAAGCGCATTTCTATTTAAATGGTTATGCCAACAAACAAAACTGTAGATTTTGGGGCTCTAAAAATCCAAGGGCAACACACCAGCATCAATTGCACCTATCTAAATGTACTGTTTGGTGCGGTGTTATGGCCACTAGAGTTATCGGCCTATATTTCTTCGAAAATGAGGATGAAACGCCGGAATCGATTTCAGGAGCTTCTTACAGAACAATGATTAAAAACTTTTTGCGGCCAATGGCGGAGCAGAATCCTAATTTGTGGTTTCAACAAGATGGAGCAACTCCGCATACAAACTATGGACCTGCTGCGTGAAAGTTTTGGCGAACGTCTGATTTCAAAAAAATTAGATTTCCCTAGGCCACCTCGTTCACCAAATTTGACTGCGCCCGACTATTTTTAATGGGGATATTTAAAAGGCAAAGTGTTTGTTAATAAACCAGAGACTGTTAGACAGCTGAAGCAAAATATTCCAGACGAAATACTGAGCCTTCAACCAGAAACATTAAGTGGTGTAATGGAAAACGGGTTAAAAAGAGCCAATCTTTGTATCGAGAAAAATGGTGGAGATTTGTCTGATATCATATTTCACACATAGTTTCTATAAAATATATTTAATGTATAAAAAAAATTAATCATAATAAATGATTATTGCTAAAGTTATCCATGTTTAACATTATTAGGTCTTCTTTGGCACACTCTCTGTACCATGTTGAATTCGGCATTTTAAAAGTAAGAATTGCTTTCGCAAGCTTTGCTTTCTCCTCTTATGACATACCATCATCCAATAGAGTAAGAGGAATAGCTGATATGTAATGCCAACTTTGTGTACATTGCCAACTTTGTATGACTCCTATTTTTTAGGGGTAGACTAACAAGTTGATAGAGTTGGGCTCTTTCCTAAGGAAAAACCCTTCCTTACTGACCAACTCTCTTATTAACCATAAATTCAACTCTCTAAGATAGGCAAAGCTATGCTAATCTTGAGAAACCACACTGAGACCTACGGCTCGGCAAACCATATGCTTGCATCACAGGTTGCTAGTAGAAAACATGGTCCGAAGGACGCGCCGTTCTCTGCCACATTATTGTCAACTTTCTCCGTAAACCTATATAAACGTTTAAAACCATATGCTCGTGTTTACTGAAACATAGGTGCCAACAAGTCAGCGCTGTGGACACTTGGCACAGCTAGCAAGCGACAGGGTTATGCAGCCAAAACAATGAGCACTCAATATTTTTTTCTATTTAGAGTATCTATAATATAATTAGTACAGAAACGTTTAACGTTTAACGTCGTTTCGTCATTAGTTACTAGGCTTTGAATTAGTTACTAGGCTTTGAAAAAGCGCGTTCTTCAAATGCACGCGGCCATTGGAGAAAGATCTTTTGAGCGAGTTAAAGCTTTTTTCCTTTTGAAATTTAATTATTAGTTTAGATATATTACATAAAGAATCATCTTAATCAATTATATATCATATTATAATTTAAGTAAGTATACGAAATAGTTATATACACATTTTTATCAGATAAAGTAGAAAGGATTAAAATTTTTATTAGATAGAGTAGAAAGGATTTAAAGTAGAAAGGATTTTAATTTTTTAAATCGTTTAGATTTTGTTTGTTTTAGTTTTTCTTTTAGCAGTTTTATTTTTATTATTTTATTTTTTAGAAAGAAAATAGGGGTATGGATGTTATTTAAAGTTATACTAATGCTATTTCCATAAAAGGGTTATTAGTACTTTGAAATTTCTGTGATGCTATTAACTATTTTTGTTCTTTTTTAGAAAATTTAGAAAAATAAATTAAACTTTTGTGCCGACACTGACATGGCATGTCACATGTTATTGTATGTAAAGGTTAAATTTTGTTAAGAGGATTACAGTTCTTATGAAGAAAAAGTACAGTTCTTATGAAAAAAAAGAAGGTAAAAAGTATTGTTTGTAAATATATATTTTGTATCTTTTTAAATTTTCTCGCATCATTTTTAAAGTTTTTCTTTGCACACGTTTATTGTTTGCATATATGCTTTTTTGATATGTATGTGTATGTGGTAATAAGTGCTTTATAGTTGTTTTATCAATGTGTTTTTAAAATAATGTAAAGTAGTACAATAATGTAAAGTGTTTTTATTGTTTGTGTATGTGTTAATATGTATTATGTAATTGTTTTAAAAATGTGTTTAAATATGTATATAAGGTATATACTTAACCTTATATACATACTTAAACGCATTTATTGTGTTTATAGTTGGTACATATGTTTATATTATATTGTTTCCGTGTTTTCAAAGTGCTGTGACTTGGTAAACGTCTACCTGAAAATCAATTTTTGTATTTTAGAGAAGAAGCAGAACAAATGGCTTTAGATCGTGCAGCTCAACGTGATACGCACCTAACAGCATGGTTTAAGTTAAATACTGAAAATGAAAGAGCACATTGCTATTCTTATGTAGACATTCCTTATCACTTTATATTTGATGATAAACATTGTAAATGGAAGGTTAGACAAAGGGGTGGTAATAAGGTGATAGTAAGAATGAAGTGCGTACTGTTAATGGTATTGTCCTTGAAACGTTTCGTGAAGCATGTGTTTTGAAAGAATTGTTGACACTGAATGGCAGAATACTCTTTCTGAGGCGGTTTTAACACTTACGCCAAAGCAAATTAGACAGTTGTTTTCAATTATTTTGACCTTTTGTGAATCTGACAATCCTTTACATCTCTGGAATACATGCAAAGCTTTTATGATGGAAGATTTCATTCACCTCTCAATCCCACTTCTAATAGCTGAACAAGCTACTCTTCATCAAATTGAAAAGATTATTAATCAAAGTGGTAAAATGCTGACTGATTACAATCTGCCTGTTAATGATGAGTTTATTGGCTTAAATCTAGAAAATTTTGATGAAAACGTTCAACAACTGAAATAGTAGAATTGTGTATAAACACAACCAACTGAAATGGTAGAATTTTGTGTAAAATGTTCTTTGCATTAGCAATAGGTGCAGAAGTTTGCATTAACTGAAAATATGAGAGTACAAGATGGGGAAGGTGAATTTTCCCAATGGCTACTAAAACTTGGGACTGGAACAATACCTGTCAAAGAGGAGGATCCTTTTAAAGGATGCATTAAAATACCAAATCAGTGCATTATTAGAGAAAATGAATCAGTTGTTGAAAAGAATTTTGGAGATGCTGATCAAAATGATTATTCTAAACGTGTGATTTTAACACCAATTAATGTTGATTCATTATCAATGAAGAAGTGCTTGAATGTCTGCCAGGTGAGGTCAAAATTTATTTAATTGCTGATCAAATTGATACTGATGACCTTAATCAAAGAAATAATTTTCCTGTTGAGTTTTTGAACACCTTAACTCCTTCATGTATGCTACATCATTGTTTAAAATTGAAAATTGGTTGTGTAATTTTGCTAACTTAGAAATTTAGATCTCAAAGCTGGGTTATGTAATGGTACTCAAATGAAAGTTAGTGCTCTTGAAAATAATTACATTTATGCAGAGGTTTTGACAGGTGTTTCTGGTGGTAAATGGGTTTTTGTTCCTCGAATTCAGTTGGCTCCTTCAGATTCTAATTTACCTTTTGTTCTGAAACGTCGTCAGTTTCCTGTTAGATTGGCTTATTCAATGACAATTAATAAAAGTCAAGGTCAAACATTTGATAGAGTTGGGGTATATCTCAAAAAACCGTGTTTCTCTCATGGTCAACTGTATGTTGCATGTTCAAGAACTAGAGCATTTAATAGTTTGTTTTTTTAAAATTGATAAACATCTTATTCAAGATATGGTAGGTGAAAAGTGTTACACAAATGTTATATTTTTTTTATTACTTTAATATTTTTTTCATAGTATTTGATAAATATACCTGTCATTTAATATGTTTATATGTGTTATATGAAACCATATTTGTTTATAGCTGTATATATGTTTAAATTATGTTGTTTCCATGTTTTCAAAGTGGTGTGAGTTGGCATTATATTGAGCAAGATTGATAACCTTGCCAGCCAAGCGGTGTACTTATAGCAGAGGTGTGACTTGGCAGCATTTAGTGTCAGGCGGTTTTACTGCTTTAGAGCTAGGTTGTGTTGTCTAGCCTTTTTTTAATTATTCTGGAAACACAATAATGTCTGTTAATGTTTAGCGTAATGTGTATGGGAGAGTTTGCAACCTTGATCTTTAAATCTAGGGTGTTTTCATGTCCTAAATTTGAAGTAATTGAATAACTAATATTGAATATAAAAACAAATATACTTTTATGTATTTATATGTTTAGTAAAAAGATAAATATATAGTTAAGTTTAAATTGGTTTTCTATTTTTGCCTTTCATATTTTAATTTGGTTTGTTATTTTCGCTGGATTTTAGGATCAAGGGTGTAAATATTCTACTGTTATGTGTTATTGTTGTGATGTTTTGTGTTGATAGACTGATTGGCTTACCTTCACGTTGGTGTCTATTGTTAAAAATGAGTAATAGGTAGTTTCATTATTGGAACTTACTGCTTTTATTTATTTACTAAAAGCCAACATTATGCTAAAAATGCAGTTTATATCTTAATTTGATTTTTTTTTTTTAATTTATTTTAGTATTGTTAATCCTTTGCACTTCCAAACAGATTTTATAGTTACATTTTCGATAAATGTTTTATTAACTGCCATGTCAAAATAGGTTACTATAAATAGGTAAATCGATTTTTAGTTTTTATGTGGTTTTTTTTTTTTCTTTAAGATTTACGATTGACGCATTTATACGATTTATAAAAAGAAAACCTGATTACCTTTTATTGTAAATTTTTGTCAGTTAAAATGATATAAATAGATGCAATTAGTTCAATTTTTTTTTAATTTTCTCTATTTTATGCCTAAAAATATCTGTTGTACGTAACTTAGGGGATCTTTTTAAACGGGGGGTGAATATTGTAGTTTTGCGCATTTGTCAAATATCGAGTTACTTAAATCTTATTAGGTGTTTAACTAATTTGGTGTTTAACTAATGTTTTAAAATTTAATGTTAAAATTTTATTAGGTGTTTAACTAATGTTTAGCTTAATTTTGAGGAAAGAAAAATTCTTATATATGATAAATTCTTAAATCATTGTTTCACATTTTATTATTCTGGTAAAAGGTCTTCATCAAAAACTTGATTACTCTTAAAAATAGCTCTATTCTCCTGACCACCATTAAGGCAAAAACGGGGAAGGGAGGTCCTTTATTAGTGTCAAAATATTTAAGAGAATTAAATTTCGTGTAACAAAAGGAATTTTTAGTAAATGGTAGCAAATTACCGTTTATTAAAAACTGTTGAAACAAAGAGGCCATATATGGAAATGGTCAGATTAGTGCCATAAATAGTAATGGTCAAATGTTCAAATATTTTTAATTTATTTTGTTGTGTACATTAAACGTTTTAAAGACTATTTCCTTTTTCAAAGAAACATGTATCAAGGGGATACCAAAAAATTAATAATTCATGTATAATTAACGTTCGCTTTATATTACTCTTATTAATTAAAGTTCATGTTATAAAAAATATAACAAAAATTTAGCTTTTTTCGTCAATTTAAAGCATGATTAAGTGTTTTTATTTTCTGTCAGTAACTAAAAACGTATTGTTTTGAACTTTGTAATGTCGAGGAAAATGGTTCTGCCTTACACTGATGTGACCTATGTCAGTTTAAAATTTCTCAAATGATGTTAAATAATTGGTAAATTATTTTACCTCCGCATACTTTTTGTTTTAATTTTACAGATGGTTTAATTTTTTAAATTTGAAGGCGTTTTTTTAAAAGGGTATTAGTAATGGTTTCGCAACTTTAAATTGTGGAAAACAGCCATCATAAATTAACAGACCGACCATAACCCGTATTACGGGTTGCTTATTGCTAGTATATATAATATAGATAGTAACCATAAAGCATTGCCCGTGCCACAGTGCAAGAACTCAAGAGCCATCTCAGAGAGAAAATGATAACTTTAGAAAAGTACCTGGAGGCCTTTAAGAAAAAGGCAGCTTCTTTAAGTTAGCAAAATGCCCCACTCCCCGATCAATCCCACCAAGACCACCAGTACCCAAATTAACCTTACCGCCATGAGCACCAGCACCTAAACAATCAGTACACTCAATTCAATCCCACCACCACGAACAACCGGATCGAAATCGAGCCCACCACCAAAAACACCAGCACCCAAATCAACCAGCACACCCAAGTTGGCCCCACCACCAAGACCACCCGCACCCACAACGGCCAAAACATAAAGACTACCAGCACCCAAACCAACCAGCACAGCCAAATTGGTCCCACCACCACCACGACTACCAAAATCGATCCAACCACCTGCACCAATATTAACACTGAGAAGTTCCCTGACCAGATACTTGAGACTCCGGCTCAAGCGATTAGGGATGAAGATGTGATCGAGTTCTTCAGAGAGTCAGGACGGGAGTGGAATTAGATGTCTATAATCCAACGAATATTGCCAGACAAATCGTCTACCTGAGGGCAAGGCTGAACCGATCCTTAGCAAAAATAATATCGCTGATATGCTAGCGAGATTTAAGCGAAGGATCATAATATTTAGGCAGGAGCCTTGGCTGGCTAAGTACATCAAGATAAACACAGGAGTTGATAAAAAAAACCATTTCAGATTTTGAAAAAAACTTCTTTAAGCTAATGAACAGCAGTGTGTTTGGCAAAACAATGAAAAAACCTCAGGAAACGTATACGTGTTGAGCTTGTTCGCACCAACGAGACGAACCGATTGCGGTAGATAGTTGTTAAATATCCTATCGCATAGGGTATTTAACAACGATCTTGTGGCTATTCACAGTATAAAAGCATGTCAAAAGCTAAACAGACTAATCAACGTCGGACAAGCCGTCCTAGGAATGTTGAAAATTTTGATGACATTTGGTAACCAGATCAAGGCTAGTGATAGATATATCCGAAGAAAAGGGAAGAACTCAGATCTATAAAACAATAGCAAATATCCCATGAGCCATTTCTGCTTTGTCAAGCAAAACAAAGTGGTTGTAGGGAAAATCAAGGATGAATGTACGGGCTACCGAATTTACAAACTCATCGGGCTCTGACCGAAAATGCATTCGCTGCTCGAAGCCGGAAAAACTATGAGGAAAGCTCAGAGAGTTGCCAAAAGTATAGTTAACATCTTTGGCACGAGTCCTATAGCAAGTGCTTAAAAGATCAAAAAGCGATGAGTCCACGCAAGTCACAACCAGAAGTCAAGGGCACCAGATTGGTGTCCATGAGCAAGTGAAGACCTCTCTTAAACTAATCAACGACAGCTACTATGCGCACCTGTACTCCATGATTCCTGAGGATCTTGGCAGCTGCCCCGAGAAACATGCTGGTGTGATCTACATGAAGCAGGAGTGGCCGCGTCAGCAGATTGCGCTTGTATATGTAATTGATAGTATCAGCGACTTCTGCCGCAGTCTTGCTTGGTAGTGGCTTCGCTTCTTTATAACGACGAGCTACAATGACAAAAACTAGAGTATGTTTATACGTCCACCTGCCGAATTGTTATGTGGCAGATAGAGTAATTCGGCTTGGTGGACCGCATTAGGTTTGCTCTCACCATCTATATAGTGAGGGACTGGCAAGTAGATCTACCAATTAGCCTGCTTCCTCAACCACTCACCTCCAACCTTCTCAGAAACTTTTACTGCTGCTGCGATTTTCTTGATGGCGGGTATCCCGCGCCTGTACCGTTTTGGGCTATAATATACTGTACATAGTCTCTTATCCATTGAGAACGTAGGAATAGCCAGATAAGACTCCAACTAGAAGTAGGGCAGTGAAACTCCAGAAAAAAGGAGGCGAGAAGGATTGCATGGTCAGACTAAACACTCTGGCGAGTTCCCCAGTAAGGCTGTTAGTGGCATTTGCAAGCCTTCGCAAGCCCGCTCTCATATTAATTGAGCTGACTTGGTCTGCCATGCAGGTAACCGTGGCAGACCAAGTCAGCTTGATTAACATTTGAGAGCGCGCTTGCAGCAATCTCTTTACCGTGGCAATCGCTTTATTCAAAGCTAGCGCAGCTATCACAGCCAATACTACCACAGTCTGCATCAAAGTTAGTGCAGCTACAACGAACACTATCAAGACCTCCACCTGACTTACAGTTAACGCTGCAGCAACTATGTCAGGATGTAAAAGCGTAACTTGTCAATTTCTTTGATTTGCTTTTCTATTCCTAGTTATGCTTACAAAACAGATCACACCTCTTACAAGCATCAAGAGTTTCCTGGTTAGTACCAACCTCATCTAGGTGTCTACAAAACTGATTTAGCGCATTAGTGCAGGTGTGCCCGTTATCATGACGAGAAACTAACGCCTCATTTATAGCTCTGGGTTTACCGATATCCCATTAAACATCAATATCAAGACCTATGCTTGTCGTGTCCTTAATGAAAGCAATTGTTTTAAACGGGATAGATGAGAAATTATGATCTTCGGGCCTCGCGGGTCTTATTTTTTAAAGGCACATTTTAATCAGCTGGTACGTCAGCTTTACTGAGACGTTTTTTCAGTAGACCACTTCGAATCTCGTAATCCAGCAACATGTTTGTCAAACTCTTCTCTATTTGCTTTGATCAGGTCTAACAATTCACATGGTGGGTTTTTCTGAGCTTTTCTCCAAAAGACATCATTATGTACACTGCAAGTTACCTCACTATACTGAATGAAAACTTTTTTCTCTAAATAAAAGTTAATCTTGAGCACCACGAGAGTCTGGTGCTCCATGAAAATCTTCTCACAAACGTCCATAAGGTCTTAAAGAGCCTTCTTAAGTGTAGGATACTTTTGATAATTCTTCATATAATGTCTGCAGCTGAGACGTCTCTTAGCAGCACGGTAAACATCATCAAACTCCATCGCGACGGCTTTCCTCACTAAAGAGAAAAGAATTTTTCTTTGCCAGAAAGTCACTGGATCATCATGTATCGAAGGGGGTAGGGTGTCATCCAACGCTGAATCTATGTTGGCCAGGGGTTTAGCTAGACAGTGGTGTTGATTGACGCTTTATTAGAAATCCGGGAAGCCTCTATATATACTCAGGAGAAATACTCAGCAAGAAAAAATAATGGCAACTGGTGTGATAAATCTTCAGAACCGCCTCGGACATTGTGAAGGCTGAGTTTCAGCGCCACGACAGCCTCTAGGCAGCATACGACCAATCCCATGCCCAATGACAGTCAGCCCTCACCACGTGAATAGCGCAGATCAACAAAGCCTTCGTATCAGTAGGACAGCCTGGCAATCCTGTGGACCTCGCTATCGCAATCCCGGCATACACAAACGCTCTGGGTGCCAGCACTGATGCAAACCTAGTATCACTCAAAGCCTATTCGGTAAATCTTTGGCCTTGCCGGTGCGTATTTTTTTCTTTTAATTTTTTTATGTCTCGCACCTGACGTGGTGTACCATCCAGCGAGTCCCCCAGCGACTGCGACTGCGGTTGCAGCGACGTAACCATAGTCTCACACCATCTAAGCCTATAATAATTTGAGATTTTGAGTTTTTTAGAAAGACTGAGAATTTCATCATTGGGCTCCTCTCTTTGGCACTCATCACCTCGCTGTAGAGATGGCTCGCTATTACATAGTTATCGAGTCCTTGATACTAGCTTGGTTTTCTCTAAGCCATATATCATATATCGTCAATATATCACAACTTTAATTAGAATCTAATGACCAGTCAAGTCCTATCTGCTCTCTTAGCTCAGCTTTTTACACAATATTGCTCCAAACTTAAGGTGTTGTCTGATCGAGATGCCTGCCTGTTCTTTATAGAACCCGAATTCAATCAAGTGTTCCATCTTGAGGGTGTAGTCCTCAATAAACTTACACTGTTTTCTTAGCTTTTCAACATTTCAGCCAAGTGACATAAGTAAGACATGCTGGGACAAAGGCATAGCGCTCATTCACTGCAACCATGATGTTTATACTCACTCTAACAAAATTGTCTAATTGGTAGTCATCATTTTAGAATGATTGTGCATCACTAATTGGAATGGTAAACCTAATAGAAAGTCATCTTCTTTGCGTCGACGCGACGAACATCGATAAAAAAAAAGAGAGCACAGGTAAAACCTGTTCGATTACCATAAAGATTCTGATATGCCCCACGCTAGATTGGAATAAGATTTACCACACTTCCAACGTGAAGCGCGATAAGAAGTTTCTTATAGTAAAGCGAAAAATCATGAATCTCATCGACGTCCAGAAAATTCTCAAGGTTCTTTCCGAAATAATCGTGGAGAAGAGTGCATCTTCATAATCAACGACTGCATCACTGAAAAGGAAAAAGACTCTCAAAAGTCCCCGCTCTACAAGATTGCCATATGCGAGCACCACACAAAGCATAGCCTATGGATCATCGCGCAGAAATACACAGCAATCCAAAGGCTCGAAAATGATCAGCTGAGTGCCGTGGCGATCCTCCCCTTTAAAAAAAAAAGGAGCTCCTTCATCCATTTAATCAATTAGAATGGAGGTGGTGTAGACTGATGTAAAGTTGATGAATTCCCACTTATATTCGTCTATGGTGATAGGGGTGTTGAGCTGCTATGGTTATAACTTTTATCTAATAGTTTTTGCTAGCGATATATATATCAGCCCTGACTTGTTTAACAATTTGGAGGAAGATCCTGTACAGACATATCTTAAAGTTTGTAATTTCGGAGATCCTAGACGAACTGCTAAGAGATAGTTCGGATTTATCAAACGAGGTTACTCCAGAGCCCCAAAAAGACAGCTCTGTAGAACTCTATCGTACTCGGTTGGCCGCTGCTGTTAGCAGTGGATACAGTAAAAAGCTGATTGGGAGGAAAATAGCGCATGACAATATTAGCAAGAAGGAGCCGGAGGAAGAGTCTGCTGTGTTCACGGAATATACCGCAAGGATGGGCAGGACCATGGGTAGTCAAATGGTAACGTCTTTGTTCACAGGACTCATTAAGAGATTCTTTCCCGTGGATGATCATGCTGCCGTTAAAAATGATTTCGAATTTAACTCAGTACTGCAGCATGCTCTGTGTTTATTCAAGAGAAGTATACCAACGTTTCGGTTTAGGTATAGCTCCGTTGACCTTGATATTGAGCAACGTTCAGCAGGTTTTAGAACTTTCAAAATGGCTACGGACCTTCGTTACAAAATTAACTTGGCGCTACTGCACTTTTGCATCCCCCTTTTTTATAATTGATTACGATAGAGAATTTCATGCTTATTCAGAAAAATATAACAACATAGACTTGAAAATCAACGGGAAGTGCTCTAATTCGAAGTCTAAGTTTTAAAAAATCCCACTTAAAACACTAATATTCGCCAATTTTTATTATAAAAAAATTTTTAACTTAAAGCAATACTCCACGCAAAACTGACTAAGTTTACACATAAAAAAAAAAAAAAAAGAAAAACCTCAACCAACTTTCAAAACGCGTGGAAATTCTTTTAAAAAAAATCGCATTTATCCCAATAAATAAATATTTTAAGTAAATTTAGCAAGTAAAAAAGCTTGGAACCAATAAATATATATATTTTAAAATATATTTTATCAATCAATTAATTTAATTAAGTTTAATGAGTTTAAATTATTGATTCGTACAAATAAAAGAAAAAATTTGTGTTTCAAATAATTTAGGAGTAAATCCGTAATAAGAGCATGCACCAAGTTCCTTTTGTAGTAGTTCTTTCCTTAAAATTTCCCTCACCGAAAGAACGTTTACCGACATTTCATACTATTTTTTCCATTACAATATGGCTCTTCGAAAACCAACTATGGATGAATTCGACTCTATTTCTCTAACACAGATTGGAGCACGATTCATGAACAACTTGGACTCCACAATACTTTGGTGCAGAGAGTCTGGTTTACTGGCAGTCTCTATGAATTGTAACGTATGTGGCGTACTTTGCACACAGCAAAATTATACGCGAGTAGTGGATGAAGTAATTTGGAGATGCCACAATAAACGTTGCCGCAGAACTTTAAGTATCAGAAAAGAGAGCTTTTTTGAAAACTCACTCTTGGAGTTGTGGCAGGTTATATCAATAACTTATATATGGTATAGAAACGCTGGCTCAAGTCGAGGCATGTCTTTAGAAGATGTCAAACACGAACTGAGAATAGACAGCGATCATTCGGTTATTGACTGGAATCAATTTTGTCGAGACATTTGTGTTTCATACTTTATAAATAATCCAAAACAAATTGGTGGAGCATGTTGTGTTGTGGAAATAGATGAACCTTTATTTTCTAGGAGGAAATACGACACACCTGTCCGGAGAGCCTCAAAACATAAAAGTCATGTTCAAAAAATAAAACTAACTGCGTTTGGTAGCCCATATATCGATGTTTCAAAAAATAAAAAAATTGAAATCATCTGCCTACGTTCAAGGAAAAAAAATGACTTTGAATTTTTTCATGTTATTGGCTCCTTTCCTAAAGTCATAAGGAAGAAAAGATGAAACTTATTTATGAATAACTATAAAATTTGATAGATAATCACTAGAAAAAAAGAAAATTTGATAAAAAAATCACCATATAAAATAAACAAAAAGAAAGTAGATTGCTTTTATTACTAATCCATTTTAAATTGCATAACCCTAAGGGTATCTTTACCTGCTAATTCGCTTTCTTTTAAAAGTGAAGTGTTTTAAACGTTTTTTTAAGCCCATATTTTTTGAATAGCTTTGTCCATTTTATTGCTTAGTACTTAATGTTACAGTGTTACATATTTATGTCATTTAATAGTGAAATAAGGAAGCTGTAAAAACATAATTTTTTATTAGTTGCTGACAATAAAATAAGTGCTTTATCAAATGAAAACACAAACAAGTACTTTTCTTAATTCTAAATTTGCTTGGACTCTTTCAAAATGTCCAATACAGCCAAATCTCACGAAGAGTGTAGAAAAACAGTGTGTGTTGTATGTATGAAAAAGTGCAATTCACAAGTTTCTGGTGTAGCCTTTGAGAGGTTCAAAAACATTTTTTCAGCAGACATTAACTTTTTGGATTCTAGAGTTCCAACTGGAATGTGTGGAACGTGTAGAAATCAACTTAGAAGGGTTGAAAGAGGAGTATCTGTCAAGCTGCCTACTCTTTACAATTTTCAAACTATCAATGTCTAGACTATGACAAGAGGTTCCAACTGTAACTGCCTGATTTGCCAAATTGGTAAGCTGAAGTTGACTGAAAAACATCCTTAGGATAATTCTACAACTTAAAATCCCACAAATCCCCTGAAAAAATGTTCAGATTGTTTGTCATCACTAGGCTTACCTTATAAATGCAACTCTACTTCTTTGAACTTAAACCTTAGAGAAATATCAACCGAAAACAAAAAAGTTTTTGAACAGATAGCCTCTGCAACTATCAAAGGTCAATAATCATCATCAGGTGGGACAATCAGGCTGTCAGTGACTGAGGGAGGTCGTCCATTACTTGTTACCCTCGGTAACTTAAATTTTTATATCTTTCCTGTTTTTAATGGTCCCATTTTGTCTGTTCTAAGATTTCATTTCATAACAAGGTTTTTTAAAATTTGTCTTTAGGAGCATCATGTTCAAAATCAACTGCAGAAAAGTATAACAACTGCAGAAAAGTATAAGTTAATGCCCAAGACCTGGTTCAAATTCAGTAAGCTACAGGCATGTCTAATATTGGAGTCAAAAAACTTGCAATAACACTAAATTTGGTTTCCAAATCGCCTCTTTTTGAGCCAAACTATTGTGCAAACTTTCATGAAGCAGGGTTGCAACTTGCAAATTTTTTTACAAAAACTACAATTTCATCATCACAAAGAGCACACAGTTGTTCACTGCAAAAATCTCTCTGACTTTCTAGCAGAAATTTCACTTAAGAGAGAACTTGAAGCAGGTCATCTCATAAAAGTTGGGATTGATGGAAGTCGAGGCTTCCTAAAGCTTACAGTAAGTCTTCAAAGAATGAATGATGAAGATGATTCAAGCAATCCACCTTCAAAAAAAATTGTCACCTCTCGAGCTCTAAAAGACAGTGGAATTAAAAAAAAATTTCAGTTGCAGAGGATCTACATGAGAATTACAGCAACATCAAAAACTTTATTGAGCTTGTTCAACCTGAAAATGTAGACTTTGTGGTTTCTTGCGACTTGAAAGTTGCTAACATTTTATGTGGTTTGCAATGTCACTCTAGCTCACATTCATGCCTATACTGTGATAGTGAAGCAAAGAACTTAGCTGAAAAAGGTGCGCTCAGGACGCTGTCTGATCTTCAAAATTGTTACACAGACTTTCTTTCAAAAGGTGGTGACATTAGTAGGGCAATGTTTTTCAACAATGTTGTCCATAAACCGCTTCTAAAAGCTGATCCAAGCAAATTCATTTTCGAACTAATTCCCCCAATGGAATCTCATCTGCTTATTGGGATAGTTAATCAATTATTCAAAGCACTAAAAGAAGAATTGCCAAAAGCAGACGCGTGAAGCTTTCGTCGAGATAAGACGCATTTCTTTTCTAAAAAAAAAAAAAAAAAAAATGGCTAAAAGTTTAACAATCACGCAAGTGAAAGAACTATTAGAAGCTCATGAAAATACTTTGTTAAAAATCTTTGGAGAGAAAATTGACAAACTTGAAGTGAAAATAGAGCAATTAAAAAACGAAAACATATTACTAAAAAATGAAATTGCTACAATAAACAACGGGATGAACTTCCAAAACGAATGCTACGAAAAAACCATAAAGGAAACAAACGAACTTAATGAAGAACTAAAAAATCAAATCAAAGAAAATAAAAAAAGAACTTCAAGCGAAATTTTTATAGACAAAATTGCTGAATTAGAAGATCGCAGCAGGAGAAACAACTTGAGGTTTGAAGGTTTTGAAGAAAAAGAAAACGAATCATGGGAAGAAAGCGAGTCGAAAGTAAAATATTTTATTAAAGAAAAATTAAATATAAAACACAACATTCAAATAGAAAGAGCCCACAGAACTGGAAAAAAAAATGAATCTGGACATAAAAAGCGACGAACAATAGTTGTAAAGTTCCCCAGCAAGCACAATGACGTCGGTACAACGTCGTTTTGACGTCGCGAGGTTGGTCGTTTTGACGTCGCTGTAAAGTCGTAAAGTGTAACAATTTTACGACGTCGTATCCAGGGTGAAAAATAGACGTCGATGCGACGTCGCAAAAAGGATCTACAGGATATCGGTTATTGGTCGGAAAACCGACTAAATATGCCTCTTGTTTTTACATACAATTTTTATATTTTCTATTAAAAAATCTATTATTTATTTAAACAACTTCTTTAAAGAATTGAACATATGTTGTAACATGTGTAACATGTTCAAAAACTGAACTATTTTAAAGCGCCAAAATATTACCAATTACAGTTTCTTTTACCAATTACACTTTTATTTACATAAAAGAATGGCCACGATAAAGTCTCAAATAAAAATATAATGCAGCTGCTTGGATTTCTTTTTCAAAATTCAAATTTATACATCTTTTTTTTTTTCTGGAGCGTATTTTAACACGTTTTTCACTGAATCCAAAACTTCGATTTCAGTTGTCGCGTGATTTGACAACACACTCGCTAAACAAAATGAAATATGTTAAAACACTTTAAAGTTATTTTTACTCATTTTATAGAATACCAATCTTAAATATAAATATATCAATATAAACTCACCGACAACCACACTACATATCTTTGTCTCTTTAAATGATAACTTTTTTTGCTCGTGTCTATTTGTTCCAAGCATATTAAAACATGACATTACAGAGTAGGACATTAACCTAAATTAAAAGAAATTATCAGAACTGTTAATAAAAAACTCACATAAAATAAGAAACTTAAATAAAATAATTATTTTTGCGTAATTGAGTAAATTGTTACTTAATTTGTTGAAATCTTAAAAAAAATCATTTAAAACAGGTTTAACAAACAATTAATTTTTAACTTTTTAAGGCCTTGAATTCAACCTGCTAAATTCCAATTTTTATAGGCAACTTTTTGAATTCAAGTTTGAACTTTAGGCTATCAAGTTCGAATTTTTATAGTCAACCTTGCAACCTGTTCAAATGTAATTTGAAAAACATTTAATTTGATTTTTAATCCATATTATTGTCTATCAGTTAGTTAATCCATTAATATAGAATACGACGCCATATAGGCCTGGAAAACATATCAATGTATATTGTTGTGTACCTTTTCATGACATTTCTCACATTTTCCCGTACTGTCTTGCCACCGACCATTTTTAACTGACCAACCTAAAATATATATATTTGCTTATACATATTTGAATAACATTTAAACATAAACTAACATTAATAACTTCGAAGCTAGAGGAGTTCTAATTGTTAACTTTATACATAATTTAATATCAAACGGACATGTTGGTAGCACTTTTTACAAAGACTACATTAAAGATTTCACACAAAAAAAATTTTATTGTAGTAAATAGGGTATTTATGAAAAAGAATTCTCAAAAACAATTCACCATAAATGAAAAAAAGTCTTTTTTTGATAAAGACTCCTCTAGTTCTTTGAATTTATCCATGTTATCAATTTTTTCCACATCTTTTGTACAATCATTATTTATTTGGTGAACTTGATTCTCCAATAGGTCAACGATACAAGTTAAAAGAGATATTGTCTTTTTTTGAAATCCTAAAATTACATATATTAAAAAATCCAAATATTAAATTTTGTTTCACTTATTAACAGTATATAAATTACATAATATTTACATTTAAGAAAATGTCAGTTTAAAACCAAAAGTAATAGTATAGAGCAAAAGTTTATTTTCAAAATTGAATCTATGAGACAATTTTCGTCATAAAAAAATTGTGTATTCCTTCATATACCATTTTTTTAAATTAAGTAAACTTAATAAAAGTACTTAGGTAATTATATTGGCAAAACTGACATTAAACAGTTAACCAAATCTCTCTGTGTTTTCTAGATGAATTCGATAGATAATTTTAATCAATAAAACTTGAAAAAAACTTTTTTAACTTACGTGCTTCATCCATTGGGAAATTACTATTCATACATCGAACCAGTTTCTTTGCTTTAGATTTTGACTTTGAAAACACTGATTGGGAATGATTATTCTGTGATTTTGAGTATGATCTAGAACTATGCACAGGTGAAGGGGAGCGAGATTTTGATCTTGGCTTGCGAATAGGCGAAAGTGAACATGAACTTGATCCAGACATTAGGACTGGTGAAAGTGAGAGCGAACATGGCCTGCTTTTGGAGACAGGTGATCGAGAACATAATCTTAACTTATGGCTAGGTGATAGTGACGCAGAACTTATTGGTGATAAATAATCAGAAGAACTACTTTTACAAGATGCTGATTGTGAATACAATTCTTGTTTTAAAATAGATTTACTTGACAAAGAAATTATCGCTGACATAATATTTTCAGTAGGTTTTTTAGGCAATTCCACTTCTATAATAATATCAATAAATTTGTTAACAAAGAAAAAACAATATTTTTAATACTGCAATTAACATTAGGTTGCAAAAAACATTTAAATAAAAATCCGAAATCCTAAATCAAAATGTTTGTCTTACTGTTAAAATCAATATCCCTTTTTTCATTCACTGCACTCTCTCTTTCACTTGATGAGGACATAAAATTGTTTCCAGACACATATTCACACAAATCTTTTTCACCTAAAAGTTTTAAATAAGTAGAAGAAAAATTATTAATAAAAGAGTTAGAACAAATCCGGAAAAACAAAATGATTACCTCGTAATTTTATTTTTAAAATTTCAAATTTCTTCCAAAGAACCTCATTGGGAATTGCCTTTGTATGTTTTTCATCTTTTCGAGAAGGAGGCCAATACAACCATTTCTCATCTGAGGAAATCCAATGAAATGGAACAACTGTTTCTGTCTCCCTAGTTTTTCCAATTTAGTCTTTGCTTGAAGTTACAACTAATGCCCATAAATCTTTCATTGACATCTTTGAATTTTTTATACTTATTTATAATAATATTATAATATTATATTATAATAGTTTTTGTTTAAAAAACTGTTTAAACGATTAATTATTAAAAATATATATTAATTTCTTCTAATAACAATTAATTGTTTTTAGAAAAATTTTGGCTATAGAACAATTTTAGCTATAGAACATGTTAACAGTAACATATTTTACTATAAATAATTTAACAAATAATAATTTTTATTAACATACTTTATTATGAATATTTAAATAAATGAAACAATTTTTTTTGTTTATATTTATAAATATTTAAATAACAATATTAAAATCTTACAACAATACAGACAATTACCAAATAGGTAAACTTTAAAAAATTCAATTTTTTTGATGTTTAACATTGTAAAATATATATTAAGTATATTGTTATTTGATCTAATACTTCACAAAGGTACAAAAAACTTTTCAACAATTATTATTTAGTTAAAGAGTGGGTTGTAAACAAATTTTATATGTCATGACACAAACATGATAAGACAAACCCTTCTTTATAAGCTAGACATACTGCTTTTCTTTGAAAATGTTTTTTACTTAGACAAACATGTTTCAAGTGAGTTTTTATATCTCTAACAAAAACAATGTTAAAGATTTTAGAGTCACATGGATCTGTAAATACGCTTTTGTAAACACAATTTTTTAAAACAACACAGTTAAATTGATTGTTGTCTAATTTTCCAATAATCTGGGCAAATTCGCCTGTGTATAGGAGAAACCAAGAGTCTTTAAATTTTGGAGAAAAAATAACTCTATGTGATTTAGCATACTGATTACAACTTATTTCAAGATTTTCAAGCTCTGAAAATCTTTTTAAAACTTGAGATAATGGACTTTGAGGTTTGCGAATGAACTTTTTAATTACTTGCAAATAGTTTTCAAATTGGAAAGAAGAGATTTCATCTAAGGAACAGTTAAAAAAGCTAACATCTTCATGTAAATGAGTTAAGCTGTGTACATTATACACAGAAAAAGTAGGACCATAAAATTCTTCTGATTTAACTACAAAGTAATTCAATAAATCTTTTGCATATTGAAGATGATTATTTCAGACAATCGCATTAGAATCTAGAAAAATTCTCATTGCTAGAGTTAAAGAAAGAAAATGCTGATAACGTTCAGGAGTAAAAGCATCTTTTAAAACTAAAAAGCCAGTATATAACAAAAATTGCCTAAACTCAGTGGCTTTCCACCTCTTTGCTTCATGTAAACTTCTTGATTGACGAGCAAACTCAGATGGAAATTTACCACTAAACTTTAACAAGTTTTCTGAAATATTCAACAATTGAGCAGAACCCAATCTATATGGGAAAGGTCCTTTGGTTAGAAAAATAAGAATTCGCTTAACAACACCAAGACATACTAAATGCATATAATCCAAGACAAAACCATCAACACAATTAACATTAAAATCTATTAATATGCTACGGCTTATTTGATGTGTATTGGCATAGAAATACTGTTTGAATAACTTGTTAGTACGAGGCACACAATTTGTAGTATTTAAAATCATTCTAAACGACTTGTACTTACCTTTAATTTCACATCTTTCACAACTAAAATAACCTGTATGACCTTTAACACATTTTAGATATTGCCTAGCAGGAGCATCATAAATAAATGCACGGATTTCAACCAACAAATTAACTCCATCTTTATTATAACCACATGCTTTTAAATTCGCAAACTCAATTAAAAAATCATATAATGGTTGGTTTTTGGCTACCATAGAAAATTCGCAAACTCAATTAAAAAATCATTTAAATTGGTTGGTTTTTGGCTACCATAGAAAATTGCAACAATAAATGGTGTAAACTTACTAAACTGGCAAAGTATAGGCCAAAATTGAGAGTTTGAAGATTTATGCAATGGCACACCATCAATGTTTACAAGTAAAGATATGATGTTGTTCTCAACTGGTAATAAAGGATTCTCTCTGAAAGTTTGACTAATACCATTACTTAACCCTAAATAGATATACTCCCCACCACATTTTTTTTCTGTCAAAACACAGCGTTGAGTCTTTAACAAAGTACAAGAAGATTTAGGCAAAGCTGCATGTCCATTGCATCTTAAAAGAGAAAGCAGCTCAGTACTTGCTGTGTGAGTAATTCTATTTTTAATCAACCATTTTTTTAAATTTAAAATAAAATATGTTTCATTAGGGTCAACCGCACTATTTCTCTCATCTATTTTTATTTCATTTTCGTCGCTTCTTGAAGAAGAACAAAATTCACTGAAAGAATCGATCTGACTAGAAGAATCAAGTTCGCTAGAAGAGTCGTATTGATTGGAAGAATCAAGTCGGCCGGAAGAATCAAGTTCATTGTATAAATCAAAACGAACAGAAGAATCAAGCTGGCTCAAAGACTCTAGTTGATTTAAATGATTACTGCAATTCAAAGAACCAAGCTGAGTGAATGAATCTTCTGTGTGGCATGGTTTTTGTTTGCTCGTATCATTTTTTTCCACTTCAAACGTTTTTTCAAAAAAATCTTCATCTTTGTCACTCTCGTATAGAAATTGTCTTAACAAATTATCCTTTCTTCTCCATTTTTTCATATACTCTTTTGTTGTTTTCTCGCAGCGAACACAACGTTTCAGTTCTACATTTTCTCTTCTCCTTAAATCATCTCCTTTACAAAAAGTTTTCCTTCAATTTATACTATACAAAGAACCTCAAATATGCTCATAAAATAAACCGCTTAAACTATATTTACAACATATCAAATAAACTACGTCAATCAAATCCGCCGTAAATAGTTTCTTCACGCAATTCAATTACATCTTTTCTACTCATTTTCTTAATTTCTTTTTAAAATTAGCTTCTATTAAAGTTTCGGACCTGACGCAACAGTTAAACAAAAAAAAAAAAAATCTAATAATTTTTTTTTTTTTATTAGACGACGTTAAACTGACGTCGCTACGACGTCTGAATAAGATTCTTTAAAAGACGTCGTGGATACGACGTCCTAGCGACGTCCTTACAAACTTGAAAATAACCTATTTAACTAGCGACGTCCTTACAAACTTGAAAATAACCTATTTACAACGTCGTTGCGACGTCGTGTGTTTGCTGGGATAAAGACAAAGAAAAAATATTACAGCATTATAAACGACTAAAGCTTTGGAATGAACGTATATATCTCAACGACGACTATAGCGAAAGAACGATTGAAAAAAGAAAAATACTCTTTGCAAAAGCTAAAGAATTAAGATCCTCAGGTAAGTATGCAAAAGTTGTCTACAATAAACTTATAACGCGCGATTAATAATTACGATAACAAAAAGAAATTCTTTAAAATGTGCTCAAAAAATAATTACAAAAATGAATGACTTTCAATCGCTGACCTATAATTTTTATGAAAAACACATTACGTCAGATGAAAACGCAGACCCAGATGTAAATTTTTTTAGTGATATGTACACAGACAGTTTATATTATTACCCTAGCACCATTAAAGAATTTCTTTTTAAAAATGTAAATGATACAAACAGTGAAAGAATCAGAATCCTCCACATAAATATAAGGAGTTTAAGCAAAAATAATGAAAACTTTCGACATTTTCTAAAAGAAACTGAAAACATTTTTAATATTATATGTGTTACGGAAACTTGGTGCCCTTCTATCGAACTTGAAAATAATTCTAATTTTCATCTAAAGAATTTTGAATTAGTCTCGTTAGAAAGACAAACAAATAAACGCGGTGGAGGAGTTCTTATATACGTTAAGGAAAACATTGCGTATAAAGTTAGAAGCGATTTGAGCGTTTCTGACAAAGATAAAGAGATCGCAACCATTGAATTAATTATTAACAATGGAAAAAACATACTTATAAGCAGCTTCTATAGGCCACCTGACGGCGCGTGCGAAAATTTTAGCTTTTATTTGCAACATAATATAGTTCACGCTGGTAACAACGAAAGAAAAAAAAACTTTATAATTGGGGATTTTAATATGGACTGTCTTATTTATAACAAAGACAAAAAAGTGAGAAGTTTCTATGATGAAATTTTTTTAGCTGGCGCAATTCCTTTAATCAATCATCCAACTAGAGTAACAAAAAATTCTACTACTCTCATTGATAATATCTTTACTACAGACATCTTTAATAACTCCATCCAAAAAGGTATCGTAAAAACTGATATATCGGACCACTTTCCTATTTTCCTAACCCTTAACACAACATTATCAAATAAAATTAAACAAAATAGAACTGTAAAAAAACGAATTTACAGCGACAAAAAAATAAATGATTTTAAACATCAACTATCATTACTTCATTGGGGGCACATCAACTTTAATGAAGATGCAAGTACTATTTATAATAAATTCTTTGAAACATTCTACTCAGTATATGACGCGAACTTTCCAGTATGTAAAAAAGTTATAAGTCATAAAACCTTCAATAGTCCTTGGATTACAAAAGGCTTAAAAAAATCTTCGAAAATAAAGCAGAAGTTGTATATTAAATATTTAAAAACTAAATCTTCTGCAAATGAAAAAATATATAAAAATTATAAATATTTATTTGAAAAAATTCGCAAAAATCTAAAAAAAAATTATTATACTAATCTGATCAATAAGTTTAAAAACAACTCAACGCGCACCTGGCAGATAATAAAAGAGATAACAGGAAAATCAAAAAATCACCTAAGTTCTTTACCACAAACTATAAAATTTGAAGATGTAAATATATGTGAACCGAGCAAAATTGCAAACATATTTAATAAATTCTTTACTGAAATTGGAACCAATCTCTCTAAAAAAATTCCTATGACCGAAAATTCGTTTGAAGACTACTTGTGTCCTATAAATAAATCTCATTATAACAATGAGTATTCTTCTGAATTATCCCACGACGAGCTCGATATAGCCTTTAAATCTTTAAAAAGAAATAAAGCTATTGGTGCTGATGAAGTAAGTGGTAATATAGTTGCAGAATGCTATGAAAGTCTGAAAGATATTCTTTATAAAGTGTTTAATGCATCTATAAAACAAGGAGTTTTCCCGGATCAATTAAAAATTGCGAAAGTCATACCAATTTACAAACAAGGCGATAAAACAAATATCAACAACTATCGCCCGAATTCGGTTCTTTCAACTTTTTCAAAATTATTGGAAAGAATAATATATAATAGAATATTTAAATATTTTGACCAAAATAATATACTATATTCCAAACAGTTTGGCTTTAAAAAAAATGTTTCAACTGAGCACGCAATTATTCAATTTGTTAGGGAAATCTCAGAATCTTTCGAAAAAAAACAATATACCCTAGGAGTCTTTATTGATCTTTCGAAGGCTTTCGATACCGTTGACCATAAAATATTGCTTAAAAAGCTCGAATACTATGGAATCAAAAACAACATGCTAAAATGGTTTCATAGTTACTTTTCAAATAGAAAGCAATTTCTTACCTATAATGATGGCCTTCAAAGTGACTATATTGAAATAACCTGCGGTGTTCCACAAGGCTCTATTCTTGGTCCTCTTATGTTTTTAATTTGTATTAATGATTTTAGCAAAGCAGCTAATCTTCGGAGTATTATGTTTGCTGATGATACAAATTTGTTCTTATCAAACAGTAATATTAATGAGCTGTTTTCTGATATGAACAAAGAACTTAAATGGGTATCTGAGTGGTTTAAATGTAACAAATTGACCTTAAACCTTGATAAAACAAAATACATTCTATTTCACCCTATATCTAAAAAACGTTTTTTACCAACAACGATACCAAAAATTCTTATTGATGAACTAGAAATAAAAAAGGAAACTTTTACTAGTTTTCTTAGGATTTATCTTGATGAGAATGTTACGTGGAAACCACATATTGACTACATTTGTTCAAAGGTTTCTAAAAATATAGGAGTCCTCTATAAGTCAAGAAATTATTTAAACAAAACCATTTTAACCCAACTCTATTACTCATTTATACATAGTTATATTAACTATGCAAATATTGCTTGGGGAAGTACAAGCAAAAGTAAGTTGCGTACTCTTTACCGTCGTCAGAAACACGCAATACGCTTAGTTTGTTTTGAAAATCGACTTACGCATTCAAAGTTTTTATTCAAAAATATAAAAGTACTTAACATTTATGAAGTGAATGTATATAAAATATTATGCTTTATGTTTCAATGTAAAATCAATCCGTCCTTACACGTTTTTAAAGATTTTATTACCTTAAAAACAAAAAATAAGTATACACTACGAAATGATAACTCACTCTTTGAACCCTTTTGTCGAACAAAATTCAATCAGTTCTGTATAGCTTATCTTGCACCCAATCTCTGGAACAAAATTGTTTTACCTAATTTTGATTTATCAATTACCTTCCCAGTCTTTAAAAAGAAATTAAAAAAATTCATTCTCTTTAATGACATTATGTTGAAATACTTTTAAAATTAAGAAATTTGTATAAACACGCTCTTTTGTTTTTTGTTTTTTGTCATTTTTATTTGTCTATATCTATTAATGGCTTAAGTTATATTCTATTATAACTTTTTATGGTTCTGGCGACAAGATCATTAGATCTTCTATCAGATACCAAGTTTTTATTTAAATTAGTCTATATATCACGGATTTAATTGCATCACGAAATAATATATCTCGGATTTTGATGTATTACGAGAACATATGTCATGGATTTTGTTGTATTACGAGAACATATATCTCAGACTTTATTATATTACGACTAATTAAATGTAAAACTGAAAAAAAAAAAAAAAAAAAAAAAAAAGATGAGTGGCCAAAAAGACTCAACATCACAATCCAACCATATCATGGCGGAAAATTTGCTGACAATGATTGCCAAAAACTCCTGAAAAATATTGAAGTGATAGATCAGCTCTTTGAGAACCTAGATTCATCAGTTTTGGTCATCATTGATGCATTCAAAAAATTCAGTGCTGTTGTTATAGCCTGCTTTGGAAACGTCTTTGACAAGGAATATGAAAATAAAATCGAAAAATCTCGGACATCTTTTTTAAGTCTAGGATTCGTAAGTGTGACCCCAAAAGTGCACATTGTTTTTTTTCACATTGATGATTTTATCAGAATGAAGAAAATATCCCTTGGTCTTTTCAGTGAACAATCTTTAGAAGCTCTTCATTACGATTTTTCTGTTCAGCAGCAAAGATACAAACATTCAAAATTACATCCACAATATGGAAATTGGCTTGAAAGATGTGTGGTTGAATACAATAGCAAGGACATTTAGGTAAAATATATCTATTGCATCTTTAATGAACATTGAAACCTTGCTACTTTAGAATAAGTGTTTGTGACAAAAAAAATCAACTAAGAAAATACCTATGGATTTATTTAAACTGACTCAAAAATTTATTTATGAGATTAAATCTTTTTAAATATTTATTTGTTTAACCTGTGAGTAATTGTAACTTGTAAAAAAAAACCCACAGTAAATAAAACCTATGATATTTAGAATTTTGAAACAACCATTGCCAAAGTTTAATTATAGACACTACTTTAATAGTTTTTTTTATTTTGCGACAGTGTTTTAAGTTTAGAAATGATTCAAATTTAAAAAAAAAATGGTAATCAAAGAAATCTTTTCCATTAAAAGAAAGGTCAAAATTACTGACAAGTTCAAAGTAACAATGATTTCCTACACATTGACTGATGGCTTAATTTTTTATTTTTAAAGCCTCAATGTATAGACTATACATATCAATAATAGTAATATAAGTTTCATTATTTATTTCTTATTTTTGAGTGTGTCTTTTGTGGTTTGAGGTTCTCCGGGCGATAAAGCAAGGACGTAGGCAGATGATTTCAACTTTTTTATTTTTTGAAATATGGATGTATGGGCTACCAAACCCAATTGGTTTTATTTTTTAAGCCAGAATTTTATGTTTTGAGGCTCTCAGGGCAGGCGTGACGAAGATGGTCGATTAGTTCCACAACAATGGATATTTGGAGGGAATGAGCTAGAAACAAAGAAAGGATTTATAGTTCCTGTTGCGAATCGTGACGCCGTTACATTGCTTCCTATAATACAACAATGGATTTGTCCTGGTTCCATTGTGTGGAGCGACATGTGGGCTGCTTACAATAACTTACCAGCCTTAGCATATCAACAAGACACCGTCAACCATAGACTTCATTTTGTGGATCCTCACACAGGAGTTATAACGAACCATGTGGAAGCAATGTGGTGTTGAGCCAAATCAAAATTAAAAGCAATGATGGGACCAACTAATTTTGAAATGATTCCGGATTACTTATCTGACTTTATGTGGATACAACGATTTAATGAACATCGCCTCTTTCAATTTTAGACCCAAGTTGTAGCAATTTATCCGAATTCGTAGCAAGTAATTCGAATGCAAAAATTCATAGTGAATTTAATCTAAAAGTGTTTAATTTATATACATGTAAATAAATTTTAAAACAGTCTATTTTGTTGTGTTCTTGTAGCATACGTTATTTTGGTCATTAGCTACGCCTGAGCAAGCTCGAGAGAAATTAAAGAAAGTTACGGAATATTTAAAATAAGCACTAATACGATGAAAACCTTTCGCTACCGTGATATTGTTTTTAAAATGACGAATATTAGTGTTTTTAGTGGGATTTTTTAAAATTTTGGCTTCGAATTAGAACACTTTCGATTGATTTTCTAATCTATGTTGTTATATTTTTCTGAATCAGCATGAAATTTTCTATCGTAATCAATCATAAAAAAAGGGTGGGGGGGGGTGCGAGAGTGCAGTAGCGCCAATCATAGGTATTAAAATCAATGGAAAGTGCTCTAATATGAAGTTGAAAGTACAGAAATATACGACAAATCCCTAATACTACTGATCTCTATAATAACTGGATAGCGCAACTCTGAGCAAAACTTCTAATTTTTCGACGCCAAAATCTCCATATTTGAAAGCACCAAAAATTTAAATCCCGTAAGCTTTAAGTTCTGTTTTTCGGCATAACGCTTTAAATACACATCAGATTTCAGCGTTCTGGGGCTTTCCAATATGGCGATTTTGGAGTCAATTTTGATATTAGAGATGCGCTATCCAGTTATTATAGAGATCAGTGCCTAATACTCGCTATCTTGAAAAATGACTTTTTTTTGTTTAAAAAGTTATCTTTTTAAAGTACAAACAACCTGGTTTTTATATATTTATAACAAAAATTTCTAATTATGGAACGTTTTGAGAATTCATTCACCTTTAAATTATCTCGCAAATTTGCTTTAACTGGGATTATTACTTCGTTGTCGAAAATATTTTTTAAAAATTTTTATCAAAGAAGTTGAAAAATTCTTTTATTGATTATATACTAAAAAAAATTTGACAGTATTAATTTGTTTATATTAAAAATAATTATATTTAAAAACTGTGGACTTTCTTTCTCATGCTTTTAGTTAAACCCCCGTAAAAATTTATTTTCATTGCGTCCGTCATATAAAAAGAAATGTTTCATTATATGATTTCTTGTAAATTTATTTACATAAATATCATGGCCCTTCGAAAACCAACAGTATACAATTATCAATTAACGATATAAGACAAGAAATAAATATTGGAAGCGATGATACCATTGTTGAATTGAATCAATTTTGAAGTGATATTTGCGTCTCATATTCCCTCAATAATCCTGATCCAATTGGCAGTCCAGGATGTATTGTTGAAATAGATGAATCTGTTTTTTGTCGAAGAAATATCAAGTTGGTAGAAAAATTCCGCAGCAGTGGATGTTTGGTGAGAATGAACCTGCAGCAACGAAAGACTTTTTAGTCCCTGTCCAAAATCGCGATGCTGCAACAATGATTCCAATCATACATCAATTGATACTTCCTGGTTCTATTATCTGGAGTGACACGTGGAGACTGTTAACCATATTCTCAATTTTGTAGATCCGCAGACAGGCGTGACAACAAATCACGTGGAAGCTATGTGGTGTCTAGCCAAAGCAAATTTCAAATCAATGATGGAGCAAACTAACCGCGAAATGGTAGCTGATTATTTATCCGAATTTACGTGGATGGAGAGATTTCCCAAACATCGGTTTTTTCACTTTTGGGATCAGGTTGTAACAGTATATCCAGTTTGACTTCTACCATTTGTAGCTTTTTTGTGTGTATCGAACGTAACGTACATTTATAATTCATGCCGAGGATCATGTAAATCAAAAACGGCTATTTTCATAGCCACACAAATTAATTAAAAACATTTTTGCAAAGAATATTTAGGAATCCCATTTTTACTATTTGATGAAAGTTCAACTACTTTTTTTAACAATAACTAGCTGGTCAGTATCCTGCGCTCCCCCGGATGAAAAAGAAAATCTCCAAAATATACTTAAAAAGATATTATAAAAAAGATATTATAGAAAAGTCACAATTACAACTTTTGCTACACATACTTTGTCAGATTTTGCCTCCTAGGGGTATTCTGTGTAGTAAATTAGGGGGACCCTAGTAAATAAAGTATCCCCTAGGGTCAAAGTTCTGGGACGAAAAGCAACCTATGATCTTCTCCTGGTAAAATGAGGGGTCTGAGCCAAATTTGGTGTGATTCAGTTCAAAACTGGAGTTGTATAAAGTACACACACACAAACTTTGGGTTTATATATATTAGGTCACAATTTTTACTGAAAAAAAAGTCTAAAATTCTGTTATAACTAAAATTCACAAGCAGGGGCGGATTAGGCCACCGGGACACCGGGACATTTCCCGGTGGGCCGTCAGCAATACAACATTTTAAAATTTTATAATATTTTAAAACGTATTTTCTTTAATTTTTTTAATAAATTTCTAGAATAGTAATAAAAAATTGTGAGTTGAAATTTACTTCAGATTTTGCTTTATTCAATTTTGTTTTCACTATAGATTTTTGTTTAAATAAAACGAGTTAAATAAAAACGCGTTAAATAATTTATTATACATACTTTATATAGAATTTTTAATTTAATGTAACGCTTCTTTTATAATTTATTATTTCAGTAAACATTTTCTAAATCAAAACAATATTATAAATATAATATAAAATATCTAACAAAAAAAGTAATTAGGTATTTATATAAATATTGGTTTTTTATTAATATGGTATTTTACTATTTAAAAATTAAAAGTAATCTATTTATATTTTATATAGTATGTATAATATTAACAAGAAACTCCTACACAGTTTATAAAAATAAATATGAATGATTTATTATTAATGAAGATGTAGGTTTATTTTAATAAAATGTAGCTTTAATAAAATGTAGGTTTATTTTTAAAAATATTAAAATTAGTATATTCTAAAATTTTAAGTTATATTCTTTAAAAATAATCAGATTAACAAACTTCACACAAATAACAATACAGTCGCAGGTCTTCCATTCATAACACTTATTTAAAAATAATCAATAAAAACTATCATAGTAGTTAAAAGGCTAATACAAATGTTTATTTTTTTATTTTTTTACAGGTGTGATGTCTAAGCGAAAAAGTGGACATGAAAAGTTACTTGAGAAAAACATAAAGCTTCTGCGAGAAGATGCTAAAACAACTAAAAATCTACTATCCATGTTTTCTAAACTGAATTCAAATACCCTGCAACACCATGCTGATGTTGAGCCTGTTGATGAGGTTCAATCTCACGTTGCTAAAGAGACCCAAACAAACCTTGATGATGAAGAAGGCGTTCATACTGACACTAATGAAATGACCCAACCAATCCTCATTCTAAACATCACAGCTGATGTGAATCACAAGAAGGAATTACATGTTTCACAAGAGTAACATCTTTTATAGCTCGCTTGTCTGTCTGATTACACTCGAAAGAGCATTCACATCAAAAAACACTCTTTTTTATAGTAAAAAAAAGGTCAGCAATCTTTTACTTTAGAAAACAAAATCAACCCTAAAGTTAGTTTATTCAAAATGGCGAATATTAGTGATATGTCGTATATTTTTGTACTTTCAATTTCAGATTAGAGCACTTTCCATTGAGACCTACTTTTTTATACGATTCATAATCAGCATAAAATTCTCTATCAGAATCAATCATAAAAAAAAAAAAAAAGGGAAGGGGGAGGGGAAGGGTACGAAAGTCGAGTAGCGCCAACTTTGGCCTTCCTCGAACACCAGAAGAAAGAAAAAAGTAGTTGGCTGTTATACCAAGAGACAAAATTGTTTGTAAAAGGCACTGGCCTGTTGCATACATTTCAAAAAAAGATTATGGCAAAGAAAAACCTCGTGATCCTCCATCTGTATTTACGTGTGTAAAACCAAGTTTAATTCCTATGCCATCTTCTTGTCCCAGAACTACTTCAAGAACTCATTCAGAAACTAGAAATTTTCAACCTGATGAGTTGTCTGAGTTCAATTTTAAAGGTGTTATAAAATCGTTTAATGGTCTGAAAACAAACGTAGAAAACTAAAACTTTAATAGAGTTGGTATACTATTTCATACAAAAACAGAGAATCAAGTATTGGTTCAATCATAAGAGTTCTTTCATAACATTAGTGTCATTATTTGTTCTGAAAGTAGATAATAATTTTCATTATAAATCATTTCATTGTGTAGTTAATTGTACTACACAATGAAATGATTCATAATGAAAATTATTATCTCTCTCTAAAAACAGAATTATCAAATTGAATAGATGGTCCCATATTGTAAAAGTTGATATTTATCTACAAAAGGTTTTTTCAAATTTAACAGATATTAGACATAAAAATTGAATTCTTTTATTAGATGAAGCTAGTGTTATGACTATGTTGCAGTACCATTGGAGAACAGTTTTTGGAAAAGCAGTTAAAAATCCAAGTGTTCTTGCTAATACTGTTTTAAATTTTATGGTAGTAACTTTGTTTGGTGGACCCAAATTTTTATCTAAAGTGCTTCATGTGTGTGAAGTCAGTTCAAATTCAAAAATGTTTGATATTTGATAACTTGCGAGAATTAGAAAAAATATTATCTATAGATATCAAAATAATTCTGATTTAAATAGCCGGATATATTGTCAGAAATGATAAAGATTCAGATGACTCGTATTTTATTATGAGAAATTCAGAGATTTTACTGAGAAAGTAAATTGTGGGGGATTAACAGTGCCTGGGGATTTGGTATGTTAATGGGTAATATTTTGCTATATAATGTTTCGTGAAGTAGCTGATAATACATGTATTTCTTCTTTGTGCAATCTAATGAAGCTTTTTTCTGAATCATACCAGCTATATATGAACAGAAACCATGGGGTTACACTTTCAAATATATTCTTTAATAACTATTGTAATTTGCATTCTTCAAAACAAAAAATTTTTGAAACTCAATATTTAATAACACAGGTCAACAAATGAAAACAAAATTTTTTCTGTATATAAAATATGAAAACAAAATTTTTTCTGTATATAATATATATATATATATATATATATATATATATATATATATATATATATATATATATATATATATATACGAGTCATGTTTGTTTGCGGAACAGTGACGACCACGGCGTACTTTATAACAGGTCTATTAACAGGGCCGATGACGTCACATACACTGGAGGAGAGTTTTTTTGAACAGAAAAAAATAAACACCTTGTTCTTTTTTTTTTTTTTTTAACAGCAATACTTACAGTAATTTTTTTTTATCAACAATATGCAGTAAAATAAAATATATGCAATAATGTATATATATTTCTGCATATATTTTATATAAATATATCTAACAGTTCCATACGATTACGATTAAAAATCATTTAAAAAAGTTGAGAACAATTTCGCTTCGAATTTTTCACTTCAAAACTCATCGCTTCTTAATTTTTCATTGCTACTTTGTCAATTTGCTTGTTATTTTTTTTAAATATTTTTAATCTAAAAATTTTCCATATAACTAATCATATCTTCTTTACAAAATTTACCCAAATAATATTTAAACAACAATACTTCGACAGACGGACAATGCGTCACCTCTCCTTCACCGACGTGTCCGCCACAATGTTCAAACCTAAAAGGCGAATCAATGTTTTCTACTTTCGGAACTCCAAACGCTTCGATGTTGAAGGAGAGGATTCGGAGTTTATCGCAGAAGCGTTTTTCGTGCGTTCCGCCTTTGTAAAAAACAATATCGTCCTTCGAAATGTAATTTCGAACAAACTTTCCCATTTCTCTACATTTTTCAATTTTCAAGATTTTATTTTTGAGTGGATAAAAAGACAAACGATGCACTCGATCGAAACAATATTGAAACGCTTTTCGATGCGAAGCAGACAAGTCTTCATAATCCTCGCAAGGCACGCCGTGCACGTTGATGACTGAAGTGAAGGGAACAAACAGTCGAGTAATGGACATTTCGCGAATGCAAGAGTGATTTTCTTTCGTTGTAATCGCTTCAATGTCCATTATCCACCAACACCTTCGTCCTAAAGAAGGAAAAGAATTAATAGCTCCTGTTTCTTCGTAAGTACCCACTTTCATGATTAACGTCTTCAAGATGCTACTGGCGTTTAAATGTGTGTAAGGTGTTAACGAGTGTAAGATGCTAGTGTGTGCAAGGTGTTAATGTATGTGAGGTGTTAATGCATGTAAGGTGTTAACGTATTTAATGTGTTAAAATGATGCAATTTTAAAACAATGTACGAAGGAGCGGAGTTTGTAAAATGCCATGATTCGCAGTCAGACGCGAAAATAACATCAAATTCATAAAGAAAACAGTGACTCAGTGGTGTCTCTGGGAAGGTTAAAGTAGTTCCGTTCGTTATTAAATTTGGCACGATTATTTAAATCAAATTTCATTTTTGTCAAACTAATCTCGCTCGTTGTTTCCCTTTTCGTTTATCCAACACTTTGAAACTTTTTAAGATTTTTCGTACGATTTTTTGTGTTCGTGATCATAATCAATAGCTCCCAATCAACTTTCTTGGATTTTAAATTCTCTACCCAACTTTTTCCAATCTTTACCTTATCAAGAAGCGATCGAACCGAAAAACGAACCAAAATTATATTCCTTTTTTTTTCTTTTTGTTTGTCTAAAAAATGATTATTTTAAGAGAAAAAGATTGGCGTTAATTATCGTCGCTTCTCCTTTTTTGAATTCCCCATTCTCGAATAGTTTTTTTATCGATATTGTAAACGTTGTAATCGCGAAACAGCACATCTAAGTAAAATTCTCTTTTTTAAAGATTTACAAAGCATTCGTGATCTTGCAAAAGTTGAACCAATATTTTGCGTGATTGCTGTAAGAGTTGTTCTTTTTTTTCTTTTTTCATTTCGACATCAACTTCGCAACACAAACACGTGGACTGGACGACTTCTTTTTCAATTTCTTCAAGGGTTCTCTAATCTTTTTTTTTTCTATTTCTGTTTTTATGATTCTGTATTCCGTGTCCTACCTTATACACGGCCGGATATGTTGCATAAATAGGCCGAAAATTTGAAGGCCAGTTCAATGATATACACTGCTGGCCAAAAGTTTCCGGATACTTGGATTTTGTTTAATTCTTTAATTAAAACTCCCATAATTATTTCAATAAAATTCAAATATCATATTTATTTTATAAAAGATACATATAGTTACTTTTAAGAAAAAAAAAAGACAAAAAGTGAAATAAAAAAAAATGCTAACAACATTATTATTATTAAACTGTCTTTTCATTAAAAAATAATCCATGAGTTTTTATCACTTTTTTTGAGATCCGTAGCATTCTATTTATTAACTTATTTATTATTTCAGGTGTAATTGATAACCAGGATTCTTCTAATATCTGCCACAGGTGCTCTTTGGATGTTGTCCAATTCGTCGCACAGTAAATCTATTTGGTTCAAATCTGGTGATTGGCCCGGCTAGGTCATGTTTTTGAGGCCACCAGTATCTTCTTGTTCCTTTATATAGTTCTTACATAGTTTTGAGGTGTCTTTAGGGTTATTGTAATACCCTCAATTTTAACTAGGTCACCTACAGAAGAAAAACATCCCCATACCATAACTGACCCACCACTATGCTTGATTGTTGGCGCTTAACACTCTGTGATGATTTTTTCTTTTGTTCTTCTTCTGATATAAATTCTACATCTTTGCTCAAACAGTTCAAATTTGGACTCGTTGGTCCATAGTACTTTTCCCCAGTCTTCTTCTGTGCAATTTTGGTGGTCTATAGCCCATTATAACCTTTTCTTTTTGTTTCCAATCCGTAGCAACGGTTTCCTGACCGTTATACGGCCAGAAAGTCCTGCTCGTCTAAGACGTCGTTTCGTAGTGGTTAATGATATAGATTTTGAATGACTCCTATTAAAACCTGAAGTTATTTCCGGGGCCGTAAGTCTTTGATTTCTTTTACTCATCAATATTATACTATTATCTTCTTCTTTTGTTGTCTTCCGTGGTCTATCAGATCTTTTTTTGTCTTCAAAAATGCCTGTTTCTTTCCATTGTTTGATGGTATCTTGTACAGTAATTCTGGCAACTTTTAATTTTTTGCAAATTTTACGAACTGAATAACTTTCTTTATTTAATGTAATTATTTCAGAACGTTTTACAAACGTTAAAGAAGGTTTTTTACCCATATTTTAAATTAAATAGTCGAATTATAAAATTTTAAAATTTTTTTGATGATTTTTTAATGCAACTGTCATTAATACCAAATGAAAACTAAACAAAACTAAATATTCTTAATCATTTTAGTCGGCTACCATTACATTATAAACATTTACTTCATGTTTCAACAAATAAATAACTTTAACAAGACCAAACTCTTAAGAGTAATGTAACGCTATATATCAAGTAAAAATAAACAATTAAAAAAACAAACTTATATAAACACTTAAAATTAGTAAGTTTTATAAGTTAATATTATTGATTAAATTAATGATACAGGATAGATTTTAGCTTTTTATATAAAAGTATTAAGTGTCCGGAAACTTTTGGCCTGCAGTGTATATTAACTAGATATCTAACTCGCGCTTCACTCCTGCCTGGAGAGCCATAAAACATAAAAGTTATGCTCAAAAAATAAAACCAATTGGGTTTGGTGGCCCATGTTTCAAATAATACAAAATTGAGATCACCTATGTCCTAAGAAAAAAAATGACTTTAAATTTTTTCATGATAATGGCTCCTTTCCTAAAGGCAGAAGCAAGAAAAGATGATACTAATTTGTGAATAAATATAAAAATTGATAGATAATCACTAGAGAAAATAAAGTTTGATAAAAAAAAACACCATATAGAATAAACAACATAAAACTAGATTGCTTTTATTGTTAATCCATTTTAAATTGCATTACCCTAGGGGTATCTTTACCTGCTAAATCGCTTTCTTTTAAAAGTCAATTGTTTTAAAAGTCTTTTTAAGCCCATATTTTTTGAATAACACCTGACGACTAAAAAATGAGACAAAATTTAAATCAATTTATGCATGCTTTTCATAATCATGCAATTGAAATAAATTAGTATATTTATAGGGAATTAAATACTCTATTAAAATTTCTCTAGAATTATATTTAAAACTGTTCACTGCAAAAATCTCCCTGAATTTCTAGCAGAAATTTCACTTAAGAGAGAACTTCAAGCAGGTCATTTTATAAAGGTTGGGATTGATGGAGGTCGAGGCTTCCTAAAGCTTGCAGAAAGTCTTCAAAGAATGAATGATGAAGACGATTCAAGCATTCCATCTTCAAAAAAAATTGTCACCTCTCAAGCTCTAAAAGACAGTGGAGTTAAAAAGCAGTTTCTAATTGCAGTTGCAGAGGATCTACATGAGAATTACAGCAACATCAAAAACTTTATTGAGCTTGTTCAACCTGTAGATTTTGTGGTCTCTTGCAACTTGAAAGATGAGTGACCAAAAAGGCTCAACATCACAATCCAACCATATCATGGCGGACAATTTGCTGGCAATGATTGCCAAAACTCCTGAAAAATATTGATGCGATAGATCAGCTCTTTGAGATTCATCAATTTCGGCAATCATTGATGCATTCAGAAAATTCAGTGCTGTTTTTAGAGCTTGTTTTGGAAACGTCCTTTCTTCAATATGGAAATTGGCTTGAAATATGTGCGGTTGAATACAATTGCAAGCACATTTAGGTGAAATATGTCTGTTGCATCTTTAATGAACATTGAAACCTTGCTACTTTAGAATAAGCAAAGTTTAATTATTGACACTACTTTAATAGTTTTTTTATTTTGCGACAGTGTTTTAAGTTTACAAATGATTTAAATTCAATGAAAAAACGGTGGTTAAAGAATTGTTTACCATGAGAAGGAAGATCAAAATTACTGACAAGTTCAAAGTTATAAAGATATCCTACACATCAACAGATGGCTTAACTTTTTTATTTTTAAAGCCTCTATGTATAGACTATGCATAATAACAATAGTAATATCAGTTTCATTATTTATTTCTTATCTTTGAGTGTGTCTTTTGTGGTTTGAGGCTCTCCGGTAAATAAAGCAACAAAAGGAACAAAAAAATCCAAAAAATCAAAGTCATTTTTTTCCTTGGACGTAGGCAGATGAATTCAACTTTTTTTATTTTTTGAAACATGGATGTATGGGCTACCAAACCCAATTGGTTTTATTTTTTGAGCATGACTTTTATGTTTTGAGGCTCTACAGGCAGGAGTGGCTTCCGCAGTGAAACAAATTTTTTGCCAGACCAGGTTTGTTTTGCCAGTCTGAAATGACGCAATGATAAATCAAAGCAACGCAAAAATGAATTATTTTCAGTTTAAATAAAGCGGCTACCGGCACTAAAAAACTTTAAAAACTTGCTTCAGTTATTCTTTCGAAATTTTTGTGAAGACATCTAGTTAATATATATAATTGGGCCAGTTTCAGCATTTTTTTTCGCTACGGCAAATAAATGCGCAGTGGTTAATTGTCGACCTGGCTTTATATTTTAAAAAAGTGAATCTAGCTCTCTTTTTGCAAGTAAAGCTGTTTTTAGTTTCCCCAAAGATACTAATTAAGAAGAAAAATGGATTAAATTTGTAAGCAGGAAACCAAGAAAACATTCAGTTGTATGCATGGATCATTCTGAACCAAAGTATTTAAAATACGGAAAACGAGTTACTTTAAAACATGAGTTGAAACCTGCTCCATCCATTTGTTCTGAAGAAACTTGTATTCCATCTTCTGTAAAACCTAAAGTTTCTAACTTTCGTAAACCACCAACTAAACGAGATTCTGAGATGAAATTTATTCATTTTAAGAAATGGATAAAACAAGCTTTTAATTTTACCAGGATTTGTAGCATTTTTCATGACAAAAACAAAATCCTTCTAGGTAAGATCTCCTGAGGCTTCTCTTATTGAAGCTAATGCCAATGTTTCAGCAGGATATTTAGCCAACTTGGTAACCTTAAACAAGGTAATTTTATAATACTTAAGTGAGTAAACTACTTTTTGAATTGGTATGAATTTAATTGATTTATTACTACCTTAGATGTTTTGTTTTCCTCACTTAGATCTTCTTAGTCCTTGTTATTTCTACCTGGACCTGTCTTATCTGTTAACTTTTATTTCTTTATTCAATCAGATTTGCTCATGTTCCAGAAGCTTTAAGAAGGTTCTTTAATGCTTTAGCAATTTTGATTTAAACTTACATTTCAATATTGATAGAGTTTTCTTGAGATTTATTATTTAAGGTTCATCAATACTTCCATGGTCTACACCCTCCAATCTATGAAACTTAAGAAGAAAAGCCTTAAGTACATTATCATGACTAATTCCTAACTCTTGAATGATAGGAGCTAAATGTATTTTCATGATGAATGTAAGCAATGAATTATTATTCGTTATTTTGTATGAAAGTTTTATCTTTAAACGTTCAATTCACGCAGTAGGCCTTAAAACATACAATTTTTGGTTTTTGAGGTTTGAAATTTACCATGATTTGTTTGAGCATGAGTTTTTGAAGGTTGGTTTTTGAGTTAAGATAAATTACTTCTGTAGTGCTAATGTAGCGAGAAAAATGTATGAAAAATGATTAAAATAAAATTTTAAATTTGAATTTTTTTAAAAGGTTTGAATTGGGGCAAGCTCGGACAACTAATTTTTTTCTTTTGCTTTCATATTTATACCTATCAATGAAAAAATGTTAAAATTACCATGGAATCTTGTGGAATCTCTTAGTTTTTCAGTCGAACTTATGATTAAAATCATGATTAAACATCATGATTAAACAAATTAAAAAAAAACAAAAAAAAACAATATGGAGTACTTTTTTTAAGATCTTAGGAATGACAATCTAAATTCAAAATGCAGAGTCAGAAATACTGTTTATAGTTACGAAATATCTTAAGCAAATGCCGAAATATCAAATTTTGAACTGTTTTTACCCATATCAACCTTAAAAGAGTGACACTAAAGGAAACATTTTGTACGCGAGTTTCGCAGTAAAAAATTAATAAGACATTATGTCTCAGGAAAAGGTGCATAAATTAGCGAATCCTTAAAAATTAACTAAAAAGCAATTAATTCCAGTTTTCTGGGAGTATTAGTTACATTATAACTCAGTTTATCAATTCCTAGCAATTGTTTTTTTTTTTTTTTTTTTTGGTTTTTGCCAGTTTTTTTTTTTATTTTTACTCACTGTGCGGCGTTTTTGACATTTTTCAACAACGCTCGTGTTATGATTTGAATCGCTTCACATCGTTTAAATGATAAAAGCTTAAAACATTTATGTAAAACATTAGTGTATGATCTCAAATAATTTTTAACTTAATGCTGATAGTTTTAATGCTAGTTTTGTGTGTTTGTGTGTAACCATCGGATTTAACATTACTATTATGCATGAAGGTAAGAAACTTGTGTTTTCAAACTTTTATTAATAGTTAAGTGCTCATTAAAATTCGTTAAAAATCCAAGTTGAATGAAACCTGATTTATCTTATTAACATTTTGCTTATCTTCGGTAGCTCATCCCATTGTACCATTGGACTTAAAGATAACATTATTATATATAGTCAAGTGACCCTTTGGTCGTGAAAATATGGCCATTTGATTAAACATTGCATTTATACTTCAGTGTATGAAAAAAGCGCTTTAAATCTTTTTCCGAACGAAAACTTACTTAATATAGGTATGATTGAAAAGCCCAGGTTTAGCATGACCATAAAGCACTTAAAACATCTTCTATAACTAACATCTGATCATAAGATCAATTTCTTGTGAAATAATTACGTTATTTCAATACGCTGGCAAATTTGGCATTAGTTGGATGGCATTTTGTAGACATAATCATACAAAATTATTTTCATCTAATAAAAAAATTACACATTGCCTTTATTAATCATCATTGTTTAATTTTTCTTTTGATACCATTTTTATAGAGTTTAGTTAAATTTTTACAAAGTTATGATAGTTTAAGTGTCAAAGCTCTTTTTTTTGGCACAGTTTTTCTTCTAAGTTGTTGAAAGCAGTTTTTGCACAAAACTCGTAACATTTTAGTCTTTCAAGTTATAGAAAAAACTTTTACACCATTAAATTATTATTTCCAAGCAATTGTAATTTCCGAAATTAAATGTTTAAAATTTTAAAAAGTTGTTTCTAACCGTCCGTTTTTCTTTTGGCTAAAAAAAATAAGGTCTTTTATAAAGTTTTACTTTTATTTTATCAAGATTTTTTAAGATGATTTTATTACTTCGTTATGTGTATATGAAGAAAAAAGATATTTTGCTGAAGAGTTTCTTGTAAAAGCTATATAAAAGCTATTTGATGACTTCACTAACCTTAGTTTTTTTTTTAAAAAAAAAGGTGTGCCTAAGAAAACCTTCTGCTGACTAAGCTAAAAGAAAAGCAAATGAACTTAAAACGCCGTTTCTAGCCAACCATTCTTATGTTTGGCAATACAGAAGGTTTTTTATGCAACATAACTTTTGTTAACTATATTTTCGCTTTTTGTTACTTATCTCAATGAATGAGTAAAAAAATGATAGCTTGTTAAATTATCAAATCACAAACATTTGTTTAAACCATCTTCTAACTTTTCATCTCAACAAAAAAAACAATTCTCTTCAAATGCATAAAACAACTAAATATTTTTAATTTAGTTTCTGAGTTACATCACAGAAACTGCATATTGATCCTTTGAGATTTAGTTAAATACAAAGGGATCGAAATATAATCCCCTTTTCCTCTGGCGTTCACTGAAAGCTAGAGCAGATATTTGGTGAAAAGAGCGCTTGCTTAGAAGTTGTAATCAACTCGAATTCAATTATCACCTTTCCGCAAACAAACGTTACTCGTTACGACGACGATTAAAAATCATTTTAAAAAGTTGAGAACAATTTCGCTTCGAATTTTTCACTTCAAAACTCATCGCTTCTTAATTTTTCATTGCTACTTTGTCAATTTGCTTGTTATTTTTTTAAAATATTTTTAATCTAAAAATTTTCCATATAACTAATCATATCTTCTTTACAAAATTTACCCAAATAATATTTAAACAACAATACTTCGACAGACGGACAATGCGTCACCTCTCCTTCACCGACGTGTCCGCCACAATGTTCAAACCTAAAAGGCGAATCAATGTTTTCTACTTTCGGAACTCCAAACGCTTCGATGTTGAAGGAGAGGATTCGGAGTTTATCGCAGAAGCGTTTTTCGTGCGTTCCGCCTTTGTAAAAAACAATATCGTCCTTCGAAATGTAATTTCGAACAAACTTTCCCATTTCTCTACATTTTTCAATTTTCAAGATTTTATTTTTGAGTGGATAAAAAGACAAACGATGCACTCGATCGAAACAATATTGAAACGCTTTTCGATGCGAAGCAGACAAGTCTTCATAATCCTCGCAAGGCACGCCGTGCACGTTGATGACTGAAGTGAAGGGAACAAACAGTCGAGTAATGGACATTTCGCGAATGCAAGAGTGATTTTCTTTCGTTGTAATCGCTTCAATGTCCATTATCCACCAACACCTTCGTCCTAAAGAAGGAAAAGAATTAATAGCTCCTGTTTCTTCGTAAGTACCCACTTTCATGATTAACGTCTTCAAGATGCTACTGGCGTTTAAATGTGTGTAAGGTGTTAACGAGTGTAAGATGCTAGTGTGTGCAAGGTGTTAATGTATGTGAGGTGTTAATGCATGTAAGGTGTTAACGTATTTAATGTGTTAAAATGATGCAATTTTAAAACAATATACAAAGGAGCGGAGTTTGTAAAATGCCATGATTCGCAGTCAGACGCGAAAATAACATCAAATTCAAAAAGAAAACAGTGACTAAGTAGTGTCTCTGGGAAGGTTAAAGTAGTTCCCCACACCACTTTGTTACTCTTTTTCCCACTCGTTTCAATCTCCTGTTCATGAGGTTGTAGTTAAATCGATGTGAATGAAGTTTCAATGATATTTGAACAGCCACCGCTTGACGTTTCCTCTTTTCGTCAGAGAAAAACCCGCAATTTCATTGCGAGGTGATGCGTTATCGCCGAACAAAGGACTTTTTTTCCGCGGCAAGCGCAAATCCAACTCTTCTCTGCACACCACGCATCGTTTGTTTTTCTTTTCGTCTTTCAAAAGCGAGAGTCTTTTTTCCGAAGTGATGAGCGAATCGGTGTGATGGGGTTTCAAAACGCTCAACATGAAATTCTGCACGTTTTTGGCGATGACGATCAAACCGAAGCATCTCAAATCATTTTCTCTGTATTCGCAAAACATCGTTTTTTCCCTGCATTCGCAAATTATCGCTTCGCGTTCCGCTTCCAACCAAGGGTGTCTCATTTTGCGAGACATTTTCGACAAAGGGCAGCCTTACATGCTTTCTTCGGTGTTTTCGTAATACCAAGACACGGCCGAACAGCCGAACAACGAACGAGCCAAAGGAGGATGAGTGCAGAAAAGAGAAAACGTGTTACAAAAATACTTTTGAATTCCCAATTCTCTGGTGGTGGGCGTAATCTTTTCTCGTTTGGGTTTGACCAGTTCTGTTTCAGTCTCAAAAGTTATGAAAAAAGGAAGCATGAAACGACTGTTTCCCAAAAAAGCTTTGTTTTCTTCGTAAAAGTTAATAGAAGGAAACCTAAACGAAGTTTGCTTTTAAAATCCTTTCGCAGGTCGACGAATGGTGTTTCAGGTGAAAAAAAGAATGCATTTCGGACACGGCTGCATCTTTTGCTAGCGAGCCTCGCCTTTTTCGTAATAAAAGCAATATTCCAGCCTCAGCATCGAGTAAGTGTGCAAAGAAGAGTCTTCCTTTTCTATCAAAAAGATTTTTAACGTTTGTCAGTTTTGCTGACGAAATATGGCTTCTTCTTGCTCTTCTTTCGTGCAAAACTTTTTAAACTTGTCGTTTTTGTCATACAAGGTCTTTGGACTTTCGAAAACGCATTTTACAAAAACTTTTGTTTTTCTGAAGGCTTTTCTTTTCATGTTTTTCAAATAATAAATGGTGTTGTTGTTTTTTTCGAGATAAATCCACACTTGCACATTGTAATTCCGAAAATACTCCCCGTAAATAAAATCCTGACACCCTTTAGACATTTCATTAATCGAAAGGAACGGTTCTTTCAAATTTTCCAGTGTTTTTCTCTGCTTCTCCATTTCGCTCATGGTTTCTCCTTCTTCCAACAGCAAGTAAAAGTCACTTTCCTTGCCAATTTCACTGAAAAAAACATGTATATTTATTTGTACTGTACTAAAACAAGATTAATATCATATCTCTTGATTTTATCAAATGTTCGCCACCATTCTTCAAATCAATTTTCATTTTCGTCAAACCAATCTCGCTCATTTTTCCCTTTTTCGTTTATCCAACACTTTAAAGCTGTATTCTGTATTGTAAAAGTTATCTTTTAATAGTATTAACAGCCTGGTTTTTATTTTTTATATTAGAGATTTCGAATAATAGAACAAAGCACCGGCGAAGCTAAAGCAAAGTTCAAACCAACGACGGGGCTAACTAATCGTTAAATAGTATCTGATTATTTATCCGAATTTATGTGGATACAGAGATTTTCCGAACGTCAGTTTTTTCATTTTTGGGATCAAGTTGTAACAGCATATCCTGTTTGACCACCACCGCAACCAGGTTTCTGTGTGCATCGAACGTTACATACATTATAATTCATGCCTAAGATCGTGTAAATCAAAGACGGCTACTTTCATAGCCACAAAAAATTACTATGATCATTTTTAGCGAAGAACTTTAAGGAATCCTTTTTTTATTACACCATGAAAGTTTCCTATTTCAATTACTTTTTTTCTCTAATACCAAAAAAGATTTTTATCGAAAAAATAATCTTAAATTCTGTTAAAAGACTAAAGTTCATAAGAAGGAATTGCATTTTCGCAAGAGCAACATGTTTTAAAACTCGCCTGATTGGCTGATAGCACTGGAATGAACTTTCACGTCTATATTTAATCAAAGCAATTTCTGATAGTAAAAACAAGGCTAGCAACCTTTTGCGGTTTAGAACAATATCAACCGTAGTTAGTGAATTCAAGATATAAAATATTAGCAATTTGTAGTATATATTTGTATTTTCAACTTCAGATTATACCACTTTCCATTAATTTTGAGACCATTGTTTTTATACGATTATTAATCAGCATAAAATTCTCTATCAGAATCAATCATAAAATTAGGGGGAGAGGGGGGGGAGAAAGTATAGTAGCGCCTGCTTCATGAATCTAACTCTCCAAATGGATTTAGTTTTCAAAAATATGAAAGTTTTATTTTATATAACCGTTTGTTTTTTGTAGACTCCACTCCTTTTATCGAATCAATAAGTGTTGATGACAATGTGCATGTAAAACTACATTATAAGAGTTGTCCACTTCCACTTCATCATTGGTTTAGGACTATCAACAATTGTAAACTCACAAGTTTATCTATTTTAAATAATTTGGTGTCTTTTATATGCACAACCTTCTTGAAGGAAATTCTTGTTATTTAGTTAACAAACTTTCAAAACTAATCTTTTTCAAATCTAAAGGTCATCCTCCATATTCTTCAAAAGTGTTACATTTTGCCCTAATGCAAAGTTATTCTTCTTCTCAGGCTCTAACTAAATGTTAGGCGACTTATTTTAGTTAGACTAAATTCTCAGTCGACTAATTTTAGTTTGACTAAAATGTTTGTCGACTAATTTTAGTTACGCTAAAAAGTTAGTCGACCAAATTTAGTTTGACTAAAAAGTTAGTCGACTAAAGTTAGTTAGACTAAAAAGTTAGTCGACCAATTATAGTTAGACTAAATTCTTAGTCGGCTAATTTTAGTAAGACTAAAAATAACCTTAACTCCCACCCCTAATATATATTACGTAAAAATATACCGAGCCACATTTTGAACGAGGTTTCAGGAAGTGCTGCTAAATTATGTTGGAACAAGGATTATATTTTTAGAAGACAGCGGCACACAGTGACTCAAAACAACAAAAAGAAATGATAATAAACCCCTCACAACTTTTCTATAAATTAGGTACCCTTTTTTAAATAATATTAAATTGCGATAATTTTTTATTTCAAAAAGTAGAAATAATTGTTTCATAAAACTTTTATTTTGTATTTTACAGTTAAAAGAAGTAAAAAAATTTGATATTATTTTCAAAGAAATCTGAAAAATGTGAGATTTTTATTTAACTAAAAAAGAGTATTTTTAATTTAAATAAAAGTGTATATTTATTTTGAAAATAATCTTTTGGCTCTATTTATTTCAAATTTACTCAAAAGAAAAAAAAAAGTCTGATTTTTTTGTTTAAATTTAAAAACTTTTCCAAAAAAAAAGGTAAGTAATTGTATTTTTTATTTTATGTATTAGCTAAAAAAATGTTCAACCGAGTTTCAAAAATATATACATTTTTTCTAGTTAATTAACATTTCTACTTTTAAATTATTAAGGGATTACTGCGGTCTTCAGCGGTATTGGAAGTTATTAAAGAAATACAAATGTTGATAAACACTTAAAAACCTTGTTTTTAAGTGTTTACCATTTTTGAAAGTATTTATTATTGATAAGTACAACATGTTTAAAAAAGCTTAACTGAACAACTTTAGTAGTTCCTGTAATATAAAGTTAACTTAGTAATATAGTGTAGCAATGTTACAATTGTTAAAGCCATTACAAAGTAAAGTTTTAAACTGTGTAAAGTAAAAAAATATAAAATGTAATTTAAAATGTTTCTGATATATTAGTTTTATTATATTGATGGTTCTTAAAAACAATAACAATGAAAAGATATTTTAAAAAACAATATGTCTAATGTTTTAGAGATAGAAGAAGTTGATAAAACTTTGGATAAAACCTTTCCCATTAATCGGAGTGTAGAGGAAGCTCTTGCATTAAAAATGAACACTGATCTCAGCAATAAACAATATCAAATGATCAAAAACTCAGCTCTTGTACACAATGTACATATTTATCCTACCTTGCACGATATTTTCGTGGAAAAATTGAAATGCTATCCTGAGAGTATACATTTTTCTGAAATTTCTGCAAAGTGTACTCTTCAAAGCATGTTAGATCACACTGTGAGTAGGATAACTGAAATGATTGATATGCCTATTTGTGGTGAAGGTAACGAAATATTTGGAGTTTTATATGGAAAGATTGGTTTTGATGGAGCATCAAGCCAAAGTATTTATAAGCAGAAATACGAGACAAACAACACAAGTATAGAATTTAAGAGTGAAGAAAATCTTTTCAGTACAGCTTTTGTGCCTTTATTGGCCAAAGTAGAAGATGGCGAAATTTGGAAAAATGGAAATCCTTCAAGTTATCACTTTTGCAGACCTCTTCATCTACAATATAAAAAAGAGAGTCCAATTTTATCCAGAAAGGAAGAATCAGATCTAAAAAATCAAATAAATACCTTAAAGACGTTTTGCAAAGTTTTTGATACCGCAGGAAGAAAGGTGACCTGTAATATCAGCTCTAGTGTTGATCTTACAATTTTTGATAATAAAGTAGTTAACGCACTTACAGAGACAAAATCCACTCAATCCTGCAGTGTTTGCAACGCTAAACCCAACAAAATGAACAATATTGATTTATTAAAAGCAAAAACTGAGAATGAATCAGCCTTAGGGCTTAGAATTTCAGCTTTGCATTGCTGGATAAAATAATTGGAATTTATTCTTCATTTGAGTTATAAAATTGAAATTAAAAAGTGTAAGCCAAAAACGTTTGCGGAAAAATTATCTGTAGACTTAAAAAAAAAGAGATTCAGGTACTCTTCAGAGAACGGTTAAGCTTATATGTTGACATGCCTAAAACTGGGTCTGAAAATACCAATGACGTCAATACTGCCAGATGAGCCACATCTTGTAGATATCCTATTAATATCAATGAATTAGATTTATACTGCACTGAAATAGCTAAACGTATAGTGAGTTTGTATAATTGGTATGTTATGCCTCCTACTGTACATAAACTGCTGCTGCATAGTTCTTCTTCATCACATAAATTACCTTTGCCAATCGGGGTATACTCGGAATATACACTGGAGAGTTTAAATAAACAGATAAGAAATTCTAGACTTAAGCACACGGCAAAAATATCAAGGTTAAACACAATGATGAATCAGATGCACTACCTTGTAAGGATCTGCGTCTCGGAATCGTTTTCTCGAAATGTATCGGGACAAGCATAACGAGACGAGAAATGTCCCGGAAAAATTTATGAATAAACTGTCCCGAAATAAAGTTATAAACCGGGACAAAAAGTTTTCTTTCGGAATTTAAAAATTGTGTCCCGGATATCGTCTTGTCTCGTCTTGAATAAAAAAATAACGAGACGGAGATGCTTACTACCTTGTAGTAAGATCAGATCCAAAAGTATCAAACATATCTTTTAGAAAAATTAAGAGCTAACGAGGAAAACCGTTACCAGATAAAGTTATTAAATTAATTGTAATGTAAATAATAAAATAAATGTAATGAAATGCAGTTTTTTTTCTCTATGTATCAATATCCTTTAAAAACCATTTTTATAAAAATATCAAGTAGAGTAAAAAAACTTGAAAAAGAAATTTTTTGTACGTGTAGTCACCTTTTAAGCGCTTATACGCGCGTAAGCGCGCATTATACGCGCGAAGCTGCGCATAAAAAAAAAAGAAATTAACAAATTTGAAATCTTTGACCCAAAAATTATTATTTTGATATATAACATAATTTATTTACGATTTATGTCAAATTTTATTTAACTTTTACCGTTTTTTGATCGTCCTGAGCCACTGTGCGGCGGCATCCATTTAAAATTTTTAATCCGTTCATCGTGTATGTGTACCCTTAAAAGTTTAAAGTTTGAAATTCAATATAAAAAAATTTGATATCCGTGGGTCCAACGTGCAGTTGTGTAAAAGAGAGCAACTGTAAAGCCCCTACATCTTGCCGTCAGTAAAGTGAGCAGTTAATGCAAAAGAAAATTCTTTTTTCTTTAGTTTTGTTTTAGGCGTAGTTGTTTCTTAATTCTTTTGGAGATTTTTTGTTACGGTTTTTTCTTTAATTGGCTGAAAGGTGAAGAGGTATAAGCAGGAATCTGCACGGTATCTAGATGTGATTGTGAATAAAATAGACTTTTATTTTTAAATATTGTATATAATATAATTATTTTATCGTTTTTCATTTGTTACTCAATAAAAAAATATTTGTATTTCAGATATTATCATAATGTATAGGCTTGTTGCATTTGCTTTGCTAACAGTTTTTGGTTTACAAGTGCTAAATATACCATGGTTATTATACTTTGCTGGGGTAACTGCTCTGTATCTTTTAACTGGTGGATGGAAAATGGTGCGTATATTTTACTTGACTATTGGACGTGATATCAAAATTGCTAAAGCTGTTCTAAGTATAGAAATTTTTGCACGAAAGTTAGCCAGGCAAAAAAAGATTGTTGCAGATATTTTTTCAGAAAATGCTGCTAAAAATCCTGATAAGTATATATTTGAATCAATTGAGACTGGAGAGAAGATTACATATAGAGAAGCTAACATTTTAGCTAATAAAGTTGCTAATGTGTTTTATGAAGCTGGCTACAGAAAAGGTGATGTAGTTGCATTACTGATGGAAAATCGTATTGAGTATATACCCATTTGGATTGGACTTTCTAAATTAGGCATCATTGTTAGTTTGATAAATTACAATTTGCGTGGAGAAAGCCTAAAGCATTGCTTTATCAATTCTGATTGTAAAGCAGTCATTTACAGTTTAGAAATGGATGGTTTTCTTTCTGAAATTTCTTCACAAATGAATATGGAGTATTACTCTTTTGGCACTAAAACAAGTTCTATTAACAATTATAAACAGCTAAATGCATTATTAGCTTCTGCATCAGAGTATACACCACCAAAACCTTCAGATTTATCTATAAATGATAAAATGCTTTATATCTTTACTTCAGGTACAACTGGATTACCAAAAGCAGCTGTTATTAGAGGTACAAGATTTGTTTTTATGGGTCTTGGAATTGGTCTAAATATTAATGCAACACCAAATGATAAAATATACAATACCTTGCCTCTATATCATAGCAATGGTGGTGTTGGAATGGCAGGATTGCCTGTTTTTTTTTGCATCCCAATGATTATGCGAAAAAAGTTTTCAGCTAGTAAATTCTTTGAAGATTGTTATAAATCTGGTGCTACAATAATTAATTACATTGGTGAGACATGTCGCTACTTACTAGCAACCCCTCCTGTGTCATGAGACAGAACACAAGATCAGAGTGGCCACAGGAAATGGGCTAAGAGCTTCAATATGGACTCAGTTTACAAGTCGCTTTAATATTCCTCTTATAGCAGAATTTTATGGATCTACTGAAGGAAATGCTAATATAATTAATGTGTTTAATCGTGTTGGAGCAGTTGGTTTTGGTTCTGTTATATTCCCATGGGTTTATCCAATCAAGTTAGTAAAGATTAACAAAGAGACAGGTATTAAAATGTTGAGATTGTTTTTTGTTAGAATGAAGAGTAGAAAAACATAACAATAAAAGTTTCTTCTAAATGAAATATCTTGAATAGCATTAAAAATATTTTCTATATATTTTATTCCTAAATATTATTTACAGAGTTTTTTTTCAAGCTGTTTTTTATTTTACAGGTGAAATTATTCGTGGTCCAAATGGTTTAGCAGTCTCTCCAAAATGTGGAGAACCTGGTGAACTTTGTGGCAAAATACGAACAGATGCTTTGAGACAGTTTGATGGTTATCTTAATAAGGAATCTACACAGAAAAAGATTGCACATGATGTTTTTTCTAAAGGAGATTCAGTTTTTATGACTGGTGATGTACTTGTTCAAGATGAAGAAGGATTCTTTTATTTTCAAGACAGGATGGGGGATACATTTAGGTATGGATTTTTTTTTTGCAAATAATGAGCTCATTACATTCTAACCATCAGTTATTCCATATTTGTTGTTGGTGATTTTTATTTTTCTTAATTGTTCTTTTCTTTTTTTTTTTCTTTTTGGATAAGTCGTGTCCTAGACTTGCTTAAGGAAATTATCACAGAATATGAGGTTTGGAAGCCATTAGAAGCAATATATGGGTATTCCACAGCAGTTCTTACACAATGGGCATGAAGAAAATTTTATTCTTAAAACCTGTAAAATAGATTCCTGTAAATTGTTTAGTTGTTGATTAAAAATTATTTTTGTTTGCTATTTCCATTAGAAGTTGATTAATTTATATGTTAAAGATGTTAATAATTAAAAGTAAGAAAACTGAAGAATGGAAGAGTACCAATAAAAAAGGCTTAAGTGTTTAAATATTATCTGAGTATAAAAAATGAATCTTATCAGTTCCAAAATACCTTTTCATAAAATCTTTTATCAATCATATCAAAGAAACATATTTAAAGCACTTTTAATGTGGTGAATTTCCTTTTTTAATTTACTTGATGTAATCGTCATAAGATTAAGATTAATATCATATAGAGTTGTGTGGGTGGGAAGTATCAACCTAAGAACACATTTATCAGTTTTATATTAATATTATCTATCAAGCAATAAAAGTAGAAAACACTATTTGGATGTTATCAAACTATATCTACTTAATGAAACAATTTATATTTTAAATTGTTTCATTAAGTAGATATAGTTTGATAACATCCAAATAATATCTTGATTATGCTAGTTCCATGGTTAAAAAAACATAATATATTGTTATGCATTTTACAGATGGAAGGGCGAAAATGTCTCAACCAATGAAGTTGAAGGAATTATGACAAAGCTTCTAAATATGAATGAAGTTTGTGTTTATGGTGTAGAAATCCCAGGAACAGATGGAAAAGCTGGTATGGCTATCATAAATGACCCCAATCGTGAGGTAATCTTTTACTCAACTTTAATTCTGTGACTTCTTTTCTAACATGACAACATCAAGCTAGTGTATTTCCTCATTTTTTGGTGTCTATTCAAAAGTTTCAAACTAGTAGAGCTAAAGTTAGTGCAGATTGTATGGCCACATGCTGCATTCAGATTGCTAGTGTAAAAAACCAGTGTAATTTAATGCTATTGAAATTTATTTTAGTCCGCTTTTAAACTCAAAAACTAAAGATATTTAAAAGAGTATATCATCAAAAGCAGATCATCAAAAGTAGATCAGATCAGTTATTGATAGAATATCCCTTATTTTTAATCACTTCATTGCATCTTCATTTTTAATAACTTTCATGAGGCATAGACTCAATAAGTTTGTCCATATAAACTTGTTTTATTTGTGACTAGTTGGAAATTCATGAATTCTTCAGGATTTCTGAACTTACTATGCAAACATTGTTCAGCATCATTGTTTCTGTAAATCCTCAACAGGATTTAATCAAAAGACTGCAGATCATTGCCTTACAGTGATTTCATTTGTATCAAAAAGAGTCATGTAAGTGAGAACAAAACAAGAATATACTCCATGTTTATTAGTAAATAGTATCTTATAAAATTTTTTCAATTAAAGTTTTATAATTATTTTAAATAATTGTTTCCTAGAAAAACATTTTATTTTATTTGTTCCCTTAGTTTTGGAGGACAGTGTATATTTTGAATCATTATCCTACTAGAAGGTTGATTCTCTTGGCTTTTTTTTTTCTTTCTAGGAGGAGATACCATGCTGTTTTTTATTATATCTTTGTACATTTTTTATCCATACAACCTTCAATGAGGTGATTTGGACCAATTAAAAAATTGACTAAAACATCCTCATATTGTCATGTTTCCTTTGTCATGTTTCATAGTTGACAATTTTTTGGATTTAATCATTGGCCTGGAGAATGATAAACAATATCCAATTCCAACTAATCCAAATAGCATGAACTTTGATCTACTGCTCCAGAGGATATTTCTCACTGTTATAGAGTCAAGTTGCTGACTCAGGATTTTTCATCAATGGTTTGTTTGCTAGCTGTCTTCTAGATAATTTGCCACACAGTAGCCTTCATTTTGTTACATCTACATTTGCATTTTACTTTATAAATACCTAACAGAATTCAAAGTAACAGTCCTCTTTCTGTAATCCGCTGTAAACAAGGTAACAAGTTGTCTATCATCTATTTGTGGTAATTCTTGGATTTTAATGTGTTTAACACTCTCTCACATTGAGGTTTCTTTACTATTTAACAAACTGAGGTGTTTCTTTGATGTAAGAACTTCATTTATTTTTTTTAATTTTTTTTTCCCCCCATATTTATCATTTAAAACAAATGTTATTTCAAAGAACATTAAACTTAACAGGAAATTTCATAAAAAGTAAACAAATATGGGTCAATGTTTTATGCTCTATAAAAAGAAGATAAGTTAAAATAAAAAAGCAAAAAAAGCTTTGTTTCCAAACTATTTGCTACTATAAATTAATGAAATCACAAATATAAATTAGATTTTAATTGATCTTTGGTACTTCTCTTGGTTAACAATAGTATATTAGTATTTCTAAAACTTTTCCATTTCATTTTGTAGTTTGTGTACAATAGTTAAGGTATTAAGTAGAAAACATTTACTTTCAAAATACGTTATCTTGAGCTTCAAATTATTGGCGTCATCTATATGTGTTTTTTATGTTTACAGCAAACTTTCAGATGTAATACAAACATAAATAAAAAAGAGAGAGAGCCAATAACAGATAGTCTTCAATTTAGTTTTCATATTATTTTTATTTGTTTCTTTTTTTTTTTTTTTCCAGGTAAACATGTCTACTCTACCTCAGCAACTTAGCTGCAGTCTACCAGAATATGCGCGCCCTGTTTTCATTCGACTTTCTCACGAAATTCCAAAGACTTCAACATTTAAATTCCAAAAAGAACCATTAAGAGAGGCGAGTTTTAATCCAAGTAAATGCTTTGACACAGATAGTCTTTATTATTTTAGTAGCAGAGATAAAAAATATGTTCCCCTCGACGCAAAAGTTTACCAGACCATATTGGATATGAACATTAGATTTTAGTACTGAAACTTTTTATATAATAAGTAAATTTATTTGACACCACATCAAGAGTTACTTTTTACAAAAAAAAAATTTCCTTCGAATTTTTTCAACGACTTGTTTTAGTTTATATTTAGGTTTTAAACAAATTGTTCGTTTTTTGTTTTTTTTTTAATGCTATTAAAATTTCCTTACCTCATTTTTGAAAAAATTTTTTTTTTACATAAATCAGAAAAACTTTCTTTAAGCTATACTTTGTACACGTGTTTTTTTTTTTTTTTTATTTGTTGTAATAAATCCTATGTATTTTTCTTTTTGAACTTAGTAACATTCTATAGCGTTTTTCAATTAGAACCCTGGGAAACATTTGAGTTTTCTAGTAGATTTTTTTGAGAATATAAAATAATGATTTTGTCATAACTTTTGTAATGATTGTGTTGTTTTAAAATGAAGTATGTGATCGTCCTCGATTTAGATACTTATTTATACAATAAATTTAACAAATAGCAAGACAAATGTTTTTTTAATCATTATTAGATGTTAGTTTGAGATAAAGGAAGAAAAAAAAATTTAGTAAAAGAATATTTGTTTTTGCGAATGTACAATTACAATTGAAGACTATACGGGAAAAACTACAGATGTCCCATATTCATGAATTTTCTCATTTGCGTCCTTTTCATCATATAATGATGCTCACCTATTATTGGTTTGCTACACAAGTTCTCGCCGTTACATGAAACTATTTCTTCTACAAAAACTTCTTGGTGTGGTGAAGTGTTAAATACCATTAGAAAGCCCGTCTATGCTCCACAAGATTCGTTTTTGCCTATTATAATTATTTTGTCTTTTTAGAACCGTTAAATGGATTTTCAAGTCGGCAAAAAATTGCATTTTTGACACCTTTTCGACTTTTATCGAGGTCAAAAAGCAATTGAATCTACCAGAGATATTTCTATTGTGTATGGAGAGGATAGTAGAGCTGAGAGAACTGCTCGGGAATGGTTTGCCAGATTCAAACGAACTCAATGACGTTTCTCGTTCCGAAAGACCAGTCTCAGGGGCCTTTTGAAGGAAGATGACTGCAAGACATGCAGAGAATCGAAAAGATGAATTGTGATTTTGCGACAATTTTACGCCACCTTCAGTCGATGGGTTTTACTCAAAAGTGTGGGGAACTATTTAGACTTTCCCTGAGACACTAAAGAGTCACTCTTTGAACTTGATAATATTTTTTACATCTGACTGCGAATCAATATATTTTACAAAATCCACTCTCTTTTTATACATTTTTACAATCGCGTCATTTTCACACATTTAATGCAATAACAGTTACATACATTAACACCTACACTCATTAGCACCTATAAACATTAAAACCTACACTAATTAGCACCTACAAACATTAACACCTTCGCACATGCTAATTACATCTTGAAGACTTTACTCACAACACCCTCCCCCGATTAAAGCTGAGACTTCGGCTTTAATCAGCTATCTTCCATCTCGTCTTTCATGATGTAATTGAACTTTTGTCTTACATCCAATTTCACCAGTCTCGTTTCTCTTTTCAAGGTATCCTCTTCGGTTCTGGTTTCCAAATTCTCGCCCGATTCAATTCCGATTTCTGCCCCACAATCCATTTCCAAGTCACACGCCAACTGAATTGGTCGTTCAGTCAAATAATCATTTCCCAGTCGTATTTTAAAGCCACGAATAACTCCATCTTTCCCTTTAATGTTGTTTTCAATTCGACCAATGTTGAGAAGTGCCTTGCCCTTCATATCGTCTTTAATGGGTACCATACTTCCGACACCTGGGAGTTTCACGTTGTCTCTCTTTTCCCTTGCTTGTTGTTGTTCTTCCATTAAGTGATTCTTACAACTTTTCACAAATTTGACTCTCCGTAGTGCGCAATCGTCTCTTGTTATAAAATCGATATCTTCTTCAAGCAAAACTGCAGGTCTCCCCCTCATTAACACATTTGGCGTCAATACTTGATTATCGAATTGGTCACCTTGGTAACAAAGTGGCCTACAGTTCATAGCACATTCCACATCCAACAATACTTCTTCCAATTCAGCTTAGGAGGCCCTTACCGATTGTTTTTGACAAACTTTTCTTCATTATTCCAATTAATCTTTCAAACAAACCTCCCCACCACGGCGCTCTTGATAAATTAAACCTCTATTTTATGGCTGTGGCAGTAAGATAGTTTGCGAGATTTTCATCCTTCTTAAGTTTTAGTAACCAATTCCCTGTTGCTACAAATGTCTTATGCTACTCATTGTATCTCCTACTCCCCCGTGTAAAGTTTTTGCGTGATGATGCTCAATAATTCTTAGAGTTAGTAGAAAACCTTTTGGTACAATTATTGGATTATACCCAGAGACTTTTCCGTGACATCTTCAAAGCTGTTTTTCATCCTGTTTAAGTTCCATATCGGACTTTATTGCAACAGCTTCTTGTAGTAACTTAAGATTCATCAACTCCGCTTCTATCATCTCTTTAGCTTTCATTGGTCCTGTTATTTTTTTTTATTCTGACAATTGTAAATAAACCTTTTTATGAAAGATGATATTCTTATGATCTTCCAATACTTGTGTTTACTCAACATTTTAATTATATGATGTCCCTTTATTTCTTCTGTTGCCATACTGACGTTCTCTCTTAAACATATAGTTTCACATAATGCGTTCGGCGCTTCGATTATTTCTGGTTGGGTTGGCCAATTTTCTTTGTGTTTCAACCATATTGGTCCATTGAGCCACAAGCTTGATAATATCTCAGGACTCAATCCTCTTGTTCCAAGATCACTTGGGTTTTCTTTTGTTGAGACTTGAAGCCATTTTACTTCTCCATTCAATAATATATCTGTTAAACTCGGTTCTTGACAAACTGTGACCAACTGCCCCTTTCTTTTAACCAGTAAAGTACCGCAGTACTGTTAATCCAATGATATACTTCAATAACACTATACTTGTTTGTTGTCTTCCTAACATGTTTCATTAACTTGCTCAAGGTGTGCGCCACTATCAGCTCCAGTCTAGGAAAACTAAGATCCCTTGGTGCAATCCGCCCTTTTGCCACAATTAGGTTACTTGTTTTTGAATATTGATGCCTCACTGCAATGTAGACGCATGCACATACTGCTGATTTACTTGCGTCTGAAAATCCATGGAGCTCAATTTCAATGATTCTTTCAGACAGAACGCTCCGCGGAATTGAAATAGTACTTTTAATTCTTATTGCCTTGATCCAGGTTTTCCATTCTTCTGCAAGTTCATTTAAATCAAAATTAATTTGTTGATCCCATTCAAGTTTTAACAAGCATAGTCAACTGTATAATATTTTTCCAGTGATTAAAACAGGTGCACTAAATCCCAATATGTCAAAAACACTGTTGATGGCGGATAGCATTATCTTTTTTGATATCACTTCTTTATTTCCGATAGGGATGCAAGCAGTAAAGTCAATCGATAGTTGATCCGATTCTTTGTTACAAGGAATCCCAAGTATTTTTGTTGATTTAGCATCAGCGTCGCTTTCCAATTTACTTACGTTACTATGCCATTTGTGCAGCTGGAAACCAGCTTCCATTAAGGTTTGCGTTGATTCATTTTTAAACCAGATAAGTTCTTTTTCCGTTTCTCCACCTGCTTGTATATCATCGACATAAGTATCTTCTTCCAGAGCAAGTACCGTTTTTGGATAAATGTCCTTGTATTTTGATTTATGCTTTTTAATCGTGGCGCCGAGAATGTAAGGACTTGAACTTGAACCAAATATCACCCCTGTAAATCGTAACGCCGTTAATTCCATTTTCTTTAAGTCCTTACACCAAATTAAGCGTTGTGCGTCTCTATCCATTTCGTGCATTCAAATTTGTAGAAATGCCTTCTTCACGTCAGCTAAAACGCAGAGTTCATTCATCCGGTTTCGTAAGAGTATGTCAAATATTAAAGGTTCCAGCAATGGTTCCACTTCAAAACAGTCGTTTAATGAAGGTGACTGAGCGTCTTTAGCTGAACAATCATAAACAATTCTCATTTTTGTTGACTCGGCATTTTCTTTGATTACTGCTTGATGAGGAACTTAGTGTCTAATTTCTCCCGTAGGTTTTTCTGGTGCCATTTCCAATATTCCCTCATTGATCTGTTCCATCATTATATCATTATCCTGTTTTAGTTTTTTAGGTTTTTTTAAATCGAATTGTCACACTTCCCAATCTTTTAAGAGCTAGATTTCTGTTGTTTGGCAGTTTAACAATACCCTTTTTCCACGGCATTCTGGTTTCATAGTAACCTTCGTCGGTTTGATGCAGTTTTTTGCTGAAGTCTTGGTGGAACATTAACTCGCTGTTTGTATCTGATAATCCAAGTACTTCTAAACTACACATTTGTTCGAACTCATCACGACCAGTGTTCAATAAGAAACTTTTTTCAATACCAGAACTCAATTGTGTTCGTCTCGCAGAAAGAGTCCATCCCAACATAGTTAATTCGGCTCCTGGATCTTTATCCGAATTTTTTCCGAGAACTACCTGTTTCGTGGTTTTTATTCTCTGATAATCAGCCGCACCGAGTAAGTTGTGATTAGGCTGAAGTTCGTCACTTCCTTCATCATCGCTAAATTTCAGTCTCCTCAATTTTGCAAAGTGCTTCTTAACATCCTTGATCATCGGATTGGGTAAAAAAGTGAGTGTTTCCTTTTCTGCGTTGGTGCATTCAATTTTGATGCTATATTCCGGTATCGTTGTTAATTCTAGCCTAACGTTATATATTTCCACACGCTTGTCCACCGTTCCAGAGAGCTGTTCAATGCTCTTATATTCCTTTCGTGTAGGTTTCAGCTTTAGCTTCGTTATCAAGTTCGTACATATATAGGAACTTCCAGCACCCGTATACAACATTCTCCTTGCTTTTTCACCGTTTACTTTTTAATATGCTCTTTAGAGTCTTTTTTAATAATAATCATAAGGCTAAACTATTTTTAAGTATTATGTTTGATATTATTGAGCCAAGTTTAAACTAATAGTGATGTGGTTTTTGCGGTGCATTTAAAAAGTAAACTTAAAAGTCTAAAACCACAACTAGTATGTTTACTACAACTTCAAATTATAGATTACATTTAAGAAGAACACTAAAGTTATGCATAAGTTCTTTATACATAAACTCTTCGTCACTCTCCAATGTAGCACTATTTGCATCGAATAAGCTCTTTCTTGGATTCGAACTTTCCCTCGTCTTTGTTAATTTACAAATGTTTTCATTGCATAAACATTTCCCTTTACATTTAATCAAGATTTTCTTTACTTCTTTTTTTTCTGGATTTTGCAATAGTTTTCGAACTTTTTTGTCTTTCTTTTCATTTATGTCTGCAACTTAACTCAAAATGTCTTTAGCTTTCATGAACCTGTGAACTTTAGTTATTCGTGTTGAACTGGTAGATAAATTTGGCTTTACTTTTTTAATGGTCATAAATCCTGGTATCTCATGTAGTTGGATGGTTTTCTCGTGCATCTTGTTAATCAAAGATTGTGCAGTTTCAATATTTCTTTCCAGTACAATGCTGATCCTCTTCGTTTATCGGGGGAGACAACAAAAAATTAGTTATAGGTAGTCAACGCTGATTGTATGGATGAAACTGATGGCTCACTAGGAGTCTTCATGTAATTATCTCTTTAAAACTTGTCTTGCTTCCTGAATTCAATTCTCAATGCTTTTTTTATACAACATCATTAACTTATATAACATTCACTTATAAACCACTTGTTTAGTAAAAAATTTGTTTTATGTGGTATTTCCGTTCTAACAACCCGGCAAGCACACAACGTTGAAACAACGTTGAAATAACGTTGATTGACGTTGATCGACGTTATTTCAACCTTGTTTCAACGTTGTGTGCTTGCTGGGAAACTTGGAGCACTTCTAACTCTTCATATGCTCCTTTAAAAAGAAACATGAAGATGTTATACACATCACTAAGTCATTTTAATTGCACCTTAATAGTCTTACTAAAAAACGAAGTAAACGAGTCAAGTGTACTAAGGCGGGAAACCAGTTTTTTTCTAAAAAAAAAAAAGCCGAAAGCTTTAGTTAAATTCGATCGGTTGTTTCGTTAATAACTTATGCATACCGCGGTAAGCTTCGCTACCGAGAACTTTATAATTTAAGATTATGCAAACCGTATTTGGCGTCAATAATTTCTTTTGTATATATAAGCAATTTTTAAAAAAAAATTCTGTTGCGAATGACGCGTAAGAAAATTTATATAATAAATTTACCGAAAACTACAGCCGAGAATATTGAGGAAATATAACCGAGTAAAATACAACCGAGACTCATTTTTATTACATTTGACTTTGGCGCAACCGAACCATAATTTATTTATAAATTTTTATTACTTTTTAGTGAACACGACTGAAAACTGTGCACAAAAAGTACGTGACAAACGTTATCACTTTTGTTTTTGTTCTATAAAAAACAAAGTTTTATTATTGTAAAACAAAAAAAAGATGGTTTTTATTTAATTTTTGAGCTCTATGTTAATTTAAAAGACTTTGTCACGATGTAATTGTATGGCTCAAAGCTCAACGGATATTCTGAAGCAAAATTTAGCCGAAAACGAGCGCTAATCTCTGTGCGCGGACATGTTTTGTAGTAAATATTGGCTACTTTCTAGCGCCTATCCTATCTCGTAGGTTACTTATAAAATATATATTTTAATTGCATCAAGAATTCATCAAAAAATCTTTCCAACGGTACCAAATATGTGGCATTTTGTTTAACTTTTAAACAAAATATCAACTATAGCATAAGTACAGTTTTTGTTGAAAAAAACCCTGGTTTCCCGCCTTAGTTCACTTGAGTAACAAATCTATTTTTATTTGGGGTTTGAAATCTGTTTTTGCGGTAATATAATTTGATCACACAAAAAATATAACAATTATTGTTTGTTGGGAAAATATAAATTTATGAAGTTAAATGTTATACTGTATTTAAAAGATATTTTGTTGAGGAAAGTAATTTTTTTTGTAGTAGATTTTTCTTTTTATACCATTTTTTACGTTAATTTAAAAGCAATCTATTGAGTTTCTATAATTACTATCTTTGTTTAAGCAAAATGTACATAAAAATAACAGCAAAAACATCCGGTGAAATGAAGAGAACTTCTTTAATTCCAGCAAGAATTTTGTTAGGTTATTATTATTTTTTTTTTTATAAATGCTTCCATAATTCTGCGGTCAATCTCTCTGAATAAATTGAAGAAGCAGGTGTCGATAGCAGCTTTCTTGTTATTATATTGGAAATCGTGTTTTACTTGTCTACTATTTAAAAGGTTAAGAGTTTTTTTTTACAACTTTTCTTTAATTGAAACTAGATATTAACTGTCTGTGTTTTACTCCGTTGCGTATAACCATTTGTTAAATGCTTTTATCAGTTTTAGGAGTATTAAAATATTTTCTAATTTTTTTTATTGCCTGGCCCTTCATTTGTCAATTTTCAAATTTCCGTTACTTAAAGTGACGGTAAATTGCCTCGGTTGATTTAAGGCCAGTCTGAGAAAATTTCGTTTTTTTTTTCGTGTTATTTTTGTTTAAACGCGTGTGACGTGTTTTCACCTCGCGGGATTGATCGCATTAAGAGTTAGACGTTAAGTATACCGTTATCAAAGGCAGACATTGTTTTTATAGAAACAGCCGATAATAGATAAAAATATACATCTATCAAATCTATACATTCATATTTAACAAAAAATTGTACTTTATTTTTATTAAATATAAATGATTATATTTACCTATTTAAAGTGTAAGTTCTTATTGAACTTGAGGTTCCAAAATATTACATCCTTCATGAGAATACTGCTCAGAAATGCCTTTATTGGTTCAACCAGATTTTTCTTAAGGAAAAAATTGGACAATTTACTAGATCTTTCTTCGATACGAATGTGAAGAAACTGGCACTAAAAATCCTCATACTTTTTTTGAATGATGGATTTCTTTTAGGCCTTCTAAAATTTTAGCTTTCGTATAAAAACACTTATAGAGTTTAGCTATGTTCATAGGTTCGAATTTAAATGTTCCAAACCTATTCAACTTAGTACACTTTTTTTGTTTGTTGCAAAATTCGAAATTTGCATGGTAGAAATAGGAAAAACGTAGTAAAATACCCCCTTAAAGTCTTTTGACTTTTTAAGGGTATTTGTCACTCGTCTATACAAAAAGGCTAAAGGTCGACCCTGGTGTTTATTTTTCCTGATAATTTTATTTTTTCACTTTTAATTACCCCAAGCAAAAGCTAGATCTTAACATTTGACTCCAAAAAATCAGGAGATAATAACTTACTTGAGTTTAGGAAATAAAAACTTATAGATAAACATAAGGTAGTAAAATATTTTCTTTCTAAAACAAAATACACTTAAAGATTGTCTTTTAAATTGCATTAAAATTAGGTTAACAGGCCCTGCCATCAGTCTGATCCACTATTTGCTTTACATAACCTTGGATATATCAGCCTTTGTCAACTTCCAAAAGTTTTCCAAAGTATTTTCTAAAAATTATTAATAGAGAAGCTGGATGAAAGAATGAAATTTAGCAAAACCCTATCGTGAGACTTAACACAATTATTTAAAGTGATCAATTATTAGTAAAAAAAAAAAAGACTAATTAGTATTTTTAATATTATCATTTCTTACCTTTGCGATGAAACAATCTGCTTAACACTATGATCTCATTCCCATATATTGCATTTTGAAGAGTGCTTGATATTTATTTTTCATTGTCCTATGAGAAACAAGGATTAAAAAATTGTCAATATTAATACAGCACCTTGTATTTTATACACATTATAATGTAGTTATCATATAATGAAAAAAAAAAAGTTTAATGGAATTCAAGGAAGAAATTTAAAAAATTTCTCTCTTATATTAGTATAGGTTTTATTTAGACCCACCACCAATTAAAATTTCAAGGTTGACTAAAGACAAATAGTTAATGAAAAACATTTGGATTTTGCAACTTTTCCTTGTACTTTCAAAGCTTGTCTTGTTTTTTATCATTATTATATTTGCTGAAAAATGAAAATTTCACAAAACTTGTAGTAGTAATTGAAAAATTAACAACTTAAATGTATGTATGAATGCATGAATGTATGTTAGGGTGTTTCAAAAAAAAGTTATGTCTGAAAAAAAAAAGAGCCCTAGCTAATCCTCTGCCCAGACCATGATTTAGTACTTAGGATTTTTTTTTTTTTATATTTGAAAATCCTAAGGGTCCCTCCAGGGGGTAAAAGGGGCAATTTTTTTAGCGTTTTGTACCATTTTTAAAACAGTTTGGAGGAAGTCTTAACATTAAAATTTTTAATTTTTTTTTTTATATTTCTGTTTGTAAAGACCTATTTCATCTAAATAATTAATAAAAAAATATTTAATCTAAATAAAAAAATATTTCATCTAAATAAAAAAATATTTCATCTAAATAAAAAAATATTTAATTTAAATAAAACGGACTCTATTCTCCAAAAAAAAAAAAAGCTTCTAAAAACTGTTTTAAAAAATCCTAAATTTTGGGTTTTTTTGATTTTATAAAACCCATAAATATTAAACAATATTTTTTTGAAATTCATATTAGTAGGTTTATTTTCGATTAAATTTTCAATGCAGTATTATATTAAATTCACTTGTATTCAGCTACAGAGTTTATTCTAGGAAATAATAAAAAGAGAGGGCCTGGGAATGAATAATAAGGAAATGATTAAATATTTTTTGTAATGAAATATTCAAAACCAAATGGTTTTTTCCGAAAACTAAAAAAAAAAATAATTTATGAAACTACAAAAAACTTCAAATCCAATGTAAAATTTGTTTTAAATTGAAATACAGTAATCTTAGTTAATTTATGATCATCTTTATTACAGCTATCTATTAAAAACAAAGTAATTTTCCACTCTTTTAACAGTTTCTCAACTTTATTCCTTTAAAAAATAATATTTGCTTGTATATGGTTTATGGATAAAACTGATTTAGAGTTCAATGATAAAACTTACCTTAGCTTTTGTATTGTAAGCACCTTAAATCCACCACATATCCAAGGACCCATTAGTTTAGATAATATGCAGCAGTCAAACTGATCAACTGGGCAGTTAGGTATAAAAGAGGAACTTTTGTTAGTACAACCTACTAAGCACTTAAGTTTTGCTTCACATCTTAATTTTCGTAGAAAGAGATAATATTGAATTACCTCTTTAGCAGTTGCAAATTTATTTGCTGGAAGTTTTATGATATATTTTTTAACTAAAAATATTTCAACCAATCTATTACTTCTAACTTTTTTTTTCGGTGGCATTTTAACAATTTTTTTATTTTTAATCTAAAAACAAAGTTTTATATAACATATATTTAAATAAAACATTATTTACTGAAAAGATTTAAAATTTTATTTAAAAAAATATATAAATAAGTACACCGTAAAAATATTTGTTTTTGTTATATATTTATGGATTTTTGGGTTTTTTAAAACAGTTTTTAGAATTTTATTTTATTTTTTTGAGAATAGAGCCCGTTTTATTTAGATTAACTAGGTCTTTACAAACAGAAATATGAAAAAAACATTTGAAAATTTTAATGTTAAGACTTCCTCCAAACTCTTTACAAAACGCTAAAAAAATTGCCCCTTTTACCCCCTGGAGGTACTCTTAGGATTTTCAAAAATAAAAAAAAAAAAATCCTTAGTACTAAATCGTGGTCTGGGCAGATGATAAGCTAGGGCTCTTTTTTTTTTTTAAGACATTACTTTTTTTTGAAACACCCTAATGTATGTATGTATTTATGTATGCATGCATGCATGCATGCATGTATGTATGTATGTATGTATGTATGTATGTATGTATGTATGTATGTATGTATGTATGTATGTATGTATGTATGTATGTATGTATGTATGTATGAATGTATGTATGTATGTATGTATGTATGTATGTATGTATGTATGTATGTATGTATGTATGTATGTATGTATGTATGTATGTATGTATGTATGTATGTATGGATGCATGCATGCATGCATGCATGCATGCATGCATGTATGTATGTACTTCCAACATACACCAGATATATTACACAGAAAATGAATCATAAAAATTAGAACAGATTAAGTGAAACATTAAATTTTTTTTCAAGTAAAAACCAAAAACCAAAAGATAAACATAGCCACAAGACAACTGGTTTAACATATTTTCATGCAAAACTTTCAAACTAGAAAATGATTTTTGCTTTGCTTGAAACAGCTGTAAAATATTTAAAAATCTAAAATTTCATGCCAAATAAAATGTAAATTTGATCACATGGTTTCACCCGACAAAATAAATCTTAATTGTTCTTATCGACTTTATTGCTCAAAGTGCCGTTAACGATGATTGCTTCTTTTAGTAGTGTTAGGGACGACGCCGGAAGGTTATAAAAAACGTCGGATTTTCTAATCGTACCACAAATCACTAATTGTACAAGTGGATAATAACAATTATCGAAGTGTACTAGACTGAACATTACTGGGAAAGATGTGCATAGTGATCATTTTGTTTATTTTTAAAGATATTCTCCTTTTTCAGAAAAGACAAAATCCGTCATAACCCATAGAGTCGTAAAAAATTAATATTTTAATTTTTAACAGCTTTTGCCTGGTAACGTTCATTTTAGTGAATTGTTTGCCAAAAAAAGTTTATGCTCAAAAGAAATGTTTAGTGGTGCAACCGAACACTCATAAAAGCGAGACATGCCTTAAATCACCCAAGTGGGAGGTTCTGCTTTTTTTGACGTGGCGCTCTTTCTTCTGGAGTGACGGTTCTTTTTTTTTTTTTTTTACTCAATTCTAGACCCTACATGTCGAAAATGGCATCTAAGGAAGAAACCCAATCAGAATGGAAGTTCTGTCCAGAGGAATATGGCTTACAACCCTCGTTTCGACTGACTGATTTTACAAAGTTAAAGGGGTGAGGATGCAAGTTACCTCAACAGGTACATTAGAAATGTTTACACAGTTGTATATATATAGTTCATTGTTATACGACTGTCAAATTTAACATAATAATAGAATATACAATTTTTTATTAGAACTAAATTAAAACTTGTTCATATTCTTTATTTTAGGAATTGCTCAAACTGTTAGAGGTACTAAAGCATGAAAATACTTCTGTTGATGATGATTCGTATGGTTTTCTTGGAATTGGTTTAGATTCTTGTATAACCCCAACACGTCATAATGATATTAAAATTGTGCAAACAACAGATTTCTTTTACCCACTTGTTGATGACCCTTACATGCAAGGGAAAATTGCGTGTGCTAATGTCCTCAGTGATTTATATGCCACAGGTAAATTCAATTTTTAAAAATTATTTGCTGTTCAATTCTTTTTTCGTGAGATTTTATTTTTATGGTCTTGGTAACAAGTATTTTGTACAATTCAACATTCTCTATTGTTTGCAAGGTTTATATAAAAAGGTTAAAATTTTTTTGTACAGTAATTTTTTATAAAAATACTCTAGCAGTATTAATCTTGTGAGAAAAGAAAAAATTACCTGTTAAAGAGTCAGTTTATTTTTCTTTCCATTCGAATAGAATACAGAAATACATGAATTTATGAATTTCTCATTCAGGCTATTTGACTAATACTTTAAATGATTTTCTTCTAGTAGTACAACTAACAGAAGAAAATCGTTTGAAGTAGTAATCTCGATTTTATAAACTTACCATTGCAAGTGTTTTTTTCTTATCTAGAATAACAAGCACCATTTAATAATTTGAACTGCAAAATAAGTGGGCAGCTAATTTACTTGCAACATTGTTTCTAAAAATAATTTGAAATTATTTTTATTTTAATTTACAGGAATTTCAAATTGTGATAACATGTTAATGTTGCTGGGTGTAAGTACTGACCTTTCACATGTGGAACGTGAGGTTGTTACTAAGCTTGTCATTCAAGGTTTCAAAGATCTTGCAAGTGAAGCTGGTACAAAAATCAATGGTGGTCAGACTGTTTTGAATCCTTGGTTTATAATTGGAGGTGTTGCAACAAGCATAGCTTCTTTAGATGAAATTATTTTGTAAGAAGTATTTATTTAAATTTATTGTTAAAAAAAGTGTTCTCTTAATTATAAATAAATACTAAAAAGAAATTAATAGTCATTAGTAGAAATTAATAGTACATTAATAGCATTATTTATATAAACAGCTGTCAGTGAGATACTAGTATGTGGCAAATTATGCAGGTCACCAGCATGTTGCAAAATCTACAATTCATCCATTTAAATATTGCAAAATTTACAATTGATCAAATTAAACACAGTTTTGCATTTTTAATTTAGAAAAGTCACAAACACAAATGTAAGTATTACTAAAAATTGTCAATGATATTTATTGCATTGATAGACCTGATGGAGCAATGGTAGGTGATCTAATTGTTCTAACAAAACCAATTGGCATTCAAATTGCTGTAAATGCACACCAATGGTTATACAAGGTTATACTTTGTTGATCTTATTACCTTAACTTGTTATACAGTTTGTTTATTGTGTAATTTTTTCTCTGTTAAAAGTGTTTTATCTTAGTTCTACTTTTAGGATCCTCAATTTTAGCTCAGGATGCTCAGTTTTAAAATAAATCAAAAAAGTTGTTTCTTCTGAAAATAGTTTTTGTCTATCTTTAAGTAATTTGAAGTATTCTTGTTATGTTAGCCAGAAAGATGGGTAAAAGTAGAGCATGTTACTTCTAATGAGGAGGTTGAGGAGGCCTATCAAAAAGCAATGTTTAATATGGCCCGACTCAATAAAAATGCTGCAATTTTAATGCACAAGTATTGTGCACATGCAGCCACTGATATCACTGGCTTTGGCATCTTAGGTCATGCAAAGAATTTAGCAAAGAGTCAGAAAGCAAATGTAGATTTCTTGATCCATACTTTACCAATCATTAAAAATATGGTGAAGATTTTTTCAGCCTCTGGTATTAACTTTAAACTAACTGACGGTTACTCAGCTGAAACATCAGGTATGAATTGACTTGTGTTCTAATTTATAATTTGAAATTTTTGGTACTAGTTTATGTTAGAAATTTTTTGAGTAAAATGGTTCACATTGACAAATTTCTTTTTGAGAAGAAATTAGTTATTTAAAAATTAATTGATTTTAGGTGGTTTGTTTGTTTGTTTACCAAAAGAAAATGCGCATGCGTATTGTGAAGAGTTAAAAGCATTAGATGGGTATGACTCATGGATTATTGGGGAAGTAGTAACAGGAAACAGAGATGCACGAATTATTGAAGATAAAAAAATCATAGAAGTATAAATGTATATTTGGACTGCGAATTACATGCGTTTGCATGTGAGTGTATATAATATTTTTGTTGATTACTTAAACTTTTATTTACGCAAGCATTTATGATGTAACAGTCTTGTTTGTTGAGCAGAGCAATGACGTGATACAAAATGCTATGAAAAAACTTTTTTTTGCTGATGACGTTACTTTTCAAAATCTTTTGATGAAGTTTAACTGATGTACGTAAAATTTTTGTATTTTTTCATCAAGTATTCGACAAGTGTTCACCTTGTTCCCTCTTTCCCTTGTTACCTTTTTTTCAGGAAAATCCGAGCAACAATATTGGTTGGTTTATGTGATTGTTTCCAGACTCTGTTTCACACAAGGCTTTATAAAAAAATATACAAAATTCTATAAGCAAAAAATAGAAGCGAGTTATTTAATATATCTAACAACAAAAATGATTTACAAAATGTATAATTTTTGTATATAATATCCCTTGCTTTTTAACGCACTTGGTCCTTGGTTCCTGCAGAAGCCTGAGTCTTGACTTTCTTCATAACTGGCGGTCCAGGATGTCTCCACTCCTTACTGTGTCTTATCAATCCTGGCTTATAATGATAGACTCACATTTCATCTCCTGTGACTATCCTTCTCAAAAAATTCTCGCCTTCATTGTTGTGCAGGGTGCGGCAGCGATTCGCGGACTAATTTTTGGTTAGGTATCGTGATGTAAAAAAAAAACTTTCGAAATTAGATTTTGTAGGTTAATGTTTAATGAACGTCTTTGATTTGAATAAAAAATATTTTAAAAGTTTTACTATGGAAGCCAAAAGAACCGAAGTTTTAAAAATTATTTTCGCGGGTTTGCCTGCAAGTGAAGTGATTCTTGGGTACAAACTGACAGTGGTTCGTCCATATTTACACTGTATCAACACAAAACTAACTGGCTTAAGTCTCAAAACTTGATCGCGTAACCACAACTCTATAATAACTATTATTACTAATGTGCAGAACAAAGTGTGACAATACTAAATATGTGCTATGGCGAAAGTGCATATAATTTTTGACTTAGCCTCGTACAAAGTTGGGACAAACGATTTGGAAATCAGTATAATTCAGAGCTTGGCAAAAGAAATGATTTGAGTAAAATTAAACTTATTGAATGTTAAGTTAAATATTACTCAAATCTAAATTACACTTATTTAATGAGGAACTTTTTTGATTTAAACATGAAAAGTAAAACCGCGTTAGTGGAGTCTATTCGCAGCTATGTAATCGTGCCCTCTCTGAGATATTTTTTATGACTTTACGCAGGGTTCTTTACATTATAGCTTAAATATTTTGTTAAATACGGGCGTTTAGTTGAGGTATAGTCTCTAGATTGTTAAAGCTTACACGTTCTTTCAAGTATCACCATCTGCTTGTTTAATTTCACAAACTGAATTCGAAACCATTTAAGAGATCTCTTGTAATTCAGTACTCAAAAATCTCTAATAACGTATACTAGCGCGCAAAAATTTAAAATTTCATCTAAAAAATTAACTCAATTTTTGCTTTCATAATCATGACCTCCTTTAGCACATATGACAGGCTTACGTAAATTTAGCATTCTAGACAGTAACTTTTCCATCGTTTCACAGTTTAAATTTTTTCCGGTATCTTCCTTTCAGAAACTTTGTGAATTTTTTCTCAAAAGGATTGATATGGTGATTGATCTGGTGATTATGAGGGATTTCTGGGTTGATTTAGTTTTTAAATAAATTTAGTTTTTAAATAATTTAGAAGCAGTTTAGATTCGTGTTTAGAGTTTGTTATCTGCTTGTTGTTGTCTCGATGGAAATTAAATCCTTGACTAATATCTCTAATACCAGATGGCATTGCGAGATGAATTAAATTACTCTGATGTGAATTTTTGCCAATCGTTGGTATCATTTTTACCAAATTATTAAACTTTTCTTCTCCAAAACCACCCCAAATCGTCACATGACCTCCACCATGTTTCACCGTAAAATTTAAGTAAATATTCACACGCTTCCAGACCTTTTTTCGAACATATTGACTATTTTCAGTACCAATTAATTCAAGGTTCGACTCATCTGAACACTCTGTTCCATTGATGTAATGTTTAGTATTGACGTTCTTTGGCTTATTGAAAATGTTTTACTATGTTCGTCTTCTTCGTTTTACTTTGTTCGGTTTCCGACAAGCTATTTAACCATTTAGACTTGCACTACGCAGTCGATTTTTAACCGTATTACTAGATACTGGAGTTCGTCTTGTTTGATTCTTTTATCATTGTTGCTGGAAGTCTTCTATTTCTTTTGCTTATGACAAAGATCGGTTGTCTTCACTTTCTGAAGTACATATCGGCCTTCCGCAAAGCTTCCTTGTAGAGTTTGTCAATACATTATTATTTTTGTTTTCATACAAAAAACATGAAAAAAAGTAAGCAAAATTAACGAAGTAACTATAAATACGAACAAAACTAATTTTAAAATAAAATTAGCATAAATATTTGGATAGATTCTGAACGTAAAATCGAAATTACCTAATTGACTAAAACCATTTAAACACCAGTGCATATCAGAACAACAAGTACAGAACGGTCGCCAGGATTGACATTCTTAGTAATTCTAAAAAGCCGCTTGAATGACACTGAAAAAGATATCTAGATGATATATATCATTGGCTTCGACTTCGGATTTAGGACAATATAATATTTTTATTTCGTGATTTGACCAAAGGCCGTCCACGCAACCTCGACTTCGAAGTCCAAAAATACCCGAATTTTACCAAAACGAAGCGAAGAACTTCGCCTACCTTCGTCAGACCACCGTTCAATTAAGATTATAACCGTTATTATAATAATAATTACCTTTAATTTAACGCTTCTACCATAATGTTTTAATTGCCATCACCCAATCTCAGTTAACACTTCGCAGGTTATTAGATAACTTCGTAAATCTACTGTTTAACTAAACTTTATGACTAAGATGTTTTTAATCTAATGAAAAAAAATCATTTTTTAAAACATAAAATGACAAAAAAAGGTTCATAGTCCACAGCCCATCTGCGCGCCGGCATCTACGGGGACATCAAGAAGCGGTGCTTCTGCGAGGAAGGGGTCTTTTCATCATTCACCTGAATCAAAACGATTAGCTATTAGAAGAAATACTTTCATTATATGAAATGAAATCGAAGTTGACGAAGTTGAATGAAGTTTGATACTTCCTGGTAGGTCTTGCAACTTCACCCTCAGGCAAAGTCCTTTTTTTATCACTTGGTGTTGACACTATACCAGACTGCTGACCAGAGCCGCCTCCGATGCCCTGAACTGATCCAGAAGTCTGACACTACTTGGACGTTAACATTGATGTTAAACTAGGCTGAGACATCTGGACAGGTAAGTCGAACTTTCAAAACTACAAGAGTGACTTGACCAAAAATAAAATACTTTTGAGATTTGACAAATTGTAGCACGACCGTTTAGCAACACTGCTCGATAGCAACTAAGCGAAGATTCTGATCGGTTCCCAGAATGCAACTCCTTTTACTTGGTTATTTCAATATAGAAAACAAAAGTAATTACAAAAATAAATGTGAAAATAAATTTTGAAAACTGTGTTTTATCTTGTAAATTGACAAAAAAAAGGTAACAATCTTTAAAAACAGCATTTCTAACAAGGTTAAAGGTGTTCTGTCGAAGTTATTCGATGTTCGACGCCGAATTCGGTGACCGAAGTTGGTTATATAAAAATTTTTCAACTTCGCTTCCACTTCGACGAAGTTAACGGTGATTTCCCAAGTCTGAACAAATTAAAAATCCTTCGAACCTTATAAACTTCGTTTCTTTTAGTATCGATTTTTCATATCGTCGAATTTTTTCTCCAACTTTGGTAACAAACTCACGCCGATTACAAATAAAAAAAAATTTTATTCACTTTTTTTCATTTCACTCTATATCACAAACTCTCACTAATTCGGATAATGCGTAACATTCTAAAATTGAAATATTCATAATGGAGTTTACCATCAAACTGCAATCTTATTCTTTATATGTGTAGATAATTATAAATATGTACATATGGGTATAAACATCCATGTTTAAATAGGCTAGTAATCAATGGTGCATTTTTCTCAAAGTATGCTTGTATTAGTTTTTTAAACAAAATAAACAATTCTAAACGGCATATTAAGAGGGTTTTCATTATCGTTATAGTACATCAAATATATATATATATATATATATATATATATATATATATATATATATATATATATATATATATATATATATATATATATATATATATATATATATATATATATTAAATAACTTTTTAAAAGGTATATAATAAATGGCACCGAACTATCAAGATCCTGAGTGCACAGTGTTTGTATCTAATATAGAAAGTCGTGTCACAGAAGAACTGCTGTGGGAACTGTTTTTACAAGTATGCACCATTTTTCATTCCTAAACATTAGTTATATAAATTTTTACCAAAATCCAATCAAATTTTTTTTCTAAAATAACAAAACTTGTTTCTTAGTTTTAAGTTTATTAAAAAACCTTTGTCTATAACTTCTATTTGCACTCAAAATTAAGGTGACCAACTTTTTTCAATGAAAAGGAGGACAAATAAATTGAAAAAGAAATTATTTTAAATAAAATATACATTTTATTGATTGCAGCAATAATACACTTTAAAATGGTATATGCACAATAGACATATCTATTACATTTTAAATTGTAATTAAACTTACACTTTATGAGGAAGGATAGAACTTACAAAAGAAGGACTGCCCATAAAGGAGGATGATAGGTTATATTACACAAGATTTAAGAGATGTTTTTTAGAAGACACAAAAAGACTATCTTGTAATTTAAAAAAAAAAAATTTTATCCTCTTTACTTTTTAGTCTGAAAAGAGATCAAATAACAACTGATTTGGTTGAATTCTACTAGCTACTATAAGATACTTGATAGCTTTGTTTAATACTTGGCTTTAAAGTAACTAAATTAGAATAATTAAATGTTTTATAGTATAAAAATAATGTCAGTGTGATAAAAAAAGATAACATTATAAAGTTAAAAACAAGACAAAACAAAAAAACATTGGGAAAGCATAGTTGATTTGAAATTTATAATAAAAGGCTCTTAAATTAAATAAACTATTAAATAATCCAAATTTGTTTTCTGTATTTTAATCATGTTTCTTCTATATGCAACTATTATATACAGCTATTTTATATGATTTAATTGCAAGTTATCTTTTACATGAGAAAATGTTTGTTCCACTGAAGTCTTAAAAGTAAAGTAAGTGGATTTATCTGGGACTTTCATTGTAGATTTCATACATAACCAGTCTTACTTTACAAGTTATACTGTCATTTTGCACAAAAGTCTGTTAAGTAATACTGATTTTAGTTTAAAAAAGATTTTTTTTTTTGTAGTTTTCTGTATTTGTTAAGTAATAGTGTTTTATCTTTACAAGTTATTTTCTGTTTTTTTAAGAAATGATTGAAGCTTTGGCTAAGCTCATGGAAATTACCCAAAGCACCTAAAAAGGATTGTTAAGCATAGATTTAATGATGTAATGATTATTAATATATTGTATTACAATTTTAAGCACTTTGGTAGAAATTATATTTTCAGCTTTGCAAAACTTTTCTAAATGAATATTAAAGTATGTACAACAATAAAAATCACTTCTTTACTACAATATTTTTAGCCCTTTTTCTATCATAAAACATTTCAACACTGCTCCATAAAGAAGATCACCATTTTCTAAAGTATATGCTACTAACTATTTTTTTTGTTAAATTTTTCTGCCAACATTAATCCATTCATAAATTACTTGTAAAATTTTATGTCTTTTGGATCTTAGACTTGACAGGATGGATGCCTGCAGAATTTATGATTTCCAAAGTATTTAAGTTTAAATAATTAAAATGCAAAAGTTATCACATGTTATGAAACCTACAAAATCAGGTCACTACCTATAAAATCTACATACAAACCTACAAAATCAAATCGCTAAAGAACTTAAAGAAATTTAGCACTTTTTAAGGCTGTTTAAAACTACTATTTGTTGAAAAGATTTCTATTGTTGTCAAACTAAAGTTTAACAGTTATTGTATTGTAATTATATTTTATCATGATATAAATAATCTTCTTAAGATCTACAGGTAAAGGGATCTCAAAATGTTAAGTGTTTTTAAGGATTTAGCTAAGCCCCAAATATTTGAGCATATACTTTGTTTTTACTTATGAGAGTTGAAAAAATACTCCTGCTAGATTGCCAAAAAAGTTTAGTAGTTTTTAATACAATTTTCATATGCCTTTAGATAAATATTTAGAACATGCTTTTTTCGTTAGGGACCTCAGAATGTCAGGTTTAATAATAGGTAGTAATGTTGCCAATATTACTTAGTTAATCATGAATTTCTGCATATATTATTTATTTTCAATGCTGAATATATTTTTAAATGTTTCGTTCACTTATCTTTTATACTTTTTGCATTCCACTACACAATGCTAGGTTAAGGGACCTCAAAACGCTTGGTTAATGAAAGCTAATTAACATATTAAAAAAAAGTTGTTTGCATTCAGTTTCTTCTCGACATTATGAAATGAATATTCTGCTTATAATTTCGTCACAAAACCTGATTCGAAACACACTTTAGTGTGTTTTCTTTGTTTGCTTTTGAAAAAATAAATTAATTAAACTAAAGTGCGTTTACTAAAGTAAAGTGCAAGTACAAAAGTGTGTTTTGATATTCCTTTCAGTAAAGAATAAATAAGAAATGGGAAAGTCCTTTAGAATTAAACCAACATGCAAATCAAGATGCAATGTTCTAAGAGATGTCATAATGATGAAAAGTAAGCAGTTAGAGGAAGCAGTTGAGTGGTGCCAAATCAACAATAAACGTGGTTGGGCCGCAATCAATTCAGGAAAATTTCCACTAATTAAAGATCTTAGAACAATTAATAAACGAATTGATGGTGTCATTGTAACTGGAAACGAGAAGGAATATTGTTGAATTTTTACAAAAGATGAAGAAGAGTTGTTAGTCTCTTATATAAGAAACAAGAATAGGTAATGTCTACACATAATTGAGAAATGAAACATTTTTTTTATAAACTGTAATAAAATCCTGGTTTTTTAATATTGTTTGTTAAGAAAACTAAACTTATACTATTAAGTTTTCTTGTATTATTATTTCAATAATATATTTAGGTGCCTCTAAGGTTTGAACAAGTCGGAGTTGACAAGGATAATGTTGAATGTTTTGGAAGTAAGAAAGCAAGCCTGTAGAAACCTTCGTGGACATCAGATCACTAAGCTATCACCCAATGCTCAACGAGCACTTCAAACAAAGAAGCTTAGCAAGTCTTTTTGGAAGCGTTGGGATGCAAAATACCAAAAGTACATAACCAAAAAGAGACAAGGAACTGTATCCATAAATCGTGCCCTTAATTGCACAAAAGTAATGGCATGTAAACACCTCAGCGAATTAGCTGAAGAACTTATAGAATGTAATATCTTCATTGATGCAAATCAATTAGAAACAGGTGTATGGCAGGGATATATAGATACCACTAGAATTTACAATCATGATGAAACTCCCCAGTTTGTAAACTATGGAGTTGATGGTACTCCACATGGTTTAGTGTATGCTGGAAGAGGGGAAAGTTGTCAAAAGATGATAAGAGAAAATAGAGAATGCGTAACTATACATCCTTTTGTTTTCTTTGGAGGAGATATAGCAATGTGCCAAATCATATTCAAGGGAAAAGGGATTAGTGCCCACATGGCTCCAAAAGAAGCAGTTGTATGTATTCCAAATCTTTTAATCTCCACAAATGAGAGTGGAAGTCAGGATCACAGTACACTTCTAAGTGCATATCAAATGTTTGACCAATTTTTAGAAAAAAGCAATATAAAACGGCCTGTTGTTGTGCTATCAGATGGTCACTCTTCAAGATTTGACAGTGATGTATTAACATTCCTAAGAAGCAAAAATATTAGACTTTTCATCACTCCACCTGATACAACTGGCGTTACCCAGCTCCTTGATCAAATCAATCAGAAATTGCACTCTGAGTACAGAAGTACTAAATCTGTACTTTATTCTCCGTTTATGACAATCAACAGAGAAAGTTTTATGAATATACTTGCAGAGTTATGGCCAGCGTGGGCATCAAAACAAACAATCATAAATGCAGGTAAAAAAGTTGGCATTTCAAGCGGAGGACTTAGTGTTAAGTGGATGCAGGAAGATAAGTTTTTACGAGCTGAGCTGTGTATTCATGAAAATACCGAAAAAGATCATATATCAACAGCAGTAACAGTTTCATCTCCAAAAGATGTTCGCTGTGGCTCAGCAAGATATTGGAAACATAAATACAAAAGTTCCATGGAAGCTTTTCAAACAATATCTGATAAATCAATATCACTGGAAGAAATACCTAACTTGTTGCCTGTAACCAAAGTAACACCTAAATTGAAAAAAGAAAATGTTAGAGTTACCCAGGTTCACGGCTCAATGGAGGGGAAAAAAATATTGGAAACGGTTTCTTTAATCAAGGAAGACAAAGCCAAAAAGGAGAAAGCAAATAAAGAAAGGAAATCCAAGCTACAACAACAAATTGAGGCATTCTATAAATGTAAGGAAGAGTGTACATGTGGAAAGAATGTTTGCGCAGCAAATAAACTTCGAGAATGCTCGTGTTGCCATAATGTTTTGAAATCTACATGTAGTAAAGCATCATGCCGAGGTAAAACAGGCTTAAAACCGAATATGATCAAACCCTTTTGTGAAATAGGACCCAAAAAATGCCTTCACTTTGAGTTTGATGAAGATAACATTGAAAACTTCATTCCTATAACTGATTTTATCTAGAATACAACCTAGCGTTATCTATTCGCCTCTTTGTGAATTAAAGTTTACCTGGATCTTATTTTTATATTTTTTGTTCATTACATTTTTTTTAAGTTGATTAATGTTATAAAAAAAAAAAATGATAAAAAGTAATAACTTAAGTTTGTTATATAGTTTTTGATTTGGTACCTCAAAACGTTAGGTGCAACACCTCAAAATGCTAGGTATTTAAAAAAGCGAATTTAAGAAAATTGGACTTATTCTGCGCACGCATCTTTTTAGCACTGTTTTTTGGAGTCTTAAGGCAACATTTCTGATAAGGTTCTGCAAACTTATTTTCAGAAGGGATTGAAATATTTAACATTATTTTAAAAAAATAACTATATTGCTTTTAGATTATTTTTAACGTTTTCGTAATTTAGATTATTTTTGTAAGGATTTTATGTAATATTTTTTTGTTTATGACTTAACATTATTTTCTTTAATCAGATTATTCAACGCTTTTAGAAATTAATTAAAAAAATTGAGTTCTATGTTGGTTTAATTCAAACCTAACATTCTGAGGTCCCACTGCATTCTGAGGTCCTTTTACCTGTATGGTCTCAGGTCATGAAACAAAATGCATAAAAGGATGAATTTTTTTTTTTTAACGAAGAATTATGAATTTTTTAAAATTTTACTTTAGATTTTTTACATTTCATATTGTACTTTTGGAAGTTTGCACTTTCATATTTGAGACTTATCTTGATTCAATGGGTTAACTATTGACTAATACCTTCTAAAGACATTTTCTCTGTTCACTACTTTTAAACAAATTCACAGAAAAATTACTTTTAAAAAATCTAGAGAACTTTCTTGAAGAAATGTTTTAAAATATTGTAAATAATTGTCTTATATGTAGCATTAAAATTATACAAACCACTGCATGTTATGTAGATTTTTTAGTTTTATAATATTTAGGCTGGACCACTAAAAAGTGTTCATATTCCGATGGATCGTTCCAATGGTAAACAGCGCACATTTGCTTTTGTTACTTATAGTGATGTTAGTGCAGTGGCTTTTTCCTGTGAGCTATTCAATTCCTTGAAGTTATTTAACCGTCCTATTTTTTGTAAACCAAATAAGGACAGTAAAACTCCAATCAAATCACATAATACTGATCACTCTCCTATAGTAACCCCAGATAGACCCGGTCAGCCTCCGCTAAATGAATCTTTAAGCAACTCATGGATGGGGGATGATAGATCACCCCAGTCTGGAAGAAGAGACTACTATTTAGGTCGGGAAAGACATATCGATTATCAAAGAAATAATTGTGATTACAGAAATAGTCCTCCAGAAATGCGCAGCAATAGCAATGGTAGCAGGTATGATAGAGAAAATGATTTATTGTTTTATGACCATGAAGATAACAGAAGAATGGAAGATCATCATCGATCAGATATGTTATCAAGATCATATGACGAAAGTTTGTCATATAGACTTGATCCATATGAAAGACATGATAGAAGGGGATTAAGTAATCAACACAGTCCTATATTTTATCAATCAGTAAATAATTCTTTAGACCAATTAAGAAGAGCAAGCAGTTTTGGTAATACACCTCTAAGATATGGTCCTCAGAGAGATGATCTGATTCCACGACATCGATCTAGTAGGCGGCAAAATACACAACCTTACTAAATAGATCATCATGATGAACTAACTTAACATCAAACGGGGTTAAAATCAGAGATATTAAGCCATACACTTGGTATTTTGTTTGTATTTGTATTTAAAAATGGGGACGTAACTCTTTTCAAAAAGTTTAACTTTCATTTTATTTATTTATTTTTTTCTTTTGCGAATATTAGAAATTTTTTTAAATTAAAAATTATTACGTACAACTCATTCTTATAAGTTAACATATTTCTATATTAATATATTATCAACGAAAAAAAGTTCGTTTCTAAAAGCATTTAATGCAATTTCTTTCTTCCATATACTTAAAGGTATCCAGAAGTAATAATCGAACGAATTAAATGAACAAAGGAGTGAGATATTAAAAACTGTTATTTAAAATTTCAAAGTACGTTATTTTAGTCAAAGTATCTTTTTTCAGTCAGGTTAGGCTTGATTTTGCTAACAAGCCAAAAATCATAAGGTGCCAAGTCCGCCAAGTACGGTGGATGGTCGATAACTGCGATGCTCTCGTTGTTTAGGCAACGTTAGGTTTTGCGTTGTTATGCAAGGTTTTCATGTTTTTGGTGCCTAACGTTGTCTTCCGGTGGTACTAAAAATAGGCTTGAGGCAATCTTCGATGTATGTATGATCACTCATGGTTTTTCCCAGGCAATAGATCAGAAGGGGGCCTGTTGATTTAAACATGACGGTAACAATTTATTTAGGCTTAAATCGGCTTTAACGGACGTTCTCAGGGATTCTCCGACAGCCACAGATGATAAATTTGATTACTTGCAGCCAACTTGTCTCTATCACCTTTGATGAATTTGGTCGAATTTTACTGATAAAAGACTGCACGATTTGCTTTTTGACCTGTCTTAAGCTGATGGGATTACACAGCGTGATGCAATTTTGAAGATAAAGGTAATTGTAAATTATTCTTTCGGTAGTATTGTAGACGACGATGGTATTGGGCTTCAAGTTAATGTAAAAAAATATGAAGATCATCGTCGATGAATTGCCGTACGGTTTCGATGTTCTGTGGCGTTGTGGTTGTAATTGGTGCTATAGGATGGTCTTGGGCTTCGAGGTCCTTCATGCCGTATTTTATAAGAAGTAATGATGAGCTAAACATACCACCCACAGCTTTCACAGTCTTAGCTACGGTGAAAGAAAATGAAATGAATTTAGTAAGTTTTGATTTATCGTAGTTTTATTATTGATTTATTTTATTGAGTTTGATAACATTTTAAAGTACAAGGTGGCCCAAGAGTCGCTGCACCATTTAAAATTTAAATATTTTTCTACAGTTAATTCTTTTTAAAAATTTAATTTTAAATTAATAAACCATTATCTTTGGAAATTAACTATGGAGAAATTCACGGCCTAGTAACGTGTTAAATTAATCGAATTCTTTATAAAAAAAACGTGCTGGGAGGCCACGTTCGGGAAGGTCACAGGACAACATTCAGCGTGTACTCTAAAGCATTGAATAAGATCTAAAAACCAGTAATTAGTTTCTTGTTCGTATTAATCGGAAACATTCAACGATATGACAGTTCGTCAACCGGTAAAATAATACAAGTATTATGCAATAGCTTATTTAATTCCTTTCCTCAAATTGGAATTACTATAAAGAAGCTTAATTAAAATGAAATAAGATTCAGCATTCCCTTTGCGCGGGTTTTGATTAAATTTTAAAAATATATTAGCAATTAAAAAAAAGTTTTCGTTGTATTTTAATCGATTTATTGTCAAATTTTGGTAACTGACGAATATTTACGTTTACGAATCATAAATAACGATTAAAATAAAAGTAACAAAAAATCCTACAAATCTTAAATCTGGTCTGTAGCAAATTTTTTACTCAGTCCAAATTTGTTTTAAATTTCAAATTCAACAAATATTTTACAATTGTACTGGTGTCATCAACATGTCAATATTGGCGATGGTTTGGTAAGATCAACAAAGATGACCAGGTCAAGACCAAGTGCAAAGTATGTGAGTATGAGGGTAAGCAAACCACTCATGGAAAGGCAAAGGGCACTACTTCAAGCATCAGATACCACTTTCAGCTGAAGCACCCTAGTGAATGAAAATAAATCTAAGCAGAAGAAAGACCGTGGTAAGAAGAGGAAGCATTCTGGAACCACAAACAACCTGTTCATTCAGTTGATTAGTTTATAAGAAACATGGCAATAATGGAATGGTTGGCGAATGAGTATCTGTCCTTCAACCTTGTCAACACATTTGCTTTTTCTAAATAAATGGGGGTTACGTCCCCTAAATACAACGCGAGGCATTCTTCTACCTATGCCAAGTAAGTTTAATAGTAGTATTAACAATCGTTATTTATGTAAAGTTTAAACCAAAACAATCCAATTATTGACAATAAGGAAACGTATTCTTTGTCAATAACGAAAAATAATGGTCAATATGTGTCACTGACGAAAAAATACCGATCAGGATTCGGCACTGAAGACACTGGCTAACAATTCTTTTAGTTTCAAGTCCCTCAAAACAATTTTTCTATTCTATTTTAGAGACAAGCTGCTTTGCTTTACTAAGGCATGAAAGGTTTCGTTGGTGAATATTTGGATGCGGAACTACCCTAAGTTAGGTGGCCTTAAAATTAAATTGTTCGACATCGTGGTCTTATGACGCCTATCAAGCACTACATCAATCATAAATTAAAGGAAAGAAGCTGGATCTTTGGTGTAAGTTCCTCTCAATGCGTCATACTGGTAGAAATATAGCAGAATATCTCGATGAACTGATCGAGGATAACGTAGCCTTGATCTCTGTTTTGCGATAAGTTGCTGTAGTTGACTAGCCATACAACATGAAGGCTTAACTCCCCCTATCCATACATGTGGAATCACTTAAAGAAAGTTCAATCACAAATTTAAACATAAACCGCTGCAACACCTGTAAGAAGGTTGATATTTTGAATTCTGGTATTGAGCTTGGGAAAAAAGTGATTTGGTTACATCAACCTCCTCTTGCACAGTCTTTAGTAATTTACAATAAATATTGTAATGAATTAATTGATGATTCTCGCAATTTTTAATGGAAACTTTAAGCTACTTTTTTGATTTACGTCACTTTTGAGGAAAATAATTGAAGCTACGAATTAATTGAATTGTGAATTTACTTTTAATCATTTCATATTGCTTATCATGTGAGTTGTTACATGTTAAAAGTTTATTTTGTAATTTGTAAATTTTACAACGCAACACGCAACGGTAAAATGAGAAATCACAGAATAAATTATAGATGACAAAGAGACAAATTGTAGAAAAAAATAATAATAATAAAAAAGAAATGCAAAATCCGAGTTAACTTAAATATGCAGAAGACAAGAAGATAAATAAATTTATACTGATATCCATTGATTTATTTATCAAATGCCGAAAAAGATTTTGTCAGGAGGTTGATTTATAATTTTATCATCTCCTGGTTGAAAAAAATCGTTCAATTCAATGGCATTCAGTTCTTCCAGTCGTTCGAAGTCAATCGCGTTGTCACTAGCATAATCAAACGTTTCTGTAAATACTTTTTTACCACTTTGTTTTGGTAAAAATGTTCCTTCTAGTCCTTTTTTAATATCGTAACCTTCACTATTTTTAATCGATAGAGGTTTTCCAATACTTGCAAACTCATCTAAACATAAATGAGGTTTTAGAAATCAGACAGAGAGTCTAGAGCAAATGTTAGGCATGCCAAAAGTTAAGATTAATGAAGATTTCATAAACTTTAAAGAAACATAACCACCTCCTCGATTTAGATCAAAAAGAAGAAATATTAAAAGATTCTTTATAATCATTGTTTTTAGTGAAGAATATTAGTACATAAAATAGTTTAAAAGCAAGTTTTTATCTTTATTAAACTAAGTGACGTAAAATTGATTTTTTTAGATTGGTACATGATATATATATATATATATATATATATATATATATATATATATATATATATATATATATATATATATATATATATATATATATATATATATATATATATTGTGAGGGCGGCGGATTTTTTTTTAATTTTTATATTATATTATTTTATTGATGTGATGATATAAAATGTGACTGCGGTGGTTGGTTCTATGTAAGTGTAATGGTAGCGCAAATATAGAGAGTGATAGAATGTGAGGTAGGACTATCAGTGTGTAACGCAGATGTGGTAAAAGCGCGATAGGAGCATCAGACTTTTTTAAATAAAAATTGTTTACTCAAATAAAGCAATAATAAAAATATTATAATGATAATGTTGCCTTACTTAAAATGAAAGCAAAAGTAAAAATACTTACGACTGATATTTCTTCTCTTACTTATTTTTCTTAATCAATATTCTCAATTATTTCTCATCAATATATATATTCTCTTAATATTAACTCATACAAATAACAATACATTAATACTTATAATAACGCAAATTGAAAACTACTCAAATACATTTCCTTACCAAATCCTTCTCATATGTTCCTCTTTAAATTGTCCATAAACTCTTTTCATTAAATTTTCTTTAAAATCTTCAAAAATCCTTTTCTCATAAATCCTCTTTTAAAATTTCTTAAAACTCTTTTAAATTCTTTTCTCATAAATCCTCTTTTAAAATCTCTTAAAATTCTTTTAAATCCTTTTCTCATAAATCCTCTTAAAATCTCTTAAAACTTTTCTTTCTCTTAAAATCCTTTTTAAAACTCTCTTTAAAACATTTCATCAAAATTTTCCGAAAACATCTCTCTAAAGAGAGGTCTCAAGAAAATCTACTAAAAAAATCTCTCCCAAAAGAAAACATAAAAATCTCAAAAAAATCTCCATAAAATCTCCAAAAGATTTTCTCAACCGCTCCTTTTCTATCTGTCCGCAGGTGTTATTTTGAATCATCGTCCAGACAATAGATTTCTTTTTTTTTCTTCAAGTTCGTTCAGTACTTTATTTTCAACTGCTGAGTCATGGTATTCTTTAAAACAAGTTTTACTGGTTTTCTTTTTATTAGTCTTTATATCAGAGTGGCTACAGAACTTTCTAGAACTTTACCAATTAAAATCATATCATTGTGTTACAATTCGTGTTTGCGAAACAGTTTTAATCATTTATGGTGTGACTTATTCATTTTTCATGTTATTAGACATGTGTGTCCACCTGGTGTTTTTTGGTTGACTTACTCTTTTCCTCGTTCGAATGTAGCGTGTTTGAGTCGGTTAAAACTTAAAGACAATGTTTACAATTTTCCTCATCTTCCCTCCTCACAATATATATATATATATATATATATATAAATTTTTAAAATAATTTTTAAAAGATTTAAATAGTTTTGACTTTTAAAAGATTTAATTAACTTACACTTTTAATTTTCAATGACCAGAGCACGTTTCTTTTGGTCCTGGGTATATAATTGATTATAATGAGGGCCCCTTAAAATAACTTCCCGGGGCCCGAAATTTCTCTCGGCTGCTATGTATATATATACATGTGCTGCTTAAGCATTCATTTCTTTATTTACTAATAATTAATTTAAATAGAAGTTATTTTGAAGAAAATTGAAATTGACTTTTTATAAAAAGGTAAACAAACAATTGAAGGCTCCAGGGGGAAAAGGATGAGATTCCAAATTTGCCTGAAAAAATTGTGCTAGTGCCATTTTTTCTAGTAGCATTATTTGTCGCCTTTTAGAATATCGTATTGCGAAAGGGAAAAAACAATGGCAATTCTACGAAAAATGCGTTTTAAAATTGCCCATTCTATCCCTTTACAGCGTGGCGTCATACATTGTCTCTCTTTAATTTTTTTACTGTAAGTTATTGCTTAAATTAGTATTTATTGAACGTTATTATATATCATTATAAATTTTATTGATTAAAAGAAATTTAAGAATGATAAATACACGTTATTACTGTTTAAAATGCATTAGTGGACTTTATTCTGCAAAGTCTACAGTATGCAAAAAAAATAATCGTACACTTGAAAAAAAATCATAATTTTAAAGATTGCATCAAAAAAATGAGCTTTCTGTTAAAATACCTGAAACTTTTTTTTAGATATCTTATCAAGTATTGTTTAAAGAATTTATTTTTGTATTGGTGAATTAATTGCTTTTCATACCTATTGAATTTTACGCAATTGATCTAATAATGCATAAAATTGACTGCAAAAAAAATAATCGTACAGTTAAAAAATGATGTCATACTAATCAAATTTCATGAAAATTAGTATCGAGTGGGGCCTCCTTTGGCCTTGATGATCTCAGCTAGACTATTTGGCATTGAGTTGACCAAACTTTGAGTCTCTATTGTTGTTATATTATCCCATGCGCTCATTATAGCTTCTTTCAAGTCGTCTTTGCGTTTAAATGCTCAGCCACCAATTTTTCTGTCCAAAATATACCACAAATTTTCTACAGGATTCAAGTCTGGACTTTTAGATGGCCATTCCAAAACATTAATGTTGTTTGTTTCAAAGTATACCTTCGTTTTCTTAGCGGTATGTTTTGGATCGTTATCCTGCTGTAATATAAAATCGTTTCCCATTCTCAATTTTTTAGTAGATGGTCGCAAGTTGGGTTTGAGAATTTCACAATACATTGAAGCATCCATTTTTTCATCAATAAATGTCAATATCCCCACTCCTTTCCAACTCATACTACCCCAAACCATCACATTTCCTCTTCCATGCTTTACACTACCTCGCAAACAACTTAATTTACAAGCTTCTTCTTTTTTTCGCCACACTTTCTGAACTCTATCCAATGAGACGAGGTTGTATTTTGACTTATCTGACCACAAAATTTTTTTCCAATATGATATCGGTATTTTTTCGTACTTCTTTGCAAATTCTAATCGACGTTTCATTTGTTTTGCAGTTAAAAAAGGTTTTTTTCGAACAACTCTACCTCCATATCCTTGTTCTCTAATACGATTTCTAATTGTTCGAGGGGTTACTGTGGTATAGTGATCTTCTTGAACTTTTAAAGCTAATCTAACTGCCGAAACAAATCTATTTTTTGTCACATTAATGATGATATTGCAATCAATTGCACTGGTGGTCTTGCGTTTTTGTCCTCTCCCAGCCACACTAGCAACGGTTCCAATCAGATTATGCTTCTTAACAATTGAGGACACTGTCGTAAAAGGAATTCCTGTTTCTTTTGGATCTAACGGAAGGATTTTCCTTGATTTTTCAACTCAACTACAAGGCTTCGTTGATGGAAAGACAAACGTTGTTTTCTTGACACCATTTTGCTGAAACGCTATATTTTACTTCTAGAACGAAAGTGTATTTAAAAAATTACTATTTTCAATTTTACAAACTTCAGTTTGATCGTTCAATTTGCTCGATTTATGCTAAAATAACGACCTATTTTGACAGCGTACGATTATTTTTTTTGCAGTCAATTTTATGCATTATTAGATCAACTGCGTAAAATTCAACAGGTATGAAAAGCAATTAATTCACCAATACACAAACAAATTCTTTAAACAATACTTGATAAGATATCTAAAAAAAAGTTTCAGGTATTTTAATGGAAAACTCATTTTTTTGATGCAATCTTTAAAATTATGATTTTTTTTTTCAAATGTACGATTATTTTTTTCGCATACTGTATATCTCGGAATAGTTATTTTATACGCACTTCATATACACCCACGTTTTTATCAGTTGTGAAAGTTTCTTTTTGCTCATATCTCAAAATGAGATTTTTGGTTATCTCATCGTTTTTCCCCTGGACCCTTCAATTATTTTACAAGTTGTTGACAAAATTTTATCAGGTTTTCCCCTGGATCCTTCAATTATTTTACAAGTTGTTGGCAAAATTTTATCAGGTTTATTATTGTTAAATTTTTAGTCGAATTGGAAAAAGAGGAAAAGGTTATTACAAAAAAAAAACTTAAAAAAAGAGAAGAGTTTATTTCGATCCCGTAAAAATGATTATCGTATCTCTTGATACAAATTCGTAAAAAATGTAAAAAAAAAAAATTTTTTTTTTTTTTACACAACAAAATTTTAAATGTGGAAAAGACTCGCAGAGATTATGATTTGAAAAATATTTAGGTTGCACTTTGAAATAGTAATCGGAAATTTGAGTGCAAATGACTATTTTCTTAATATAATTTTAACGAAGAACTACTTTCTAAAACTATTTTTTAAAAACAAGCAGAGGCTTAAAAGTGCAAGTAAAAATGTTTTTTCCAAAAAAGATCATATTTCATTCTTTAGTAGATTGGAAAAAAAAAAATTTAAAAGTAAAGTTTAAAGTTTAGAGTAAAAGAAGTTTTCACCTTAATTTAAAAATACTTTTAAAGTTTGAAATTTTTTCATAGTGTCACATATTTCATGGTTTAATAACTGTTTTGTGTATTTTTAAGTACTCTTAGGTGTATATATATATATATATATATATATATATATATATATATATATATATATATATATATATATATATATATATATATATATATATATGTATACCGCATAAGGAATGTGTAAAAATCTCGTTTTCTTAAAAAATTGATAATATATTAGTTAAAATAAAAAGATGTACTGAGCTTAAAGAGTCAGTATAATTTTTAAAATGATCAGCATTAAATAATCAGACGTAGTGTTTTGTTGCTAAAGAATATAAAAAATAACTATACTTTTCTTTATAAAATACTCAAAGAATAAAGAAATGCAGTCCTAAGGGGTATGTTTGCTTTTAAGACCTCTGCAATCTTTCCTATACATTCTTCCCTTAATCACACATTGTTAAAGTTCTCAGAGTGTGAGGCCACACATTAATGTGTTGTCAGCTTAAGGAGCTGAACTTCAAGTTGTTCAACACTTAATTTAACACTTTTATCAAACACTTTTATTGAACTACTTAAACTGGCTGTTATGGATAGAATTTAAAGGTGTAACTGTATGTTACAACTGTAACAGCATGTTGAAACTATAATTGTTTTTTTTTTTTTGTCAATGGTAAAAATTAACAAATATCAACAGTAGGGTGGTAATTTTTTTTTAATTTATATGCCCATGGTACTACAGCATGAGGAATGGTCTAAAAACATTATTTACATTGTTTTTACTTACTATTTGATTGAAAACCTCACCCACCAAATAAAACCTACTTTTAATACTATACCAATTGTTTACTATTGATAACAACAGTATTATTCAACAGTAATATTCTAGAATGAACGTTTGTTGATGGATATTTCATATTTAGAAATCACTTACAGTTAAGCTATTATATTTCTTACCAACTGACAGCGAATCTAAAACTAATTAAAATATTATATATATATATATATATATATATATATATATATATATATATATATATATATATATATATATATATACAATACTGCTCAAAAATTTAGCACACATTAGATTTAAGTTGCGTTTTTTCTTTAAAAATAAAATAAAAGTAAAAGAAGAGAAATTTAAGGTTTTTTAAAAAACGAAACATATTTATTTGACTTTTTTAATTACATTAAGAGAAAAAAAACTAAAAAAAACAAGTGTCTTTCACTAAATATCTTTAATCAAAGTTAGTATATAAAAAAAAAGTTAAAAAAAAGCTGCTCATAAGTTTAGCACACTTGGATTTAAGTTTGCTTTAATAGCAAGATCAATAAGGGATATGTCCACCTTTGTTCTTTATGCATAGTTCACATCTTCTTTAATCGAATCAAAAAGTTTTCGGCAATAATCAGTTGATAGACTGTCAAACGACTCTTTGAAACTTTCCCTAAGATGTTCAGCTGATGTTACGGGAGTTTTAGTGAATTTGCGGTCCAGTACAGTCCATACATTTTCGATTGGATTAAGGTCAGGTGATCTAGCTGGCCACTGAAATACCTTAATGTTGTTTTCTTGAAACTAAATAGTCACCGTTTTTGTCTTGTGACAAGGAGCGTTGTCTTGTTGAAACTGTCACCCCGACTCATTGCTAAAAATGATGTCTCTAGTCGGGATTAAATAATTTTCAAGCGTTTCGATATATTTATGTTGATCCATACGACCATCGTATAAGTAGCAGAGACCTGGGCCGTCATAAGTGATGCAATCCCATATGCCAACCGAACCTCCACCACCTTGTAATTGCGGCACAAAGAAGCGACTACGAAACATCTCATTATAGTGTCTTCGGATAATCACTCTGTTCTTTCGGTCAATAACTGTAAAGTTGGATTCGTCACTAAATATTATTCTCCTTAGTTCATAATCAGTCATTTTCAAAATAGCTCTACAAAATTTGATACGTTTTAACAGATCAGTTGGTTTAAGCAGTGGTTTTCTGGCAGCAACGTAGCAACAAAGTTTTCTATCAATCTTCTATTTACAGTTTGTCTTGAGATATGTTTTTTTAGAGCCAAGTTCACTTCTTGTGCAATCTGTTTGGCTGAGTATTTAGGGTTTTTTCTTGCAATTCTATAGATACTATTATTATCGGTGATACTTGTTATTCTTGTACGTCCAGATCGGTTTTTGTGTGCAGTTGTACCAGTTTTTTCAAATTTCTGAATTGTTCTGAGTACACATGAACGAGATATAGACTTAAGAGTTCGAGCTATTTTAGAACTGTTGAAACCACCAAGATGTAGTCCTACAATATGCTGTTTTATTTCAGAGCTAATTGATTTTGTTCCCATCTTATTGGTCAATTTATGGACAAAATTTAAGCGAAAAATACCAAGTTTATTTCAATTAAGGTAATACATACTATCTATATCTTAGAAACTTTTGTTCAGTTATTATGTAAAAATGGATAGTAAAATTTACTTATTATTAAAAATTTGACGTCAAAAAGTAAAGAGCAGCAGTTAAAAGACAATAGAAGTGCAAGTGTGCTAAACTTATGAGCGGCTTTTTTACACCGCTTTAATTAGTGGTCTCTGTTTAAGTTAAAAGTAGATGGTTAAAATAACGTAATTTTTTTTTTTTTTTTTCTATATAAGGTTTGTTTTAATTAACTGTAAATAAAAAAAATAGAAAAGGCATAAGAAGTTTACCGTTTAAAATTCAATTAAAAGAAGAAAACTGAAACTTAAGTCTAACGTGTGCTAAATTTTTGAGCAGTATTGTATATATATATGTGTGTATGTATATATAATTTCACATGCGCAATTCTCTTGGGGCTGAGAACGCGTGATTCATTGTGGTATGTCATATTTTAGTAAAGGTAAAATATGATTGCATGTTTAGTCGAGTTGAAAAGTGCTATCATTAGCAGATACCGTTAAGTGTCGCAAAAGCAGATTTAAAACGATCTCGGAAGAATTAGAGTCTTTGTGGATCAGAAAATTAAATTTCCCTGTCATAAAATTGAAGTATCTGGTAAGAAGAGTGGAAAATTTAATATCTGAACATTGACACCTTTACAAAGCGCCCTCGTCAGAAAGATGAAAAAGTAACTTTTTCTGGTATATTTGACATCACCTGTACAAATGGAGAGTGGCTTAGCAGGGAAGATAAGCAGCTGTATGAAAAGCAAGTCTGAAGTAGTGGAAAGGTGGGGTAAACCACGTCGAAGAGCGTACCAGTACATCCTTGTAAAACAATAAAGGAGTCCAGTCAGTCCACTATGTCATTCTCTGATTCCTCGGCAAAATCTCTATTGTCTAGCAACTCAGAAAACAACTCAGACACTAACGACGACGAATCCTACGAGCCTCCTGAAAAAAAAAAATTGTCTTTCCGCATCGTTCAACAACAGTAGAAATTAACTTAGTCAGGAATGTTAACATTAGCACCAGGAAGGTTTCTGCCCTGGGTATAAAAGATCTTCTGGATTATTTTGAATTGTGGGCAAAAATGATTGTCACTGATACAACGGCTGTGAATACTGGGAGGAAAAATGGAGTTGTAGTCATTCAACAGCGTCAGCAGAAATTGCTGAACTTACCTCTTGCACAATATGTTGGCTGCCAACATTATTTGGACCTCATTTTAAAACATGTCATGGATGAAACCTTAAGAGGTGCTACTCGTTCTCCAGACATTACGTACAATTTCGTCGATAATATAGTAAGGCAATATGATTCTCTAAAAACAGAATTTGTGCAGAGATCAAGATTGAATCTCCCTACAATTACATGGAGAGATGACATGTTGTTTCTTTTGGAACTGGGATATGCCTTTCGCTATTTCTTCAACAATGGAGCATTCCCGTGCATTAAATTTCGTGAACTGCCAAATTTGAGCAATGTACGCTGGAATTCACGTGGAATCTATGCTATCCTGGCCTTTGTTTTATTGCTTCAAACGAGATATCGGTTGCAGCAGATTTGTTTGTTTATGAATGGAATTTGGCTGGACATTTGGTTTTCAGATCACCATTCTCAATAGTCTTGTGACCAAAAAAAAACCGTAACTAAATTTAGTAGACTAACTTTTTAGTCTAACTAAAATTAGTCGACTACATTTTTAGTATAACTAAAGTTAGTCGACTGACATTTTAGCGTAACTAATATTAGTCTGACTTTGTATTCTAACTGAATTTAGTCAACTAACTTTTTAGCTTAACTAAATTTAGTCGACTAAATTTTTAATTTGCGTAAAATGTATTGTTAATGTTACCCAAAAAATATTTTTTTAAATCTTGTTATGCGTTAGTTGTGAAGTGGTTTGAGCGCCATGTTTAAAATTACAAATTGCTGTAAGTTACAATTTCCATCTGCAGGGCATCTGTTTCAAGGTTTGATTTTCAGAGTTTGTCAGGTTTTTGGAGAAAGGTTTGCGATATATACACTTGGAATTTTGCAATAAAGCTTATCTAATTAGTCTCCCGTTATTATTAAGTACTTATTTTAAATTTCAATGAAAAGCGGTTCAGATCTGGATTTTTTCAATTTCTAATTAAAGTGAATTATAAATTATAAAAAACATGTGAAATCAATTTACAGTCACAACAATAAGATTGAAACAGTTAGGCAATTAATGTTTTTTATTATATCTATATTGTGTAATTGAATATATATCTTGTTTAACTCTTAATTTTGTTTTTCTTTTAAAAATTATTATTAAAATGCTAATAACTAATTATATTTTCGATATAAAATATTAGCTGTTTTTGACGGAGTTGTTCTGCTAATAAACCAATTTTAATTTAATTCAATAAAATAAAATCCAAGCCATACTAGGTACAAACAAAACAATTTTATTACCTAACTGTCACAAATTATATTAAGTACAAAACAATAAATTTTGATGAATGTCTTTAAACTGATTTATTTGTCAAAATTCATATTATGTTCATATAATTTCATGGTATAGGTTACTCAGTTTTTTTTAGCATTAAATCTTGTTTTAGTCAACTAACTTTAGTTAGACTAAAAAGTTAGTCGACTAATTATAGTTAGATTAAAAAGTTAGTTGATTAATTTTAGTTAGACTAAAACTAACCTTGACTCCCACCCCTAATTTTCAAGAAAATTTCTATACTAAGTTAGCAGAAAATGTTCAAAATTATGTAAATGCTAAAAAGTATTTTGATACCCAGTGGAGTATAGAACCCTCGATAATTGCCAGCCAGCGCAGCAATATTTGTGCTGAGTGGGCCGTCACATTTTCTGAAAAAAAAAAGTCAAAAAGTTACCACCCTAATCTACAGTATTTTAACCCTTTCCAGCCCAAATTATTTATATTCGATGAAAAAATTTTTGACGAAATTTCAAAATATTCAGTTAAAAACAAATGAAATTCAAAAATTTTTAAACGAATTTGCAGAGAGCCATCTATGATAGACTAGTAAAACTATATTTTTTGTTTAAAGCGGGAAACTTGCATAGGTGCGAAATTTAAGATACTTTGCATGACTTATCGCCATAATATGGCCATATTATGGCAACGATGTGCTGCAAAGAGTTAAAGGGAGTTAATCGAATGACACAGTTGCGCGATATCTTCAAAGGTTAAAACAATACTATTGAAAGCATGCAACTTTTTACAGCAAATTTTTTAATTGAATTTTATAACTTGTATGTATGAGTGTAAACTATTTTACCTCGATTTACTTTAAAAGGCTGCTGTAGGATTTTTTATTTTATTCGTTTGCCGATCAGGCGAAACTTTTGGTTTCTTTTTCAGTAAACAACGGTAGTAGTTGTTAGCAATATCATGTTAACTTCTTTACCGTATAAGAAAGCCGAAGTAGCAAATGTTTATTGCAATAACTGATTTGAAAAGAATTTAGTGAAAAGTGTACAGCAGGCATAGATTTTTGTTACAAACACTCCATCTCAGGTGCTAGCTCCCATTATGTCATTGCTTTTAGTTGTGCACAGATGAAAAAAGTGAAAACCTATATATTTTTTGAAGATTTAGAGGCTCCTTAAAATGCTTGCTTTTTAAAGGAAAAGTAGAAAACAAAGAAACTCAACTTCCTTAATGCTATTTACAGAGATAATTTTCTACGAAAATCATCCCAGTAAGTAATAAGTCTTCATTATTAGCGTGACGTTGCTGAAACATTGTTTGTATTAGAACTGTTAGTAAATTCAAGATCAAAAAGATATAACGCAAGTATTTTATAATTAATCCAGCTATTACAACATTATGTGAGCTTCACTGGGAATATTATGCAAACAACGTCCTTTCCGTTTTCGTCTACTAACTCCCAACTGACAGGAACAGAGATCTAAATTAATAATTGTTATTATTACTATTTTTATCATAATCAAATTAAAGATAAAACCAGAAATAACAATTTATGGATTCATTTGTTTGTTTTTTTCAAGAGTTTGGTACCACCTGTTTCGAGTTTCATTGCAATATGCAAATATGCAAAGGTTAAATTCAGTAAATGCGTTTTCATCGAACGCTGTTAAAAAGACCGTTGTAGAATTATGTTGAATTAAAACTGATACGTCAAGATAAAATAATTAACGAGATGAAGTAATTTGATATGAAAACAACGAAAGGTTGCGTGGTAAATTTTAAAAGCGTTTACCTTTGGGTAAGCCGATGAAATAGGCAATTCGTATTTAAAAACGTATTCTTGACCGGCTTTGATCGGACATGATAGACCTTCGCTCGTGCACCCATCTGGTTTGCTTAAAGGAAATGGAATCCAAAGCGGACCAATCTTTCCTTTAACTTTGGAAGTTAATGTTTGTGCATCTGTGACTGCTTTAAATTTAATCTCAATGCCAGCGCTTTTTCCTCGTTCAAATGAACAAGGGAGTTGATCGCAAGGGGATATTGCGACATCACCAACACTTGCACCTGAATTTAAAAAAGCAAAGACTGAAAAAAAGTCGAATTTTTTAAAAAATTACTTGAAAAAGTATACTTCATTTCATGTGATGCGTGTATAAATATCTATTTTTCAATATTTACTTAACCCTGCCGTTTACTATATAAATGCTTTATCATAAAATATTTATTGCCAAATTTCCGCTTACTCATTTCACATGCTTTGTACTTTATAATCATACAATGAGACACCGCAATAAAACTAAGCATCACAACCAGAGTCTTCATCCTTGTTGATAAAATTTTTTGTGATTCTAAAACTCAAAAAAAAGAAATTAATAAAATCTTTCAGAACTTAATGAATGCGAAGGTAAATATATTTGTAATAACCACAACGTATATTTCGTCGATCGCTACCCTAGGAGAAGATAGTTGATGTATGTGGCTTGATTTACAAACACAACTAAAGTAGAAATATTAATCCCTTAATGAGTTTATAAGTAACAGTGACTTTTCTTTTATTATTGAAAAAGCCAATCAGAATTATTTTTGATGTTTCAAAGCTCAAGTGTGTTTACACAATGTTGTGTCAAACAACGCAATGTTAAAAAAACACCTTCTGGCGAAATGAGGTCATACAACGTAATGACGTACTCTGAGCTTAGTTACGTTTGAAGCAACCCTATATGGTCTTACAGCAAACTGTGTGTGATTTATTTGATAGCGGAGGTATATACTATTTGATTAGCTTTAGATCTATTTTTAGAATGTCGTCCAATTTTTAATCAAGTATTTGAATATTGCAAGCTGTATTTTAAAGGGTGGAGCGACTTCCGTTTTGATGTTTGATTATAAAAGATAATTATTATTAATTTCATTATTTTTTTTATAAATACAAGATTTTATTTTCGCTCGAAGATCTAGCTTAGTAATTAATTTTACTGCGTTAATCGATTTAAGTAATTTCACTGCCTTTTTTGATTGAGTTAATTTTATAATTTATTTTAATTTTTTTTTATTTTTGATGAAAGACTGGCATTTAATAGCTTCGAAGAATTTTTCGTTTAATATAGAAAAAGTTTGCCATTTGATAGAAATCAAAATTTCTCGAAAAATAAAACTTTTGGGTATTAATAGCCAAATTTATACGCAAACATTTTTTTTTTTTTTTTTACTAGAACCAATAACATTAGTTTGAGAATAATATTTTTTTAAAGATTTTTAAAAGAATTTGTTCAGCAAACAAACAGCTTTGATTTAGGGTAAGATAATTTTTTTTTTTTTCAAAAACAAAATACCAAAATTTTATTTGGGATAATTGTTTTTATAAAAAGAAAAAACTGAAGAAATAATCAGGAAAATTTGCTATGAAAAAAAAAATTGAAGAATTGAAAACTATTTCCACATAAATTGCTTCTCAACGCTTTTCTCCAACTACTGCACCGGGGGGCAACTTCACTGCTCTTAGTTAATAAAGCGAGAGTTTTACCATAAAATATTATTCCCTGCATCAACTGCTTCGAATATTGCATTTTCACTTTTGAGCAGAGAATAATTTTAAGGCATGACAATCTTTATTACAATACCCTTTTTCCAAATGACAGGACTTATTTTATTTTTTCATGAGACATAATTTTTCTGTTTTCTGTTATTTTTTGATATCTTATTTCTTGCTTTTGAGCTAAAGAATATTAATATTATTAAAGAATATAATATTTAATAAATATTTTCCACTTTAAGAAAAATGTTTAAAAAAATTGCTGTTGAAAAAGGTTTAACGCAAATACGTTTAAAACCAAAAGATAACTTTTTTTGTATCAACATCAAGTTGAGAAAAAACTTTACAAAAAGAAAAAAAAAAAAAGTTCGTAAAAAAGTTCGTAAGGTTAACGGAGACTTTTAAGAAAAAACCTGGTGAAATGTAAAAAATTAATCAAGTCAAATGTAATGATAAGCTGATTACATATCTCTACATTAAAAAATTTTATATTAAACTTAAAAGAAAAAAAATTCGAAATCTGTCTAATTCGAAATCTAATTCGAAAAAATTACCTTCTTTGTTAAAAAAATGATTTTCTTGATTTCTTGTCTTTGGGGAAATGTTCATTAAAAAAGATATTTTCTCTTAAAACTCCATTTTATGGTCAAGGGACCATAAAATGGGGTTTTAACAGCGAGTTTTTTGCCATCGTGGGTTTCTTAGAAGTTTTAATTTTTTTATAGGATATCTGAATAACTTCAAGACATCAATAAGCATTGTTACTCTCTAGTTCTCTGATTTGTTGTTAAAGGATTTTTCGGCTTTTGATTGTTATGTAATGTATTTAACTTTATTTTTCATGAGTCAAGTTGCTATAAACCAATAAAAATGTTTTTCATGTTTTCGGAGCTAAAAAACCTGAAACTCTTCAGAAAGACCTGTAAATTTTCAAAACATTAAAACTAAATAAAAACAAGCATATTTTAACTTTTAGCTTAGATAAGGAAGAGAATTCAAAAAATTAAGCAAGTATTTTAAAAAAAAAAACCTTCTGTGATGCACGTTTCACAGCTTATGAATTTTCTATTGATAAAGTAGAGAGAATGTAGTGAAATCTATGAAGTTATTTTTTTACAATCATTTTTTTGATTTCAAAAACTATTTAACCTTTCTGCAAGTGTTGTGTTTAAAGAAGAATTTATTTAAGTACCAGGCCTTTTTTGCTATGCGGTCTTAACAATGAGCAATAAGAGGCGTTATAACTTTACAGGATGATGCTAATGAAAGAATACCTACAAAAAAATAAAATGAAAGAATACCTACAAAAGAATAAAAAAATAGTCTTCTACAAGGGACAAGACTAAAATTCTGTGGACGCACGTTGTGCTTTTTTTTTTCTTTTTTTTTTTTTTTTTTGAATTCGTTATGGAAACAAAACCGTTTTTTCGTTTTCGCAACGAATTTAAATTTAAAGGTGTTTTCAAGGTTTAAAAATCAAAAAATGCTTAAAATGAAATTAAGGTCATTTCATGATGATGCGTTTATAACTTTATAGAAATTTATTTTTTTGGAACATTTTTTTGAACACTTATTTTGTACAACTCACTTGAAGTAAGAAAAAGATATCAGCTACCTTTGATCTACACGACATACGTATAGAGCTGAACAAAAAACTCCTTCAAGATTAAAAACAACTTACTCTAGTGATTCATTGATAGGAGATCAAAGCCACATTCAACCTCCTTTTGGTGAAGTTTGTTAGCAGACCATTCAAAACAAACGAACAAAAATGTTTTCCGCTGAATGGTTATTTTTTAATTAACTATCAAGAGTTAAAAGTAAAAAATTCTTCTCAATTTTTTTCTCTGGTTTATTATCAGGAAAATTACCATTAAACTAATTTCATCTTAAATTGCTACATTATGCAACAAAATCATTCATACTCTTTTTTAGAATATGTTGTAGTAACAAAACAAAAGCCAAATTGATTTAAATAATTTTAACAGATACTAAAACAAAAATTTACTAAAACAACTATTCATAATATAAACTATAATATTTGCGAAACTAAATCTTGTTTCTAAAAAAAATGAAATCTTATTAAAAATCGAGAAGCGTCAAAAGTTTTCGTTTCTTCCAAAACATTTTTAAGTAAACCCGAGTTTTTTTGTTTTATGGTTAACTCATGTTTAGTATGAAGTCCTTGGGCATCGATTACTGTTTGCAACCAACGAGGAACACTACGACTTAGGTTTTGTAGATTGTTTTGAGGAATATTACGTCAAGCTGCCTCCAAAGTTAAAAAAAAAAAATTTGTTTGTTGGTATTGGGCTCGTTCCTATTGTGAAGGCGGGGTTTTATAATAAATAAATGTTTTTAATGTTCTGTTCCTTAGGTGATATATATGTGTGATGTAAGTGGAACGACTAAGATATGGTAAGGTGCGCGGTAGGAGGCATCAGACCTTTCAATACAATTAACAACACATATAGTAAGAATAATAATATTATCTTAATCAAAATGCAAACAAAATTAAAAACACTTACTACTGGTTTTTTTTTCTCTTACTTATTTTTCTTAATAAATATTCTCAATTGTTTCTCAATCAATATATATTCTCTTAATATTAACTTATACAAATAACAATACATTAATACAAATAATAACGCATATTCAAAGTCATTCAAATATCTTTTCTTACCAACTCTTTTTATAAGATTTCCTTTAAAATTTCCATAAAATCTTCTCATGAAATTCTCTTTAAATCTTCAAAATTCTTTTCTCATAAAATTCTCTTTAAATCGTTTAAAACTCTTTTCTCATAAAATCCTTTTTAAAATCTCTTAAAATTCTTTTCTCTTAAAATTTTCTCATAAAGAGAATTACTCAAAATCTCTTAAGATTCTTTCTTAATACATCTTCTAAAACTCTCTTTAAGATACTTCATTAAAGTTTCCTCAAAAAACTCATTCTCAAAAAATTCCGTAAGGTTTTCTCAACCGTTACTTTTCTATCTGTTCTCCATTGTTATTTTTGAAATCTCCAGCAGACAATCGATTTCTTTTTCTTCAAGTTCGTTTATCACTTTTGTTTCAACTTCTGAGTCATGGTATTCTTTAAAACAGGTAATACTAGTTTTCTTTTTGTTAGTCTTTGTCTGAGAATGGCTACAGAACTTTCGAGAACTTTGCTAATTAAACTCATATCATTGTATTTCTTGTCGTGTTTGCGAAAACAGTTTTAAACATTAATGGTGGACTTATTCATTTTTCATGTCATTGAACATGTGTGTGCACCTGGTGTTTTGGTTGACTCGTCCTTTTCTTCGTTCGAATGTTATTTGTTTGTGTCGGGTAAAAAATTAAAGATAATGTTTATAGTTTTCTTATTTTCCCTCCTCTACAATTAATTTTGTTATCCAAATAATACCAAAAGTTTTGAATTGGATTGATACCCAGGCTTTAAGAAGGCCAATCCAACAATTCTATTTCATTTTCGTCGAAATATATTTTGGTAGTCTTACTGGTATGTTTTGTAAAGTTCATATAACATTAATTGGAACCTTTTCAGTAAGTATTCAAATCTCATCACAAGTTTTGTTCGTACTTTCAGATAAGTAAGATTCATCAATGGTTGATATGATGACTGGAACATAGAAGAAAATATTTGAATAATCCTTCTCACTTTTATTTCAAATGTGATTCATATATTTTGCTAAAATGTCGTAATAAAGCTTTAATATATCTTTTTTTGTTGTTTGTCCGTGTTATTGAATGGAGTTTACAACATATTTGAAATAATTAGGGAATCCTTGCGGGCATTTTTTGAACTGAGGATTAATTTTTGCGATTTCTAGTAAGGTAAATGGAAAATTTTGTAGGTACATAATAAACTTGGAGTTGAAAATGTTTTTTCTTTCTGTAATTTTTTTTTTTTTATATATTGCTGTTTCAATATACTATCTATCTTGTATAGAATAGATGCTTATGTTGTATTTTAACTAAATCAATAACTTTTTTGTATTAAAATCAAAATAGTCGGTAGCGTACAACATACAGAAAGAAAAAATATTTAACGATTTTTAACTCCAAAACAAAAAGAATTTTTAAAAGTATACCATCAACAATACATCATGAAAAGCAGATCAGTTAACTGATGGCAAATCTATTGTTTGTAAAAACTTCAGTACATCTATGAGGCATATACTTGATAAGTTTGTCAATTTGAACTTGCTTTGTTTGTGATGAGGCAAAGAGAAATTCCTGATACGTCTCTTCAGCATTTCAGAGCCATGCAACATTTCAGAGCCGTGCAACATTTCAGAGCCATGCAACATTTCAGAGCCGTGCAACATTTCAGAGCCATGCAAACTTTATCATCAAGTTGTTTCCATAAACTATCAATATGATTTAGGGTATGAGATTGCGCTGGCCGTTTCATTATGCTGATTTTATTTTTATCAAACCATGGTTCGATGAGTTTTGATGTGTGTATGGGATCATTGTCCTGTTGGGACGTCCACTGTAGAGGCCATATTTTCATCTACAAAAGTTTATGATTCTCCAGAAACATTTGATTGTCCAGAATTGAGTTATATGTATCTGTTCAATATTTCACGGTTCCAGCAGTGTATACATGTTTCAACCGTTTGCCAACTGGTCTTCTTACATTTTGTGTACCATCTGACACTTTCAAGTTCAACTTCCATTCATCCAACTATATTATTCGTCTTCACTGTTCTACCGTCCGATTTCTGTACGCCTTTGCGAACTCCAAACACGCTTTTCGGTTCTTTGCCAATACGAATGGTAATTTTGCTGCACGATAATTAAGCAATCTCCATCATCCAAACATTACCTTCTGTATTTTCTGAAATACCGAGTTCCAATTTGGGAATTACAAATCTAGCACTAGCAAATGGATTCTTTTTCACGTACCTAAAAACTTTACGATTATTACAAGGAGTAATTTTCATGGGTCGTCCTTCTAAATGATCATTTTCAACAGTTCCTTTGATTTTGTATTTATTAACTAATAGAATTATGGCCGCTTTTGGCATTTTATACTTTTTACGATTCATTTTCTGTTGTTTCAGGGTTAGAACCATTAATATTTTTTGTTTGAAAACATTTTTAAATTTATTGTGTCATTCTGTCATCTATTAGCATTAGTTTTACTTTAATTTTCTTCCAAACTACATTCGTAGTGTTTTACGTAACATAAAAGAGAAATTATAAAACTAATTACGTTCTCCCTAACTGAAATTTAGATTCAAAATGAACAATTTATAATCAAGTTGCTGTTCTACAACTCATTGGTAATAAATTAAAATAAAAGTTTGTTTTGAAGTGTTATTTTTTTTATACTATTTGGTACTCGTGCAAAAACAGCTAAGAGAGAGTCAGTCAAGTGAGAACAAAACAGCATGTTCCTCATTTATTTGCAAGCAAAAAAGGTCTTTCTGTTAGAACTTTCTTAATTCAATTATTTCTGTTTCCTAAAAGTTCTCTTTGTTTTGAAATATTACCATCATACTGTTTACTGTTTTGTATTAATACAAAATAAAAACAGTAAAAAGAGTCATACAAGTGAGAACAAAACAAGAATATATGCCATATTCGTTAGCAAATAGAATATCAAGGAAACGTTTCTGAGTTAAACTGTTTTATAATTACTTTAAATGTTTCTGTTTCCTGGAAAAAGCATTTTACTCTAGAGTTCCCTTAGTTTTGGAGGACAGTGTACTTGTCTAACCTTTTTTTTCTACAATGGGTTTTCAGTGAAGCTAAAAAAGTAGCTGAAAAAAAAAATTTATTGCTAAAATAAAAAACATTTTTAAAAAATGATTCGGTAGGCGAACGTCTTAATCTCAACATCTGTTCGGTCCTAAAGCTTTTTTTTTTACCCTGGAACCAACTTAAAAAAGAAAAGTATCAATAATTGGTAATTTAGGAGCAACGAGCGTGTCTCAGCTCATGCTAGGCCAGAAAGTAGAGTTGGTGTCTAGATTTCATAGCGATTAACTTAGTAATTTTTCTTCTGGAATGTGTGACGTCAGTTTTGTTTAGATCCTACTCTTTCTGTCATTTTGATAAAAGAAAACATTGAAATATTAAACATTTGTAAAAGAAAACACACATTTAAAAATAGGGATGGAGAAGGTTTCAAGCTTTGTACAACTACATATATTTAAATGTATTTTTTTTTTAATTAAAAAAAAAAGAAAAAGACGAAAACTAAAAAACAAACAAATAAAATACGTTTTTTACACATATACATGAATATATAAAAAAAACAAGTGTTCAGAGGAAACAAAGAGGAAGAAACTTGATCGAGAGAAATTATAGAGGATTTTAAGCGAAACAGAATTTCATCGAGCATAAGGTATCAATTAAAAACGCATTTCAATAATTGGGAATGAGCAAACAATAAAAATACCTTAAAAAAACTTAATTGAGAGACAGAATAACTATGAATGATAATTATGTTTATGCAGAATTTAAAATTTCCATGTATAAAAGACGATCTATACAGTGAACCTTGATCTATAGTAGTGGACATTATTTAAAATTCTTAAAAGTGCTGCTCAAAGTCATATGATAAACCTGTCCACCAGATGCTCCAGTTGATGCAAAAAACACCTGGAAAAAATTTAAATTCTCAAATACAAAGAGAAAAAAAAAAGAAAGATACAAACAGCTTTAAAGTGCATCAAAATCTACAAAAAAAAACAACAACCTTTTCGTTGCGTTCGCATAAGAAGCGAAATTGTTGTGCGCGTTTGTGTGTAAAAACTCCGTCTAAAAGCCCTGTCTCTAGACTTCTCACTTCGATTGCCTTCTCACCCCAGCCCATGATCTGCCCGCTACCAACATGAGCTATATAGAAAAAGAAGAATCTTGATGACATAGATTTCAAGAGGGTTTGCTAAAGCAATTCCAAAGATGCTCAAGCTACTTGATTAAATTACAAACAACTAACCAACTGAGTATGGAGGTTCACCCCATCTTATAGTAGCGTCTTTTACCTGGCGACCAGATGTACTGAAGTAAGCGCCCTCATCTGAAAAATAGGAAAATATTTCGTAAAACTAATTTAATTGTAAAGCATTTAAGATATAGTAAATGATATGAGATACTGAAGAAAATTAGAGATTCTCTCTAATATAACTAAGGTATTAACAAGAAATCTCTAAGGATCTTTAAAAATCTTTTAGTATTTAAGTCCACATTTTTGCGTTTTTCAAGCGTTAACCTCTTGCAATTTAGGAACTTCATCGATTAAATCGTTTATTTTTCTCAAACATTCAACGAAGCTATGCACAAGCCTCAACCATTCTATAATTTTTTCAATAATTCATCTTATCATAATGATGCTTGATGTCAAATCTGAGACGTTTCTCTATGATAACACGTAAAGCCCATATCTTTCAAAAAATATAATTTTTGTAGTTTAAAGTTTGTTATATCACAATTTATAAAATAAGGCTAAATATGATTCAAACTTAAAAAGCTCAAATTTAAGAACTACGAAAAAATATGTAAAAAAAAAAAGGAAAATCGCCACGATGCAATAAACTTGATTAAATAACATATTAATACCGTTATAGCATAGGAGAATAACGCGTCCGTTACTACTTGGTAATGGTACAATTGCGTGAGCGTTTATTGGATTGCCGTTTAATGGTACATGAATATCATACACTGAGGCTGAATCCAAATCCACACCATAAAATCCTGAAAAAAAAACTAAGCACTACATTCACTACATTAAATTACATAGCGCATAAATGCAAATCATAAATATATTGTATTGCAAGAGTTTTCAATTGTGGAAGCCACGTTACCTAATTCTGAGGCATATATAACCCTTAGTTTGCTGCTGTCTGCTTGTATCGCCATGTTCACCATAAGTGGCCGGTGAGTTAAATTACGAAACGACTATAAAATGAAAATAAAAAGTAATTTAGTCGAACGAACAGTTTAAATTGTATTTCGTCATATCATTAGCCATTTGAAAATAAAAAATTGCTAGATTTTCTTTTTATAAATTAGGAGATATTTATTATCAATTGTTAGATTTTTTTATTATAAGTTAGTTAAATAAAAAAAAGTAATTTTACAAATAATGTCTTTTACATAACTAATAAAACTTGTAAAAGAAAAAGTAACCTTAAATGCCATAAACTTGTGATACGGTTTCGGAGCCCATGCGTATACTTCAATTGCGTGACCAACCGCAATCGCTAAGAACTTGATGCGGTGAAAGTTGACTAAAATACAAATAGAACACCTTAAAGGTATTTTTAAATTGTTTATAAGAGCGCTATCTTCAATTGCAACCAAGTTAGTGTAGAAATTATAAAACATCGAGTACTTTGATGTAAAAATTAAAATAAATAACAAGCAGCAGGACACAAAATTCTTTTATAAAAAAAAAAAAAAACTCAAAAACTTAATCAAAATTTAATCAAAATTTAGATAAATTTATAAACCATAAAAAATATTGCAGCAGCTTACCGAGTTTATAGTGACTGCATCCTTCAAACTCACCAACTGTTGCATGAAATTGTTTGTTTTTATCAGCCTAAATATATATGATGTTGAATTATATTTTTTTAACATATTTATTTAAAGTATCTTTAAAAAGCAGTTAACAACAAAAAAAAGCAAATAAATAAAAAGAAAGATCTTACTTATGCATATTTTATGAGACAATAAAACTGCGCTTTTTAATCACAATATTCAAGTTTAGAAATGTAACATTCAAAATAGCATTAACTCCCCACCTCATATCTTGGATATATGCATGTTTTTTTTTATATTGTTTTAGATAACAATTCTTTAATACCCTTTTTCATGAGATGAGAGATAAAATAACGACTCACTTCATCTCCCTTTACTATTTTATTCTTCAGCCTTGATAGATAATATATACGTAGCTTGTTATACTTCCCTGTACAAAGAAAATGTGAAATTGTTTAGAAAATCAAGAAGATACGTAACATGTTAAACTACATTCTATTTGTTACCATTTTTTATCAGAACAAAAAATGATTAAAAAAATAAGATTTTTGTGAATAGTAACAACAAAATTAAAAACTCACCACTAACTGAAACTAAAACATTTAAGGTCTCTAAAACATCAATTTGTTGGAACCTTCGCCGCGTTATTAATGGGAACACTAAACAAATATGCAGACTTATTTAAAATTGCTTTGCAATCAAAAACAGGGTTTGTTATTAATGGAGAAATGTCTGCTTGGTTTGCAAACAAATAATTTTTAGGCTAACATTTCACAGGATTGACCTGATATACATTAACCTAACACACAAACATATCACTGGATTGACTTAGTATAAGTTACCCTAACACACAAATTAAATTATTGTAACAAGTATAACAATCATAATCCATTAAAAGCTGAAAAATACAAGAATCACATATCATAGAAGCATACCTTTACCATTACCACTTCTATCTAGTAAATATAATCCATTTTCAGTTCCAATCAAGAGGTTCACCCCTAAAATGAAAGAATTTTATTTTCTATGCTGCAAGACTAAAAAAATAACCATAAAAAAAAAACAAGTTTAGCTACAAAACTGAATAAAAAAAGAAATAATTTGGAGGACTGATTTTCTTATGCAAAGTTAACTTTTAAGACAACTTTTTTATTTTGTATACTTTGATCTGATTATGTTTTAGTTCCCTAATGAGCACATTTAGCATGACTCTGTTGTTTTTTTCCTCCACTAAGTCATAAATGGGGGAAAAGGACTGTCTTCTGTGTAGTTAACTACCAAACATGGTTTAGTGTCCTACCTTTCTCCTGAAATTCATGATAATGATTCTCTTGACTGTTTCATCAGGGATGAACAACACAATGCAAACCTATTAAAGGTACTTGTTCAGAAACAGTCACAAAGTCAGGATTGTACTCCCTTTTTTCTGTAGTCTAAAGTAGTTTATAGACTTCACTAGTAAAACCAGTATCCAGAACTTGAATATACCCAAAAAAAAACACCAATTTCTATTTATTTAATCATACTCCTTAGAAGTAGTTCATTTGTGTGAATCATACAAATGACTAAGAGGCATTTATGGAATAATAAATTTTAACTAGGACAATAGCACCAATGTCAGGGTTTATCACAGTGGAATCAACCCCTAATACAAGACTCAATCCATTAGATAGTTCAGTATTTCTGGTAATCTTTGTTTGCTTGTAAGCTTTAATTCTACAAATCTGGAGATTAGAACAGCTCCTTTCTTGACAGATATAGATTGTTTGGATAAACATTGATATGTCCAACTTAAGGTCTAACATTTACTTGTTTCCAGACTTGCATCTATCATATGCTACTCTTAAAACTCTTTCCCAAAGATTTTTAAATTCGTTTTGCCTTTTTAATCACAGGATGCTTAAACATAGCATTACAATATGAAAATTCTAATTACTAAAGGTTCTAGATATTTAGTAAAACATCCTTGGTTTTATACATGTTTTTTGGAAATCTCCTACTGTCTCAGTTAGATTATCTTTAGATAAGGATATTTTTTTTAACTGATTTGTGAGCAGGGGGTTAATTGAGAATAATATCTTAGGTCCAATCAGTCAATTTATCATGAAATATTTTTCTAATCAGTGACTTAAAATGACAAATGAAAAAATTGACTGTATAATCTTCAGTTTAGTTTATACAAGTGCTCATAGTATAAACTTTCACTTTGACCAAAATTGTACTTAGTACTGTAAAAAACACTTTTACAATGCACCTAAAAAAAAAATGAGATAAATGACTTATTTCCTGACTACAATTGACTTCCATTTAAGACTAAAATGAAATAAAAATACATTTTTAGTCATGTGAGAAATTACAACAATCAATATTGTTTTTTTAAAATTGTTAATAAAAAAAAAAAATGTTAATTTTTTAAAAAGTGAAAAACAAAAAGATCCATAATTACAAAAAAGAAAGTTGCTTTAAAATTAAACTTTACATAAGAAAACCACCCTTATGAAATAAAAATATATAATTTAACTTTAGTAAGGCAATTCACTGACCTCTAATATATATAGTAATTAAAAAACTCTGAAAATATCAAAGTAAATAAAAGTTAATAATTAAAAACTAGTATTAATGAAATGATTAAAAAAATCTTTTACCCCATAATGCACCACATAGAATATCGGACCGAAACTTATGACGATATTTGCGAATTTCAGGAAGCTATAAGAAAAATGTATAAAATGCTCAACGAAAGAGTTTGATATCAATTGATAAGAACAATACAAGAAACTTTAAAATTTGAAACACCACACTTACATCGTTATTTTCTTTATTTTGCATTGTCCTTTCAGGTGTGACATTTACATTACATTCAGAAGCAATAGTTCGTCTACTGCTGTTACTGACATTGCTAGCTACACTATGCTTTTTAGACATCCGATCATCTGCATCAGTTACTGCAGACATGTTTCCTATAGATAACGCACCAATAGAGGAAGCTATGGAGTCTCGAACCTAATAACAATTGAAATAGATTCAATTTAACAGAACTTAAATAATAACAGGATTTTAGTTCCTACAGGACATAAACATTATTATTATTTTTTTTTAATACAGTTCTTAATGCATTTTTATTACTTCATTTCTATATTTTTACTTTGCAAGCAACTAGAAAAAAATTTATGCGATCACACATTCTGCAACTGAATTTCACTCACACTTGCTGAAATCTTTTTTTATATATATAGCTTTATTTTACAGAATTCTTACATGTGGTGAATGATGGTGTTGCTGATGTGGAAGCACATCTGGGAGATTCTGGCGACTAGGTAATATCTCTAAACTCAACTGGGATGACTCTGAACCATCATCTTGTAAACCAGAGTATATGTTAGTTGAATTATGAGCTAAACAAGGTAAAAACTAATTACTAAAACAAATAAATCACTTTATAATTTTAACTTCTTCACACATATTTAAAAACACTTATCCAATAGACCAGAGTCGGAAATATTAAAGCTGAATCTGAAATGTGATTGGCTTAAAAATTATTCTTACAACTTCATAAAATATTAAGTTACTGCTCAATATTGATGAATTTGATACCTAATTACTGACAAGAATTCAGGGAATTTAATAAAGGGAGAACATCCATAATATATTAAAAAAAACAACTACAGATTTCCAGATATGATTATGTTATTCAGAAAATTATGATTTAATACGCCAATAAAATGATACCTGCCTGGCTACAGTACTTGCATAAAGAGCACATATCAAATGGTTCTGAACAAGTTTATGATGGCAAAAAGATAGTTGTCAGTTAAACTAAACTATGCTATTAGGTTTTAACTTATCTTTGTTTACAATAAGTTAATAAAGTTTATCTGAAAAATTTATTTTAAACTTCTTATTTAACTTTTGGATATTTTAAACTGCTTGATATCTTCACCTGTCAGAATAATAATCTGGTATTTAGAGGAAATTTTTTTATAGAGGTTAGTTGTCTTTATACTAATGCTTAAACCATATGTAAACAATCTCAGCTTTATACATAAAATTAAATGATATTATACTTATAATCAGATGATTCAAAGTTGAAAAAGATGGTTTTATAGTTAAACAAAAGGATGAATTTTAACCTTGTAAATCATCAACCAATCTATTCAATGTCTCAAAATGTTCATAAGGCGGCAAGCTAAAACAATAAACTAGAAATTTATAAATGATCTGGAAAGTATAAAAATTTACCAATCAAATAAATTTGTCCTTTTCAAAGAAAAAAGTAAATGTCTGACTTTTTTTTTTGGTGTTTTGGATTCTGTAGTGTTGCATTGTCATAATCATCATCACTATCATCTTCTGTGTTATTACCACTGTTTAAAGAGGCCAACTCTGGTGTCGCATTAAAAGGATGCTGATTAAGAGCAGGAGATGGGGTTAAGCGAGGAGGAGTCTCTTCACCCTTAATTTTTATTTTTGAATACATTAAAAATCATAACCAAATAAAGTATTCTTTGTTTATTATTGCAAAAAACTCTGAACAACTGATAATAATCATCATTATGTTAGATCTAAGAATTATTCAAAAAGCAAAATTGATTTACATATGATCTGCGAATAGTGTTTTGGCCAGCGTCTTCTTCGAACACATTTTTACCAAACTCTTTTTCTGAATTATTAGAACAAAAAATCTACATTTTTATTTACACAAAATCTAAAAAAGTATACATAGTTTAATAAAAAATTTTTTTTTGCACTTAAGAAAACTAAAGACAGTTTGACAAATGTTTACTCTTTAAATATTCTAGGTTAACACCTTTTAATGACATAAATTTGATTTAATAATGATTTACATAAAAATGTAGAAAAAACTTCAGCTTTCTATATAAAATAAAAGTCATACTATAGGTATATGCATGAATTAAGTGAATATAGATAATTAAAGAGATTACATTAGGGTTATTTTATTATCACATTGGAACAGTAAAAAAGTTGAACTAATAAAATTATGAGCACTACAAACACAAATTCATATACAAAAGTATGCTTTCAAATGTATATCATAACAGGAATGTAAATAGTTGCATAACTATAACTATGGAAATAAGTAAACAACAGATGACATAAATAATTATACTAACCAACAGGTGAAGGCTCCCCTCCTTGCATCATTGTGAGATTTCTTCGCAAAGTTGCTCCAGGGGCAACTCCGACCAGAGTATCACCTTGTTGTTCTTCTTCTATAACAGCTGCTAAGTCAAATGCATTGGATTCTCCAAAGTCATCCTCTATATCACTCATACCTTTACGTCGACGAGCTCTGTCAATGAAGTCTTTTATTTCAATTCTAATCTTTCGATCTTGAGAACGAGATCCTCGAATAAAGTCATGCTAAAGGAATTGTTTTTAAAATACACTTTTTTGTTGTAAAATCAATCCTTATATTTGCGAAAAGAAATTTTTTTTTTTTGCTAAACATGTATTTAACTAAAAAATGTCAATACACCTTGACCATAATTAGGTGTTCTATTCTATTGTAACTTTGTATTGAATATTTAAGTCTTTTGAAAATTAGAAATGCAATCTTTTTTTCTTGAGGTCTTAGGAACATTAAGAAGCAAAAATAGCAAAAAATTGATGAACAAGCTGGGAATACTTGCATCCTGAGATCTTTTGGAAAGCCAGAAAAACTTGTAAAAAATACTCTACTTATGTTACATGAACTTTACATTTTTACAAAAATCTTTACAAAAATACATGTCCTTTTAGATGTTCAGTTAGCATGACAACTATACTGTTAATATTAATTTTCCTACCAAAATGTACTAATAATGTATACCTGTAGTAATTGCTCAGCAGTAGGCCGCTGCAAATAATCTTTAATCAAACACACTGTAACAAAATCACGAAATTTTTTTGTCCTAAAAAATATTTACACATCTATAAACTTACAAATATTTTAGAAATAGTGGAATCTATAACAACAATAATTGATTTATTTCATTTGGGTTTCTTTGTGTGCATAAAAATAACATTAGTCAGTCAATTTACATCAATTTTTTAATAAAATATACTGGTATGATTCATAGTATAACATTTATAATTTAAAAATTAGTGAAAAGTGAAAAAATAAAGAAATATTAAAAAGTGTTTATATTTAAAAAACTGTATAAAATTAAACAAACCATAATTTTCTTGATTTAAGACGAGGAGGTTCACTGCGGGGTATGAGAAATAATGCACGCATTGGGTGCATATCGCATAAAGCTTAAATAAATTAAAAAATAGAAAAGGAAAATAACTCAATATACTGATTACAACAAATAAAATCACTACATATTAATTACAGCATAATTTTTTGTAAAATAATTTAGTAATAAATACAATATATGGCTACTACTGGTATAGAATTTTCTTATTTGATACATTATATTGTTAATAAATAAAAACCAAATTACTGAGAACCTAATAAACTTGAAACCACTTACGGGGTTGTGATTCTGCCATTTCTATTGCAGTAATTCCAATACTCCACATATCGCACTAAACACAATAAAAATTTAGTAATAAAGTAATGTAGTATTAGCCTAAAAATTTACTTCGTAGCAATAAATTGATGACGTAGTTAAAGCGTAAAAGTCTATGTAATTTTTGTTAACAATATTAAAAACAAATAACATACTCTGTTATCATAGGTGGCATCTGGTTGCTCATCACAGACTATAACTTCAGGTGCCATCCTTGTAAATTAAACAAGTATTTGGCAGATAAATATACCAATGGCTTTTTAACCATAAAGTTTACAATATTCCTTAAATATATATCCAACAAACTAGAGATACCACTTGTAAACTATTTTTTTAAAAAGATTTGTCTTTAGTGAATCTTTTTAAATTCTTTAGCATGATACAAAGCAAAACCATTTATCATAAAAATGATTTAAAAAAAAGGAGATTAAATTATTTATTAAAAATATCAAGTATACTAAATTAATTTTAAAATTCTGTACCAATATGGAGTACCAATAAATGTGTGTCTTCGTCCAACAGTACGATCTAATTGTGCACTGACCCCAAAATCAACTTTAAAAAAATAATCAAAATTTTAATTAGAAAAAAAAAAGAGCTCAAATACCTATTAATAATATTAAATTATAGTAAAACCGTATAAAAATGACACAACTCATAATTTTCAATATACAAACCTAATTTAACCTCAGCATTCTCTGTAAGAAGTATGTTTTGTCCTTTGATATCTCTATGAATTACATGGTTGTGATGAAGATGATTGACTCCCTAAAAGCATTTTTATTTTTAACATAATTCAACATAAAAATTATATATACCAGTAATTCCTAAAACATTTTATAATTAAAAAAAAACATAACATAAAGCAAATTTTTATAATGACAGCTGAAATAACAATTACTTTTTATTATTTACTTTTAAATAAAAAAAAAAAAAAAAAAAAAAAAAAAAGCAGAAGACAGAACCCTGGTATAGCAGTTGGTAACCATTCCTCAAAGACATTTTATACACTCTTAAAATTACAAAAATATAATTGTGATGCATAGTAATTTACTTTGAGTTGTGTAACCTTTAAAGTGTGCTCCTTAAAATTATTCTAATAGCTTAAAATAAATATGGAAGTACATGAGATTCATAATTGAAAAAAAAAAAATGTAACTCAAATAGTCTGTTTGTGACAGAGATTAGATTGCCACATAGCATCAGGAGAAGTTGATTACAATGCCATGTCATTGACAAAAAATCAATACATAAGAAGCCATACAAATGTAAAAACAATTTCAGGTTCCTTAGTTCATGTATAAAGAGGAGACAAAAAAAGCAGACTTTATTATAAGCACTATTTACAAATGGTCACTACTTTTTTTAAACTTTAAAGCTTAGGTAGAATGTTATTCAAACCTCTTTGAAGAATTCTAAACAAGAGAATATTTTTGTACACTGAATTCCTGCAAAATCAAATACCAATTTTAATTTGGTAGTAAGCAAAAGGTGTCAATTACAAAATGATCTTGAAATCATAAAGTTTTTGTTTTAAACCAATATTCATTCTCCCTGGTTGAAAGGGATGCTTTCAAGGATTTATGGCCCTTTTATAACATCAGTAATGGTCAAAAACTCATTTTACATGTGAAATATTAACTTATTGAACTCTTTTGTATACAAAGTTATACAAAAATTGTATAATTTAATCTTTTTAAGTACTAATTGAATAATGCTGTGTTGGACAAAAAATCTTTAAAAAAAATTCTCTAGTTGGACAAAAAATCTTTAAAAAAAAATTCCCATAGTTAGACAAAAAATCTTTAAAAAAATTTCTCTAACTCTATTCAAACTAAGCTGTCAAAGTTCAAATATTCTTTTCTTTAGGAATGAAAACTGAGTACATAAAACCATCTGGCATTACTATTAGATCTTGATGTTGAATTGTTTAGTAATAAATGTTTAGTAATAAATATAGTAATGATAGTAATAAATGTTTAGTATTGTTTCAGTTGTATGTGTACCACAACTGTACATAATGCACACAAAACAAAAAGACTAAATGGAGGTTTCATTTAAAAAGTGTTGAACCACTTTTATTTGAAGGATATATGATATACTGTGTTTATCATCTCATTATTAGCAATAGGAAATGATTAAAAGTAGCATGTAATTATGTGTCTGAAAAATATGTTCTATAAGGACAAAGGCAAACATTCAAACCAAAGGCAAGCCAAACATCCTTATACAAATTGTGAAGCTGCATGAGAAATATAGAGCAAAGTATAATGAATTGCAAACAAAAGTTGAAACAGGATTTAAAGAAAGTTTGAATGGCTTTTCTGTTATCACTTATACAAATTCCTTGCAAATTTTGTAAGTAGAAGAGTCGAAGAGAAAAAGGCAATGCTACATACATAAAGGCAATGCTACATACAATGGGTAAAGGCTGATCAGTTAATTACCTTACTTGTGCGCTCAAGTTTTTATATTGCTTTTTTTTTTTACTTTGTTGTGGTTCTTAGTTGGCACCTCATTAGTTATTGCTAATTGAAGAAATGGAAACTTGAGATGTTAAGTTTGTGTGCATTTAATTTTAAGCAGTATGCAAATAAGTGAAAAAAACTTTATTTTTGTTAATAGAGAGTAAAGTCATACATACAAAATTTTAGATGACTGTGACATTTCAAATGGTTTACTTGCTTATTAACAAAAAATCATGCTACATTTGAATCTATGTACAATGGGTATTGCTATGTAAAGAAATATCTTAAAAAGGAATGTAATAACCAGCAATGTTCCATTTGAGTTAATTGAATTTCCATCTATCTAATTTTTTGTCATTTTGAAATTAAAAAAAAAAAAAGTCAAAATCTTTTTTTTTTGACTCTCAACTATGACTCTTCCAAAACCTTTGCACTTTTACAGTTTCTTGACAATTTAATACAATTTTCTTGCATTAAAAAGAAAAACCTTTTGACTTCCAAATCTCAGCAAAAGCTTAAAAACTACAAAGATAAAGATATGCAGTTGCCTTAAAAAGTCTCTGTAGCCATTTGTTTTGCCTCAAAAATGAGCTGGTGTCTCTGGCATTCTTTGATAATGGAGTTGGACTTGATTTGAAACAACAAATGGTCAAAATAGAATTCAAGTTGATTTTTAGAACATAGGTTCACTAAAAAAGACCTTGGCAACTTTCATCACAACAAAAGGTGTAATATTCTTTGAAAAAATATTAATTTCAGTGTCATTCTTTATTTGTATCCAACAAAATGGAATGAAATTGAAAACTAGAAGATAGCAAAACAGTAGATTGGCTACATGAATGTTGTTAAAACAGAGAAAAAGCAGTTGCTTTGATCCAATCTTACAACACAAGTCTCACAAAGAATAAAAGAACAATTGCAGCATATCTTAAAAATTGTAGAGAAGCATAGAAATCAGTTTCTAGAGCAAACCAAACATGTAATGATAGACAAGGCCTTGAGTTTTTGTATATATGATAGTTACTGGTGAAGTTTGTGTGGACTAAGCCTAATGAAAACACCTTGTTAAAAAAATGCTCCAAACCCAGTTACATCTTGGTTGGTGTGGAAATTATGCATTCTCTGCAAACTCTTCTAAACTTCAATCATCTGGCAGCAGCGTAAAATACTATTTAATTTTACTGAATTTTTGTGTATGAGTTTCCTTTGTGATTTGCAACAATATTACAGGGTATGTGTTGCAAAAATACAAATATAAAAATTTGCCTTATGAGTTTGGGGCAGTCTAATACTGATGTATGCCTTAAATGATGAATGAAATGTTTTGAGACTAAAAAAAACATTATGTAAGAAGGCTCACTAAGCCTATTTCTGAGGTTAGCAAGATTTTCACAATACTTTTTCCTTACTTAAATATTGGTCTCACTACTCCTGATTTTTTTATGAAAAGAACACATTTTTTAACCATTTTTGCTTTTTTGTGATTTCTTTTAATATGATAACAGATTTACTGACAAAAAATAACCAAATCATAAATTTTTTTATTGTAACAACAAGATAATAAAAGTATAACAAGACATTCTCATACTACTGTTGATACTTTAATACTATTTTGCACTGAGTCTAAGTTTGGTTGAAATGACATCTCCTGACAGTTTTTGGAGTTTATCAATCTTGTCAATTGTGACAAGTTTTAGGCGGTGAGCTTCAACTTTGTCATAATTTTACTGAATAATTAAATAACAGTTAATAAATGATAACAATCAGTTTAATCAAAAAATAAAAAACAATAATTTTCAACTGGATTTCTTAGATCATTCTTCATTTTGTTAACTTGTTTTAAGTTATTAGTTATCAAGTGATGATAAGTTAGTTAAACTATTAATTTTAACAAAGTGGAAAAAAAATCAAATCTACCAATTTCAAGTCACAATCACAGAGTAGCTGTACTTTGAAATCAAATTGAAAATAAGATTGAGGTTTTATTATTATTTATTTACCACAACAAAATTCCTTGATAATTAGTAATATTTACAAACAAGATTTCACCAGTTATGGAAGACACCATTCACAACAATCATTAAATATAATATCCATCAAACTGTTGATTGAAGATAGTAAATCATTTTAATATTGAAAATGATACTGAAATGTTCTTAGATTATGTATCTTTATTTATTTGATAAATCACTCCAAGACTACTCTCATTTTAAAGCATATCAAGACTCATTACTTATTTAAATCATAATCTTGTTAGCTTAAGTCTCATTCATAATTTGATAATAGAGGACAAGGTTAATTCTGTCTTATATAGTCTTATTTCATCTTGTCTTTCTAAAAAGTAGCGTAATGGTACAATTTTTTTCCAAATTCTAAACCTTAGCATAAACAATTTTTTTCAAGAGTGAAACACATTAAATCAAATATTTAACCAAGATAACTAATAAAAAGCCAGACATATTTCATCTTTAAAAGCAATTTTTAACTATACCATTCAGCAAATATATCAAATGTTGTTGATTTGTAATTTTGCAAAAAGATCACTGTATTTTAATACATAAAATTTTAGCTAACTACCCCAAGCAGTGGCAACTGTTGTGATACTTGGATAGTTTGATTTTTGCCTACAACTCAGAAGAAAAATGACCCCAGACAAGAAAAGGTTTCCTATGCCTATATTTACATTAACGAAGAAAAATAATCGCTAGAATTAAACAAACTGTTGATTTAAGCTTGAACTGAGCTAAGCTAAATGCCTTTTATTGCAACTCAGCCTTTTGAAACTCAACAATATGTTTTTTAAAAATTGTTTATGAATATTAAATTTCAATGATTTGTGAATATTAATGAAAATTTAATTTCAGCTCCTATTGTGAATATCATCACTCTAGTCAAGACTTGCTGGAGGTCCAATACAATTCTAGTGTCTTCAAATCTGTAAAAATCACTCAGATATCAGTATTGTCATACCATTCAGAGAAAGTTCATATTATTCTTAATAAGATTGTGCAAACTCTTATTAACCTTATGTTAGCTGATCTCAATTTCTAGGGTACCAACCTTCCACCTAATAGATTGTAAACTTGCATGTTTGCTGAAGAAGGATTCTGAAATTGGTCTAATTAATTCAATTAGTTTTTTGTCATCATATTATATTAAAAAATTTAAAAAAACTTGATCTCTGGGTTGGCTTTTTTTTTTATAAGAATATTTTATTGTGTGAGATTGTAAAAAAAAAAACAATAAGGAATGATTATAAATTACAAATTTTTATATCAGTCTTTTACAGTAAATTGAATTTTGCAAAGTTTATTAAAATAGAACTCTTTATATATTTAAAACAGCAATTGTTAAAATGTAACATGTTTATATTCATGCAAACTTTGTTATTTTTTAAAAATAAGTTTAATTGATTTAATTGAATAGAAACTTTGTGTAGTGACTTGAAAGATTAAAACAAAATAATGCAACGCATGTGAGGTATCAAAAAGTTCTTTATGGAATCTTAACTTTGTATGATTAAATATGTAATATATTTTAAATTCGATTTATTTCAAATGATTGACATAGAAGTATGTACTTTATTCATTATTATTCATTAACCGATATACTAAATGTAGATGCTTAATAAAAAATGATCGGCAAAATCTAAGACTTTACTAAAGTTCTTGTTACAAGTAGCAGATTACTAATTTAAGATACTTATTTATAAAAATGTTTGTTATAAAAATGTTTCTTATAAAATGTTTTGTTGCTATAAAATGTTTGTTATAAAAGCTTCTTACATTCAAAACCTCTCTGCATATATATCCTATCCAGTCTTCTTTTAGAGACCTTGCTTTTGTAGCTATGAAAAATATGTAATAATGAAACACAGTTAGACAAATAAAAAGTAAAACAAAACAGTTTAGAAAATCAACATATTATCATGCAAATTATCAGATATATAAAACATTGACAGATGACAGCTGATGATAATGATAAAGATGCACCACTACTGTTACACTATAACACTATCCATAACAAGTGTTTCTATGACTAGTATCTATAGGTGTAAGTCTTACATGCTAAGATATTATATAGAGAGATATCAATTAAAGCTAAAAAGCAGAATTTTTTAAATTTAGGATTTGAATCTTGTAATTTAAAAATTCTGAAAGTTCACTTATTGGTAAAATTAAATGCTGAAACTATTGTCAAAACAGGCTAGTTTTTTGTATCTTCTCTAGAAAGGGAGCAATCAATAAGACATGTTAAAATCTAGAGATACATTTTAAGGAGATTTCAGAGGAAAATATTTGGTAATGAATTTTAGTTAACAGACTTAGTAATGAATTTTAGTTAACAGACTTAGCAAGTAAAGTTTCAAAATTAAGCCAGTTAAAAGAGCTCCACTTTCTCTAACTTTAGTATTTAAATTGTTCATAAAAATTCCTATAAAATTTCACCTAGAGATATCTATGCAAAGTACAGACCAAAATGCTTAAGCAGGAGTCATACACAAAAAGATCTCCTAATCTCAATTTGTTACCAGTCTAAAGCATGATGACTTAATTGTGTTTTGTTTAGTTGGTTTACGTTCTTTGCTGAAACTCTGACTATAGGTAAAAATTGAAAAAAAAAAAAAATTCTATAAATTTAAAAAGGAGCAGTAGGAAGGATACCTTTAACAAGATCTGTCACTGATCCAGCTCCACAAAACTCCATAACTAACTATAAAGTAATCAAAATGATAAAGATAATTTTGCTTGTTTTAATAGCAGACATAATGGTGCTGAAGAAAAACTAAATGTCATAAGAGAATATACACCACTTTGCAGCACAAGAAGTGATAAATTAACACTTTTTAAATCTTTATCAAATAATTAAAAAAACAAAAAATAAGTTCTCAGCTTTTCAAAACAAATTTAATACATAACATGTAACACTATACTTAATGTGTATCTTATTTAAATAGTTTATTTAAATTTAAGTATAAAATTAATTCTTTGAATTAATAAAAATAAATATACCCATAGTTGATCTTCTTGTGCATTCGGTGACCCTTTTTTAATAAAAGCACCATAATACCGTGCAATATTAACATGATTTGAATATTTTCGTAAAACATTGATTTCAAGTTTTATATCTTCCTCTTCTTCTTCATTAACACTCATTATTTTTATGGCTGCTAACTGCCCTGTTCTTCGATGACGGCCTTTGTGGACTTGTCCATATGTACCATTTCCAACTACTTCAATTAAATCAAAATATGCAGCAGGTTCCTATAAAGGAATTAAAAGCTTCTTTTTAAATGAAATATATGAACCTTTTTGTTCAAGTAAATGCTGGTGCAATTTTAAAGATAAGTGTTATAGATTATATATTGTTAATAGACCTGGTTTCCTCAAACAATGCCAAACATAATCTTAAACATAAGTTACCTAAAGACCAGAGAAGATTTCCTAAGAGATTATGGTGTAAATAGCAAATGTCACATATTTGCATTTATAAAAATGCTTTGCTTACTCTTTGAACATTCAGTGGATCTCAAAACATTAACAATTCAGAAATTGAAGAAACTGAAGCACCACAAAATGAGGTGACTTTGACCAAGATTGGTGACTTCATCCATGGACAGTATGTTTTGTATTTTTACCAAATATTCATTTAAAAAACTTTTGGTCATACAGCATAGATGGACCCTACGGATCAAAAAGCTATCGATTTTAAAAAATCTAAAACATAAGTCAACACCTATGGACAGAGTCATCTCATTTTATGGTACTAGATTTTGATTAACTGCAAGTAAGGAATACCGTGTTATACCAAAACTGCATTGGTAACTGAACAGGAGCCAAATATAAACACTATAACTTAATCAGTTTTAAGTAACCACACAAGTCTAAAAACTTTGAATATTCAAATTGCTACAGAAATATTTGTTTTTAAAATGTTGATATATGAAGACTAACTCCAAAAGAAACAAATTTAAAATCTATAAAATTTTTTAACAATGTTTTTCATATCAGACATAATAGTTATTTTTTCATAAAACCTTTCTGTTGTTAAATGCATTTATAATATCAATACCTAAATAATTCATGATACCCATATAAAAATTAACCAAAGGTTTTAAAGAAAGAAATAATGTTTCCCATAATATTAACTCACTAAAAATTCTATAAAATAAAAGCCTTAATAAATCAATTCAAATTGTTTCCATGTAACTACTAAATATTAAAAATGCCAAACAATTCTAAACATTTAAAAATGATTTATACTCTTAATGGTTTTACTTTATGTACATTCAGATATAAGTCCCAAAATCTATTTTAAAGTCCTAAATCTGTTTTCCAAATTTGTTTGAAATTTGGGATAAATAGGAATAAGTAAGTATATATTACTAAAATAATTGGAATAAAAATGTGTTTTTATACATGCAATTTCTTCAGATATCTGTGCTTGCTGAGAATAGGGAAATGAATGTTGAAATTAAATAAAGAAGTGTCTACTTATATAAATGATTAAATAATTTGATATAAATATTATCTGCTATTATTTATAAGTCCATATCAGTGAAAACTATATAATTATAAGCCCATGTCAGTAACTATGCTAAATCAAGTAGAAAGTTACAAGGAAAACAAATATAGCTTGTTTCTTTTGCTTGAAAAACCAGAAAAAAATCTTGTTAAGCTTTTACAAGCTTCTTTATTGAAAAGGATTCAAATTATCACAAAACATCAAATTGATTTTAAAATCCCAAGGGTTTTTACCTACTGGATTATGTGAGCAGTCCCTGTCTAGTGTAAGATAGCACCAAAAAAAAACAGCAATTTCTATATTGTATAACTTCTTAACTATCAAAGTCTGACTTATCAGAATAAGTAAATGTGATTTATAAAATTGCCAGGTTGATACATAATTTACAACGCATACTTTTCTCTATTAAAAACAATTAATACTTTTGTTACTAAAAGAATATATTCACAACACTATTTAATAGTTGGCAAGAGTCTTGCACACAACTGCACCAAAGCTTCCTGTTAAATATTTTAGCAATTATCATGCTGAAGGATTCCATCACTACTGAGAGAATTCCAGCTTCTGCCATTTCAAGTAAAAAAGCATTGCTGGAAGAACAACTTTAGTAAGCCAAATGAACTAAAAGCTATTCTTCTTAAAGATTTCCCAGGCAAGATTTAAAATATTCCAGACTGTTTTTCAGGCTTAAAATTAACAACTTGTTATTAGTCCTCAGGCTCCTCTTTAAATCAAAACAGGACAAAAAATTTATTTTGTCTTGTGATTTAAAGCTAGTAAATAATAATTTTGGTCTCCAGCGCACATAAATGCATATGGTGTTAAATGAAGAATTTAATACACTGATAAGAGGCAACATTTCACAACACACTGATAAGAGGCAAAGGTTCACAACACACTGTTAAGAGGCAAAGGTTCTATCATATAAAACACCATTCCATAGCTGCCACATGGCTGGAAATAAGTGTAGAAAGTTTCAGAAAAACATAAACATTCTCAAAAGAATAATTCAGAATCATTCATTTTATCAAGATATTGAGAAAACTTGATGCTGTTGTGAATAGATACTTTGGCAATATCCTTTATAAAAGTTATGTGGACTGAAAAAAATTCTGAAAAAACTATTGGATTTTTTTTCATGAAACATTTATCCAGTGCCACAATTCTTCCCTTGGAATTTATTTTCTAAACAAGCTATGGAGGCCCTACATTATCTCATCACCATCTCATGCTGATTTACAAGAGATACAAAAGGATAAGTAACCATCTAGAACATGGTGAGAAACTACAAATATGTTTGAGAGACATTAATAACAAAAGTTTGGATTAAGCAGAGTTTTGGCAGTCCATAAGAAAACACTCATGAACAATCTTTTAATCATTCAAATGAATTTTTTGAAACTATTTTACTTTCTGCACTTTTCAATAAATTGGAAGTTAAACATTTAAATGATAAACCATTTAAATTTTTTATTTTAAAAAATCTTACTTTTATAAACACATTTATTAAAATTATATAATTGAATGATTGTCAGAAAATGTTTTTGCTTAAAAAATAGAACATAAGAAATTTTATTATGAAAGGTTTTTTTGATAAATTTAAATTGTATAAATTTATCAGATTTATCAAAAAAATATATAATTTACCCTAAGATTAGAAAGATCAATATCTTCAAGCGAGCCCATATTGAAATTTTACATGATAAAGTCCATCTGTTTTTTGTTATTACCATTCATGTTTGTATCTAAAAAAATAAGTCTTTAACAATGTATGTATGTATGTATGTATGTATGTATGTATGTATGTATGTATGTATGTATGTATGTGTGTGTGTGTGTGTGTGTGTGTGTGTGTGTGTGTGTGTGTGTGTGTGTGTGTGTTTATATATATATATATATATATATATATATATATATATATATATATATATATATATATATATATATATATATATATATATATATATATATATATATATGTGTTTTGAATAAAAGAAAAACAAACAACAATAAATACAGATTAGTAGTGGTAAAAACCACTTTAAAATATAACAATTTACTATTACACAAAACTAAGCTTCGTGGGATATCTTTTTCTAAACATTTTAAATTTAAATTGAATTAATTTCCTTCTTTAGGATAATAAGTCTTACTTTTTTTTCACTAAACTTGCAGCAAAATTTTAAATCACTTGGAATGATGATTCTAATATTTACACAACAAATCTCTTTTAAACAAATAATAGTTATTTGAACAATAATTTTGTTAGCTTGCTTTACTTAAGTTTGATTGGTATCAGCTACATTTCAAGTTTTTTTTCCCTCAAAACGAAAGAATTATTTAACAAATTTTGGTAAGGTAATTATTAAAAGATATAAAATCGACAAAACAAAAAGTCATATTAACGTCAAATAAAGAATACCAGTATAGTACAGTAAACTAGAATGATAAGGAGCATCAGTTCAATTTATATTGAACAGCTGCTCGATACTATACTACCCTAATTAATCTTTTAGCGTAATTGCTAATAATTTTCTTCACAAATTTGACGAACTTTTTAAAATACTCCGAGTTTGACGTGATCATTTCAATACAAACAAGATTCTGAAAGTGCTTCAGCAAGTGTTTACCGGACGCGTTTCCTCTAAAACGTCTCTTAATTTGTGCTCCTTTAAATTTTACATTTAAAATAGAAAATAAAAACTTCATTCTTTCGCAATTTGAAAATAAGCTTTTTTTAAAAAAAAATTTTTTTTATTACTATACCTTACTAAATATTTTTCTGATTTTATTCTTTCATGAAAGAAAAATTCCGGGTGGAGGGGGAGGAATGAGAAGGGAATGGGAGGATGTTTAGCGAGCAATATGTTGGCAACCATGGTGGGTACTTTTTTAAATTTGAAATTTATAGTTTATAAATTATGCACTTATATTAAAAGTTAAAGTGGAGGAGGTAAGAGTTGAGTGAGCTACATAAAGAAATTTGTTTGTAATTGTTTATCCGAAATCCTCAATACTACAAGTTTTAACAAACTAAACGTAATAGTATTTCAGGCCCCTCTAAATATACTAACCAAGTCAATCGATAAAAATTAATACCCATGTTTGTAAAAATGACAGAAAACACAGGTGACTGCAAAAAGTAATTTATTAATACATGTACAAAAAATAAATCACTTATAAAAAAAAGATATTTTAAAAAAGATGCTAACGATAAAGTGCACTGGTAAAATAATAAATTTTTTTTCATATATATCAAAAAATTATAAGATTAAAAGTTAAGAATGAAATAAACCGTAACAGTTTAGTTATAAATGATGAAGTGACTTTAGCAGTATATCCTTGGATCTAAGAATCTCTTTTTAGGGTGTTCGGGAACGTATTCGAAGAAAGCATATACTGGTATGCTATAGTTATAATTGCAAATTTCATTATTTATTTCTGCTTGATTGTTAAGTTGCTTTAAGTGACTGATTTTTAGGCAATTTGTATCTAAAATTGAATTTTTGGTTACTTTATTATAAAACTGGATTTTTCTAAATTTAAGCATTGCAAAATCTTGTGGTATGTTCTATTGTCATCATTAAGGCTACAAACTCTGAAATTGTCATTATTTACCGCTTTACTTCTTTTAAATTTTACTTTTTTAAATCGCTTTCATTGAAGTTTGCTTCCTCAATCATATTTTCGACAATCAGAGCAAAGCAAAAGCCCATGTTATATTATTTCAAGAAATTGCGCAAAAATAAATTTTAACTTATTTACTATTATATTTTAACTTATATACTATTTTACTTATGAATGTAAACATGCCACGTCGCAAATCTGGCTTTTTTAAACGCATAAAGAGTTCTGTTTTAATAAACTTCGGAAAATTAGATTTACTTTAAATAACTTTTACAAAAAATTTTATTTTAATCGTTATTAATCGTAAAGAATTGAAAATTCAAAGTCCGGTGTCTAGAAATCGAAACCTGAAATATCCGAAATGCGGAATCCTAATTAACCTCAAGTATTAGTTGCCAACTTGGAGCAATACGGAGTTTCATTACGTTTTTTTTGTTTGTTTTTTTTTTTATCAGAAATCAACTAAACGGGCTAGTACTAGAAAGTTTTTTATTTTAAGGATGCTTTTTTACAACTCTAGTACTAAAAGTTTCTTAAGATTTTTTTAAGTTTCAGATTATCAAACGAGAAAAAAAGTAAATAAGATACAATTTGAAAACATGTTAACAATTAACATAAAATGTTTTACAGTTAGTCAACTAAAATTATTTGAATTCCATCAATATCATTCAATGTAATATAATCCTCAAATTTGTCCCTTAACAGAACACAAATTAGTAAATATTCCTCGAACTCTTAATGAAATAATTTTCTTATCGTAAAGTAACTTAGTACTAACAGTGTCTTAAGATTTTGGGGCTTCTAATACTAGTTTCTTATAAAAAACGTTTCTTATTAAAATAAATAGATAAAAAAAAACGTTTAAATATTTTTGGTTTCACGACTTTATTAGGTTGCGCATATTATTAGACTCTTTATATTAAATGGTTCGATCTCATCCGTGAGCAGTGAAGCAAAGTCATGTGAACGGTAAGAATAATATCAAGGTTGAAGTATTTTTATTTTAGTTGGTGATTTGGCTACGTGAAGTATTTTTATTCGGTTAATATTTGTCAAAATAATAGAGCGTTAAGTTTAGATTAAAAGTTTTCTGTGTATACCGAATCGTTTAGAAAATGTGAGTAATATGCGAAACTCTTTACAGTAAACTTGAGCCATTATATTTAATTATTGAACGAATAATTAAAGATGAAAAATTAAAGTGTTAACGTAAGTTACATATATTAATTTGTATCTTTAACTAATTGTATAACTTAGTTTATTATCTTAGTTCATATTTAAAAATAAGCAATGAGTAAATAAGTCTTTAGAGTTGGTTTTTATACTCTTTTTTTAATGCTTTTGGATGCTTATTATTGTTTAATATATCATTTACAATTCACACTGTTCTTAAATTCGAAGAATATTACAAAAAATCGAATGTATTCGAAGGTTAGCTTGATATTTTCCGCGTAATTTCTCTCTTCGTAACTATACCGACACCGAAGAAATACTATTGGTTAACTTTGTTTACTTTATTATCAGCTATACATAATATAAAAAAAAGATTGGAATAATTAGTATCATACCGAACGCAATCAAAAACAAAGACCAGAATATTTCCTAAAAAAAGAGACCAGAGAAATATTGCTGGGTTATAGAAATATTTTACCATGAAAAAAACTATGCAAGACGACTGAAAAACTTCCAACCTATTACACAAGGATGTGAAGTGCAGCATCGACGTAGCACACGAGGTTGCACACAAATTTAATTTTAACAATTGCTAAAAACAATAGTTTCTTGTTTTATTATATTATGTTCTATTTTAATTCTATTTTAACCCTGCATATATAATGGCAGCCTTAACAACACGCGGCTTTTTATCGGAACTGGCTACAGATTTTAAAAGAATATTGTTTTTTTTAAAATCAGAATATTTTTTTATTCAAATTTAGCACATGGCGTTTACACGTTTCTCAAAAGCTAGTTTGTTAATGACGCTAAATAATGCTACTTCGCACCGATAAAAATAGCGATGAGTATTGATTCAGTAGTTTTTATTACAATCGATTGTTTGCATTTGGATTATTTTGGATTTATGTTAAATTCTCATCGTAAATTCTCGTCGAAGTGCTGGACTGAATTTTTTGTAAAAAATGAAAAAGCTTTTGAGTAGAAAATGCTCAGAATTTACTTACACTTGCTAAAATTGTTGCGAATGCCCTGATAAATGTCACAGATATAATGATCCTTTTAATTATCAGTACACAACTTATCATGCCGACTGCTCTCATCTTAGGCACTGATCCTAAATTTCACCTCTGATTTAATTTCGCAGGCAACTTGGTCACAAAAATTACCAAAACGTCAGTTTTTTATGACGATTTAAACGTCAGTTTTGAATGACGATTCACTATATTTCTCTCATTTTGATTGGAACAATCATAGCCATTGATGCTTTTCATCTATTTAACCAGTCACGAAGACCTTGTTAGCATGAGTACAGAAAACGTCAAATGTCCAAGCCTGATCCTGATTGCTGAAATTCATATTAAAAAAAAAAAAAAAAAGTTAAACTTCGATCAGTTGCTGTGCTCTTCTACGTGATGATTTTGTAAATAAACCACAAACGTAGTAGAAATATCAGGACGATTTTTTAGCTCTTAATAAATTCTTAAAAAATCAACAAGTTTATAATATATATGTTACTATAATGCTGAAAACATACAAGTAGTAGTTGGCTCTGTTGGTTTACACATCTTTAAATAATATTTGAAAACAGAATCAACTGATAAACATAATAGTGTTAGCTTGGACATTTTTCAATATCGATGCCCAATGTAATGAATGTGGAAAAATCCTTTTAAACAAATTGGGATACACCTTAGGTTTAAGGGCCATTCATGTTACAAATTTAAATGCTTATGAGAAATTGATTAACGAAGAGAACATTTTACATGATATTTAAATAGAAAATAAATTTGACATGTTGATAATTTTTATCGCTTTATATATTTTCAGAAGTGCTGTGCGACGCCCGATTAAAGTCGTTATTTTCAAGACTCCTTAAAGATGTCTTTAAAAGTTTTTTTTGTAACAAAATAATATAAGGCAGCGTAGGGATCCAGACTTTTTTAAAAAAATCGAGATTGAAAGCTCGAAAGATGGTTATGACTTAAAGACTTTCAAAGTCCTATTTTAAAAAAGCCACATGTTGTGACTACTCCAGAATCTCCGAGAAGTAAAAGAACCAAAACTAAAGTAGTGATTTTAGTCAAACGCATCCATGGCCAAAACTTTACATGCAAAAAGTTACTTCGATGAATTTGATTAAAAAATAAGCTGTCCAACAAAACTTACCATTTAAAATTGCTGAAAGTCATGACTTCCATGAAATCATTCAATATGTGACAAAGGGAAGATGTAATCCTATTTCTTCATTCAAATTGTCTCACTCATTAATGTCAAGGATGAATGAAGCAATATCAGAGGCTATGATGAGTTATGGTGTGTTGACCATCAAGTTAACTTGGTTGTCACACAATCACTGGAGGAAATTCCCGAAGTGACGAATTTTTATGTGAGAAGCTGAAAAGTTTAGTTAGAACTTTAACCATTCTGCAAAAGCTACAAGTTCTACAGCCTATTTCAGTGTTTTTATGATTTGTTAGTTCAGAAAAACGTTTTACCAAAACTAGTTGCACTAAAACTTTGCACTCAGTAGGGAAAGTTGCGAAGGCTTCAATAACTCTTTTTGGAAATTCTAGTGGTTATTGATGTGACAACCCAAATACTTAATATCTATTTTCTGAGGCTAAGTGTGAAGTGGAATGTGAGTTTTTTCAAAGAATTTTTTAAGAACGGAAAAATTCTTGTTTATTCGGATATTTTCTCAAGATTTCAATCTCGATTTCTTTAAAAGTCGGGATCCCAACGCTGTCTAATAAAAGTTTGTTATAAGAAAAGTTTTTGAAGACTTCTTTAAGGAGTCTTAAAAATAACGGCTTTTAACGGGCGTCGCATAGCACCTCAAAACATATAAAAAGACGACAAAAATTATCAAATCATTAAATGTTAACATGCTATACAGCAAAATAAGGGCTTTTGGGCCAGTAACATTTAAAGAGTATTTTATCTTTTGTATCATCACAGATGGCTTGGATTTGAATCTAGGTCATTTACTAAACAAACTGCTCTAAAGAGCGTTCTCAGCCTATCAATCATATCGAAAATTACATTAGTTATCTCAAAAAATGTTTCTTAATATGCTCGGCCCATTATGGTAATGCTGTCATTTTTAGTATTTCCAAACTATGTTCTGACATCAACTTACACGTGTTTTAAATTTGAATAGGTTTACTTAAAAATATTTGGAAGAGGCGCATTATACAAACAACCTTAACTACATCGACTTCTTCCTTGATGCATGTCCAGACTCATTAAACTAGCTGTTTGTGGCAATATTTGTTCTAAAAAAAAAGCAAATAAGCTAATAGACCACACATCATGCTCTTGATAAACCACACGTTATGCTCTTTTATTTCATCTATCTTAAAGCTATTCTAGGCGCTCTGCGACGTCCGATAAAAGTCGTTTTTTTTCAAGACTCCTTGAGGACGTTTTTAAAAACTTTTTTTATAACTAATCTATATTAGTCAGAGTCCAGACTTTTGAAAGGATCGAGATCGAAAGCTCGAAATATCATCCCAATAAACAAGAATTTTTCTGTTCTTAAAAAATGTTTGAAAAAAAACCGAAAAACGAGAGTATATGTGGAAAAACGAGGGTATACGGAGAAAAAAAATCATATTTACTTCACATTAAACACGTTCTCCTTACTTACTATATAACTTATTTGTTAGAGGTAAAAACTTTTTTTTAAAAAATATTTCGCTTCACTCACAAAACGTCTAAATACCCTCATAATATAAAACGGAGTTAAAGTCTTTTATTTTAAATCATCATATATGAATAAATGTTTATAGTTTTTTTTTCGTAACCTATTTAGTTGTCCCTTAGGAACGCGCTTCAAGGCATTTCATATGACTGTTGAAGAGTCGGTAATAAAAAAAAAAAAAAAACAGTTTCCAAAAATAACTATATCGTTCCACTAATTTTTGTGTATTTTGATTGGTTTTCGATGTTTTGTTTAAAAACGTGCCTCGAAAGTCCATTTGTATGGTTTAATGATTTCTTAGTTTAAAAATGATTGTCACTATACGAGTTTTATAGTTGCTAGTTTTTTTAGTCGTGTTGTTTAAACAACTGTCTTGAATTTTATTGAATTTTTTTTATCACGTTTTGGGCTATTTTGTTTTTTTAATATTTTTACGTTAATTATACTGTACAACAAAGTTTTTGCTTCTTGAACACTTTTAGGTGTTTCTTATAAATTTTTGGGTGCTGATCACGAATATCATCAAAATTTACGTGTCACGTACAGTTTTTAAGAAATCTTCAGTTTTATCATAGTTTTTGCTTACATTTAAGTTAGTTCCAAGACAGAAAAATGTTGCTCACAAACCGCTTTTCGAGCCTGCAAGAAGAAAGCACTGAACAAGGAAGGCGAAGGTTTTCGCTATTTAAGACAGGTGTTTCCAATGATATATATTAACTAGATGTCTAACTTCACAAAATTCCGTAAGAGAAAGTGAAGCAAGTTTTTCAAGTTTTTAATGCCGGTAGCCGTTTTATTCAAACTGACAATAGTTCCATTTACTTTGCTTTGATTTATGATTGCGTCATTTCAGGCTGGCAAAACAAACCTGGCCGGTAAAAAATTTGCTTCACGATGGAAGCGCGAGTTAGATATCTAGTTAATATATATCGTTGGATATTTCCAAGAATAAGTGACGCGAAGATCAAAGAAGGCATTTTTTTTGGTCCCCAGATCAGACATGTTATGAGTGACAAGCGGTTTAAAGAGCTGTTAGTTGGCCAGGAAAAAATTGCCTGGACAGCCTTCGAAGACGTTGTGGATAATTTTCGGGGCAATTACAGAGCATCAAACTACGTTGAAGTCGTAGACAAACTTCTCCGCACCAGAAAATGAAGTGCAACATGTCTTCTACTTGGATTTCTTCCCCATGAATCTCGGACACTCAGTGACGAACACGGTTAGCGGTTATACCAGGAAATTTCCACAATTGAGAAACGATACCAGGGCAACTGGAATCCGTCAATGCTTGCTGGCCACTGTTGGACACCGCAACATGAGTCACCAGAAGTTGAATACAAAAGAAAATCAGGAGCAAAACTTTTTTAATTCTGTTGAACTTGGGCTCATGCGGAACATAAAGGTGATTAAATAGGTAAACATATAAATGTCAATTTCTTAGAGTACCTACGTGATGTAGTAAAACAAAAGCTAAATTTGTGCATACCCTTAAAAGTACCTGTCACAATCACCTAAAACTTTTCAGAAAGCAAGGCTTTTAAAAAAATTTGTTGTGCAGTATTACTTTTATATTATTGTTATGTTATTACCATTATTATTTTTATTATGTGTTTTAAGTTGTTGCCATATATTTAATGTATTTCCAATTGTGTATTCAAATTATACAAAGCACACAAGATAACTTTTGTCTTTATTTACTTTTTCATTCTGGTTTTATACTTTAAATATACTTCCTATTTATTTCAATAATAGTTATTTATATATTGCATTGAGTTATTCACTCACGCATACACACACGTACACAAACGCACACACACACAGATTGTAATTATTTATATTTATACCTATTGCAATTATAATTACATTTATGAGTAAATAAAAACACAATATTAATTAGTTAATGCAGTTAATATCTAAACTTTATATTTTAAGGAAAAATTGTAGTTGTACCATGAATTCCCAACTTCTGACTTTGTTTGCTCTTGTTGCTGCCTCTCAATGTATGATCATAAAATACATTAAGTGCCCATCTCCATCCTCAAGTAAGTATGTCATTTGTTTTGGTAGTGTAAAGGTTAGCTTTAGCAATGTAAATTTTGTAAGAAAAAAAAGTCACAAGTATACTGCAAATGTCATGCTAACATGTAGGCATAAATATCTAAAAAATTGTAAGAGGAAAATATTGCAGTGAAAGAAATTATCAAACTAGGTTATTGGTTTAATTAAAAGTTATTACTCAGATAATAATTTGTTAAATAATTTTTAAATATCATGTAAAATGATTATAATAAGCTTAATAAGCTTAATAATTATTAAATATCTTAATAACTACAATAAACAGATATTTAAAATGATAACCTAGAATATCATAAATAAAAAAACTTTTTTTTTTTTTAGATTATTCTAGTTTATTTTTTTTTGCAAGAAACTTTAATTTTTTCTCCATTAGACGTTGTTTCTTTCCAAAGATTGTTTTTTTTTCTTCTTTTACTAATTTCTAATACTGATTGCAATGTTTGGATGATTTTTGCGGTGGAAGCTGTGATTTTTCTTTTTCTTTATGATGCTAAAGTGAAACTATACTATAATTTATCTAGCTGCAATTGTTGGCGACGTTGTAATAACACCATGTGATCAGCTTCCGTGTACATTTAAGCGAGGTGGGAGTGCTGGTATTGAGATTCATTTCAAAGCGGTCAAAGATCATGCCAAACTTACCTCCATTGTTAAGGGAAAAATTGGTCCGCTCTGGGTTCCATTCCCTTTATCCCAACCAGACGGTTGCAACAATGAAGGAATTAATTGTCCTGTAAAAGCCAACAATGATTACACTTTTAAATATGATCTACCCATTTCTTCAACTTATCCAGCGGTTAGTATATCTGTTTTGTTTTTTTTTTCTCACATTTAAGGTCAGGGCCATAAAAAGGAGTTAATTCTTTTAAAATAAACATGCATTTACATTTTGTTGAATTCTTTGCAGTAACATGTTTTAATCATATAAATAGTGTATTTTACATTTTTTGTCAACAAATAAAATTGGTGGTAATGCACTTTAGCACCACCCCCTCCACCTTTTTTAAATTTTATTTATTTTTAAATGTGATTTTTTATTGTTTTTAGATTTCAGTGATTGTCAGCTGGGAGTTACAAGACGAAAATGGAAACGATTTGGTTTGCATAGAGTTCCCAGTAAAACTTGCATAAACTTTTAAACAAAAAAAATGTCTTTGTTTTTTTTTTTTGTTTTTTTTCGTTTAAATGTTTATTTCATTAAAGTTTTGACTTACGTAAAATTATAACTTTTGTTAAATATAAGCAGTCCAATTTTATGACGCATGCGTAAATGAATTGGCAGCGAGTCTTGAGAATCCTCTGATAGTTTTAAGTTAATATTAGGGAACCTCTCTGCTGTTAGAATTGTTCCCCAGCTTGAGATCTCATTATTGATTAAACAGAAAATCTAAGAATTTAAATAATTCACGTCATTTTCCACCTTGGAATGAGGTTACCAGATTCAAAGACACATTTTTCAATACCAAGGTGTTACTTGGTAGTGTCATTTGAATAACGTTTTTGTGACAAATTACAATAAATTTAAACACTTTTTTTTCAGTAAGTTTTTTTCAACTTTCTACTTCCAAATTTTAAATTTAAAAAAAATGAAAAATAAAAAGAAAAAAAATCCTTTACATTATACGAACAATAACTCTGCTAAGCAAATATACAAAACAGCAACGCCAAAGTTTACTTACAAAATGGTACCATTTACTTTGATGAAACATAAAATTGATCGTTAATTTTAACAGATAATCATTTTTGAAAAGTGCAAAAATGCTAAAACGACTCCCAAACTCACAATCGTTGTTTAGATTGTTGCTCGTGACGTTTTCTCACCCAACTTTTATGTCTCTTGAAGAAAAGACCAACAATCACCTGCTATAATAATGATAATATTAATGATATTATTATTTATTATTATTAATATTAATGTTATTATTTTTATTATTATTGTTTCTTTATTATGATTATTGTTATTTTATTATTACTATTATTATTATCATTACTATTATTATTATTGTTATTATTATTAATACTATTATTATAATAATAATTTTTATTATTGTATTATTATTATTATTACTATTATTATCATTATTATTATTCTAGTTCTTATCATTCTTATTATTATTATAGCATGTGATTGCTGGTCTTTTCTTCAAGAGACAGAAGTTGGGGAAGACGTGTTTCTTGAGCCTAGCTCTAGGCTTGGGCTTGAAACCCTTCCTAACCACATTGGGGAAAGTGTGCTTGCTCACCGCTTTTAAGCCATTTTCCTCGTTGATTTTACCCACTCCTAGGTATCTTTTTTACTTAACCAGTCATTTGGAAACGTGAAAGTGTAAGCAACGCTTAAATTCTTGTTAAATATCTTTGGAATAACTTTTAGCGCGTTCCACTTTTTCTAAGTTTTTTGTGCTAAATCTTATTTTAAACGTTTTTTAAATAGCAATAAAAAATTACGCACGTAAAAATCTTTTCCGAAATTTGCGCTCACAAAAATCTTTCCGAAATTTGCGCTAGCCTGATGAATGAAAACCGAAAATTGGAGCAAGCTTGAGGATTAAGTTGCGCACTTAATGTTTTCCAGAAACTTTTGCGAATATAATCGGTGAACAAGGAGAACGAATCAAGACAATTGAATAAACAAAAGTCTTTAAATGATGATTATTGCTTTGAAAATGTCCATCGTTGTATAGTCTCATAAACGCAAAAGTTCTAAAGAAATTTCATGATTTAATGATGCGCAGCCAACTTTCCATGTATTGGAAAAAAACAAACGTGATGTGAGAATTGGAAGCGATAACATTTTTGAATTAGAAATACATATCGTTATTCTTTTTCTTGTTAGGGTCGGTTTTTCCAACGCTCGAAAAAATTCCAATTCAGCTCTAAATTATCAGCTTCTTATTTAATCTAGAAATCTTTCAGGCGTGATTGGGTACGCACGGAAAATAGAAATCAACATTCGAAGAAATGGGAGTGGATGTGTACGGAGTATACTAAGGTTTGTATTTAACTTCACCTTTTTACAAGCGCACGATTGGTGTACTAACAACTGAGCTTTCTAAACAGTCTAGATGCACTAACAACTGAGCGTTCTAAATAATCTAGATAAATAATCAGATTGAAAAGTCTAGTTGAATTATTTATTAATAATAAAACTACATTATAGTAAAAATGTTTCATGCACATATGGCGATTTAAATTACTGCAACAACCCTTCAGGAATGTCATTCGGGTGATCATAGGGGAATTGAGACAAAGTTGCTGTTTCGCCAAGCAACACAGAACAGTTGACAGTTTTGCCACCAGTTGCTAGAAACCATTCATCATTTATTACACCAGCATTAACATTACGGTGTGGATTCGAATCGCAACTGAATTTAGCTACTTGACATGCTTTCCATTTACCTTTACCCAAATAAGCCCAATAATTTTTAAAGTCTGCATGTCGATTATCGTGAAAACTGTCAAAGTCCCGTCGAAAGTCTTCGACAAAACTACCCACATCTTCAAGTGCAGCCACTTTTATTGGTGTTGAAAACTTTACCAGATGAAGCCATTGTTTTTCGTACGGATCAAAAAAATATCCGCTAAACGAAACACGCTCTGGTAAATGACAAGAATATTTTACAATAAATCGATAAGGCACGTCTATTTGCCAGTCAAAGTCTAAAAAGCTCTGACCTCCCGTACCTTCTCCACCGAATTGCCCTACTCGTACGCTTTGATGTTTATGTTCTAAGTGCACTTGCAATTCTGGCGCAACACTATTCGGATCATCAGTATTGCTTGAGTCCCACACAGAGAAAATTATCGTTTTTTCTCCAGGTTCAACTAATTCTTGAAGACCAAAATAGCCACCTCTAAAACCAACGGCCATAAAGAAGCTGCCTGGACTAGATTTTCTAACAGTCATTTCACCATAAACAAGACTACACGCAGGCAATTCGTATGTGAGATGTACTGAGGGGGCCATTTTCAACCCTTTCAAGTATTCTAGAGTCATCTGCTCAAGTAAATGATCACATTGCTCTGTAATTATGGCGAACCGTGCGGCAGAAAAACAATTACCCTGAGTTGTTTTTGCAATTAGTTTCAAGTACTGACACTTGACAGGTGTTCCGAACAAAATTGGTCTAAAAAGTTCTTCTTTATCCGGCCAAGAATCATTAAAGGTGCGCTCGAATGAGCCGGAGTTTATTGACTCAAAGTAATCTGAAGAATAACTTGTAAAAATTTCCCAGTCAACAATACGACCTTCAGCATTATAAGGAGGTGGTTGATAATATAAACCATAGACGGTTTTTTGCTCTAAAAGATTAAAAACTAATTCGTAACTTTGAGCAGTACTTTCAGTATTAGTGCGCCAAAATGTTCGCCAATCAGAATCGAAAAGGTTCTCGAACGGATTCTGAGGATCATCATCATCAGGTCGTATCACCAACATATCTGAAGACAGAAACTCAATACCAGGAGAACTTTCGGCAAACATATTTTTGAGTTATACAAACTATCACAGAGATGAAAGCAGTTTTGCTTTACTTATCTATTCCTATCGATGCGTAGCTTACTGCCAACAAAAAACAACACCAGAAATACTAAATCGTAATATATAAGGACGATATTGAAGCAAGGTCAATATTTATAATGATTAAAGCGTTTATAATCTTCTCTATTTATAAATACAATCTGGATTTTTCTTTTTGCATTGAAAACTAATTGTCTCAATCATGATCTAAAAAATAGTTTACATCGCAGACATTTCAAATGACATTTTTATAAGCAGTAACTAAATGCTGCTATACAGTGCTAATACATAAGTAAAATTGTGAAGAAAAAAAGACACAAGAAAAAGAAAATCGAGCTCTTAAGCTAAAAATGTTTATTGTTCCATATAGTTTTTTAAGCATATCTATTTATATAAGCATTTTTTCTATTTAACTAATTTAGTTTTTAAATATATACTATTTTCAGTACTTAATACTTACAGTTATCTTCAGTATATTCGTTGACTTATCTTCCTAAAAAATCAATATCTATTCTCTTATCTAATACAGATTTATAGTGTTGATCACGAAGTTCTTTATCTCGTCCCTTATTTAGAGCAAGGAAATTTCTGGAAGTACTTAGAGACAATCCAAAGAATATATTTATTGCATAAACGAAATACTTTATAGTCAAACGTTAACAATAGGAAGTTTTAACAAGCTCTTGATTGCTGTTAATCATGTCATGTTTTTATTTGATTTACAATTACATAGAACCATTCAAAAAACCAATGGAGACGTTGGTTTCATTGGTGTTTTCATAATCAGTGTGAAAAGAGGCTGCTTAGGATCCTCTGTTGTTATGTATAAAGCTATTTAGACTACAGTTGGTAGCTACATCAGTAGCAGAAGTTACCTAGCAGTAGGTAACAGCAGAGCATTGTTCATAAGCTGGCCTAATATAAAACAAAACAACACAATACAGAAATACATGCAAATAATGTTTTGTCGAAGACTTTCGATGGGACTTTGACAGTTTTCACGATAATCGACATGCAGACTTTAAAAATTATTGGGCTTATTTGGGTAAAGGTAAATGGAAAGCATGTCAAGTAGCTAAATTTAGTTGCGATTCGAATCCACACCGTAATGTTAATGCTGGTGTAATAAATGATGAATAATTTCTAGCAACTGGTGGCAAAACTGTCAACTGTTCTGTGTTGCTTGGCGAAACAGCAACTTTGTCTCAATTCCCCTATGATCACCCGAATGACATTCCTGAAGGGTTGTTGCAGTAATTTAAATCGCCATATGTGCATGAAACATTTTTACTATAATGTAGTTTTATTATTAATAAATAATTCAACTAGACTTTTCAATCTGATTATTTATCTAGATTATTTAGAACGCTCAGTTGTTAGTGCATCTAGACTGTTTAGAAAGCTCAGTTGTTAGTACACCAATCGTGCGCTTGTAAAAAGGTGAAGTTAAATACAAACCTTAGTATACTCCATACACATCCACTCCCATTTCTTCGAATGTTGATTTCTATTTTCCGTGCGTACCCAATCACGCCTGAAAGATTTCTAGATAAAATAAGAAACTGTGTTATGTTAAATTGGCTTTAGCTTCTCTAGTTTATATCATAATCACAAAAACACAAGCTCTGACTTTACATTTACAAGATTAGATGATTCTAATGGATTGATAAAACAACTTTTATCGGTTTCCAAATTAAGTTTATTTTGATCAAAAAGCGATTTTTTGTTTAAAGATATTACCCTCACAAAGCTTTAGTTGCTCAACTACGTAATTGGTTTAAAATGAAGTTTGTAAGTTTTTTTTCTTTTTTATTTCCAAAAACAAAAAGCTTGGTCTGGAGACAAAACCTTTAAAACTGTTTGCTTTGGTATTTTAAAACCCTAAAATTCTAGGTTCGGTCAAAACATTTTGCGTTCGGTCCGGAACCTTATCAAAAATGAACTGTGATCATATACGGAGGCTGTTGACTCTACGATTTGTTAAAAGCAAGAAAGGAGAAAATAAAGCTGTGTTGTTCATTGCTTTGTAGTTGTCGCTGAAGGTTTTATAAATAAAGAGTTGAAACAATTTAAATGCTTCGGAAACGCACAGAGTACGGTAAATATAATGATTTTATTTACTCGTGCTTTTAATGTAACTGACGCTGCTCCGTAATTTGTAATTTTGGGACCTTAACATTAACAACGCATCTATTTGAGTGGTGATAACTGCATCAAATGGGTTATGATAATAACAAGTAATATAAAAATCCCAGGTAAGCGTTCGTGAGACATTTTACGTTTTTCACACTTTTTATTAAGTTTTTTATTTCTTTTTCGTAGACTAAAACTTGCTTTCTAGAAAGAAGTTATTTCGAATCAAATACTCTATTGTTTTAAAACAAAAACATAATGCTTTATTACTTTGTTTTACCAAACAACCTCCTCTTTTTTTCTATGAATGCCTGTATATCCTAAAAATTCTTTCAAGCATTATTAAACGCGGTCTTAACACTTAAAATGCCTAGCTTTGCTAAACTACTCGAAAAGTGCATGAAATCTGTTTCATCTGCATGAAGAAAGGTGATCAATAGTTTTCATTATGTTATAAAATGAAAAGGCATCAATTCATTCAAAATGATGTGAGCTTTAAAGATGACAGAGTTCCACTGGAAGGCTGCAACGTTTCCCCTTTCTATATATTAAAAGATAGATGAAATACCATGTACCCAGCCTTTACAACTTCAGTTAGGCTTTTCACACATAAACCAACCACTTGTTATTTCCTATACCTTTTTTGTAATGTTTATGTTTTGTAATTCTAAGATTGCTCCAAATACCGCAAGTTTCAATTAAATCTAGTCAAGAAGACGGCTTGTTCTGGAATCACTACTCTTAAATTGTTAGGCAGAGAAATTTGATAAGGTTTAATTTTGTTAAGCAATCAAAAATATTAAAAATGATGAAAATGATTTTATATCATATTCATTATATATTATTGTCAAAAATAAAAATAACCTTCAAAATACACTCATCTCATTAGCAAGTGAATCTTCCGACATGAAAATCATCTTCATCCATTAATCTGTAAAATTTTGCTCTGCATAATTTTCCAATTAAGAAAAACAACACATAAATAAGCTGCAACAGCCCCAATAACAGCCAAGTATATAATATGAACAAAGCTGGGTTAATCGAATTTAAGTGAAGAATAATTCTATTGTAAAACAAAGATGACGGAATGTAGTTTTCAGGAATATTTTCAGCCGGAAAGAAAATTGAAGAAAAGGAAATAATGATAGCGTTCTCAACAAACATGTGAACTGAAAAAAATAATGTACACCCGGTGCTAGTAGGTATCCAGATGTTATGCCAGCGTCGCAATATAAAAACGAATCTACGAGAGACAAATGAGAATAAAAAACAAACAAGCATTAACAACTTAATTTTTAGTTGTATATAGTTTTAGATATAAAATAAGGTTTTATAAAAAATATGATCGATAGTTAAAAGAGACTAATTAAATAGAAGTGATCCTTTTTTGTTTTGTTTTGTTAAACTTTTTAAGCTAAATAAATTTAGCCTGGATTGAATTAACTTACATTTTGTCTAAAAATAACTCATCATATAAAAGCATTTTATAAAAAAAGACTTTTTATATCTAATTTAAAAGATAAAAGTAGTTTAGTTTCATTATATGGATATTGTATAACCCATTAAACATGTTTGTTAAACATTATTTGGAAATCCAATATTATTACTTTGAAATCCTGTCGAAACATGTAGCCAATTAAACGTCAGTAAATACTTAAAATCCCTATTCACTAAAACTTTCATGGATTGCTGATTTTTTAAACTCCTCATTTAACCTTTTGAAGTAAACTATGTGTTCATTTCTCGTACGCAGAGTTTACTCCAAAACGTAGTTTTATTTTTTTGAGCTTTTTTTCACCAGGTCTTTTTTAATTCTTCATTTTCTTAGAGAAGCAAGAATCTAATCTAATTGGTCTTGATTTGTAAAAAAAAAAATCCTCTCTGAACGGCCCTAAATCAAATTTTTGTTTATTTTGAAATAAAATCGTTTTAACCTCTATCAGCCAACGTTAACTAAGTTACCTGAATAATGCTACAGGTGAAAAGTTTATAAGCACTATATGTGAGCCTTTTTTGAATAAATATACGTATTTTTATTATGAATACTGGAATATTCATTTTGGAGTCCAATTCAAGAAAATATCTCTTTATTAGCTTTAATGAGTCTTAAGTATTTGGAATTTCTTCTTGAAATAATAAGCAATATCTATAACTTTATTAAGAACCTAAATAATATCAACTATGTTAAAGCATCATCACATGTTTTATAAAGAATTGTGAAATAATCTGTAAAACATTACGTTACCTATTGTAATTTCGTTTATTGTCGCCACCGCATTTACCACAAAAACAACAGTGGAAGAACCTCATCATCAAGGCCACGGTTATCAAGTGCAATGTAACAACAAATAACGGCATCCACCTCCATAAACTTGTTGAAAGTACTAATGTGTTAATTCTTGTAAAAAATAAAAGAAAAGACAAGAAAAAAATTATTCCTTTTGTGGATGGTTCAGCTTGAAATCGAGAAGAAAATGAAAAGGTTGCACCGCATATGGAACCCAGCATACTAATAAATTGCAATACTGTAACTACACGTTTGACCTGAGTTACTATATACATTTGAACAATGAACTGCGGTAGAGCTCCAATAAAGGTTTCGGTTAGGGCAACGTCCACTTTCAAGTCGTTTATAGAAACTTCTTCAGAAGTCTGTTGATTACTACTGCTTCCATTCTCATCGTAGGCTTTCACACCTATACCGTTGTTTCTGTCATTTGAAGCTTTGTTTAATGTATCTTTTTCTTTTCCGCTACTCGGCGTTGTGCTGTCAGGAGAGGATTTTTGTGAGTCAACTTTATTCCAAATATTAGCGACTTGGTAACTGCCGATTGATATTAATAAAGCCAATCTAGCTTGTAAGAGAATGCAACTTCCTATACAAAACCATTTTGGCAGGTATTTCCTTAAAACAATGCATTTCTTGCGATTTGCGAGAACTTTTATACCGTTCAATATTGCTGGAAAAACCGCAAAAAGTAGTGTTAGAAATCCAAAAGCGTAATCTCTTTTATCTTGTGCTTTGAGAAAGTAAGTTATGCCCAGTAAATAATCAGAATAAACATCAAACACATGAAGAAACATCGATACGATTGTTAAAAGCAAATCTTTTGGCTGTGGTTTTGAGTCAGGATTCATGTTACAAAAAATGATTTTGGAGTTCGATTAGGACTTCATTCTCATATACGTTAGCCCTCATAGTTTTACAAAATTAACATCTTTTTGTTTGTTGTTAAATATACCTTAAGCGTGGTTTCTATATCGACGTATTGCGATAATAAAAAAATAAGCAGAGATTGGATTCGTATTTCAGTGGAATGCAAATGTTTAAAGAGTACCAATTTTGGGATGTATAGTTTATTACAAATAAAAAAATTGTTTGAACTTTTCTGTTAATGAATCTTCATATCTAACTTTATTTAATTTTTTATATATATATATATACATTTTTTTTTTTTCAACTTTTCATTTTTAAACCTTTGCTTAATTTCCTTTTAATTCTAAAAATTTAGGTAACGACCTGATAAAGAAGATTATAAAAGACTTGGTAAAGACCTGTTGCTAGATGTTAATTTGTCTGAGATTCTTTAGAAAATAACTCAAAAGAAATGACACTCAACTTTTTGAAAGAAAAACTTTCAAATTTTCTTCGTAGCTGTGATGTACCTAATTTTTTTTTTTTCCTAAATGGCCATTAGTATTTTAAAAATCAAGTTCAGTTAGACTAAGGTGAATCTTAGATAAAGTTTTAAATATGCAGTCGCTTCGAACGATATCCAGTTTATAAGAGAAATCTTGATTGTATTTATTCTGGCGAACTTTTAAAGAGTAAAATTTTAACAATGAATTTCTATGGAATTATTTCATAGATTTCGAAACATGAACTACAACTTTTTTCAACACTTACCTCCGTAGTTACCTTTTTCCATTTCATCTTTAGGTAAGCTACTCTATTCTTTGCAAATATATTTATTTTGAAACATGAACGTTAAACTTTATTTACATCAAAAGTTTTGAAGATTGTAAGACGTAGAGTAAAATGGGGTCAAATGGAATAGTTAAGAATTTTAATTAATCTTTTTTTAAGGGGAAAAGGTTTTTAATTTTTTTTTTTTTAAAGTTTTAGAGAAATTTGAGCTGTATTTAAATATATATAAATCAAATAAAAAAAGTTTTTAGTTTTTTAAGAAACTTTATTTAATTGAAAAAAAAGTTATTTCATTCTACCCCACATTCGGGGAGAATGAAATACGCGAACCTATGCGTAATTAAAACAACACTTAAATGAAAAATAAAAAAAAAGCAACCAATAATAACAATTTAAAAAACAACCAAATAAAAAAAGCTTTATTTTTGTGATGATGTTGAGTTGTTGAGAGGTTGTGCTGAGTTGTCATTTTTGCGGCACTTTTTGGTGCAATAAAACTCAGCGCCTTTTACATATCGCTTTGGTACGCATGCTTGACAAAGCCAAAGCTTGCATTTTGAATTTTCACACTGTTACCATTCCATATTTTGACTTGTTGAAGCTTCGCCTAAAACTTTACAACACTTTTTACACTTGACTTGGTTTGCAGCTGTTGTTGGTGTTGGAGTCGTTGTTGTTGCTTGGTTTATTTGTTACTCGTCATTAAAGCTAAGCTTGCATAGTTTTTTAGCTTGCTTTGCTGCTTTTTTGCTTTCAATCTCTCGAGTATTTCAGATTTATTGAGACACTCCCCTTCGAACCTTGGTACGTCTACATTTTTTCGTTTTTTTGTGTCAACGTGTTGAATGCGAAACATTTGTCTGGACCACTTAAGCACCAATCTCTGTACAGAAGTTTTTTTGATTTTTTGGAGCAAAAAATCAAAAAAACTTCTTGAGGCATATTTTATATTAGAATAGATTTAATAATAATCAATTTAAAATTTATACAAAAAATTTATAGAGATTGATTGGTCACTTGAGGTTTAATTAATAAAAGCCCCATTTAACAAGTGATCAATTCGCGTATTTCATTCAACCCCACAGTTCTCCGTTTCCGTTTTTTTAACTCATAACTTTTTTCCCTGAATAGCAAATATAATTTTGAAAAAAGATTCTTGACCAGCGTAAAATTTTTACCAGAATACTTATTAAGTTCGATGATATCAAATTTAATTTCCGAGAGTTTTATGCCCATTTTTCAAAAAAAGAAAAAAAATATCATTACGCATTCGAAAACTTAACAAATTATAAAAAAAACTTTTCTTTTATAATTAAAATTTGATATCATCTTATTCTGAAAAAAATCCTCTAAAACATGATCAAAAAATATTTGCAAAAAGTTTATTCAATAATTAATTAAGAACAAAAGAATAAGCATAATCATAACTATTTCATTCTTCCCTGTTTTACTATATATATGATGTCAAGAGATCTTGACATCATATATACTGTTATGAATGTATGATGTCAAGATGTCTTGACATCATATATAGTATAGATTTATATATGACGCCAAGATATTTTATCATAATGGCTATGAAGTCATTTCTCTTGGCTTCAAATCTCTTATAGTCAACGGAAAGTGCATCGCAATTTTGTTAGCAAGTATTAAACAAATTACACTATAAATAATTTATACAAGTTCGGTAACTCGTCGTATCTTTAAAACAATTAGATTCAAAAATGGTGTTGAAATCAAGCAGTGCTCTTTATCTCCTTGTTCTGGTATCTGTAAGTATTTGTTCAATGGTTACCATTTAGTATTTTCCTTAAGATGAAACTTTGGGTTTAGAATATCCGTACTTAAATTTTTTTTCGCTTTGAACATGGACTGCATGATAGTGAGTAAAATATCTTTTGCTTGCAAAAAACTTGCTGTTGCTTGATTTGAAAGGGTAAATAGTTTTTTTACCACACGTATGAAATTAACCTGCACTAGGATTACATAAATAATCTCAAATCAGTAACAAAATTGAATAAACAATGAAAACGAGATATTTATTAGATGTGTAGGAGAATGTGGCTCAGTAAATTACTATCAGAATGGTTCCAAAAGATGATGGTTTGGTGATGAGAAATTTTTGAAAAGAAATTGTTTGAATTTATTTTGTTTTATTTGAAAAAAACAAAAACATAACAAACATGTGAACCACGGAGCCATTTTTTAGTTAATGTATTTTTTTAAACAACGTCTTGTAGAGCTAAAGATTTTTCCTTTATAAAAACCCAGCAATATTTCAAATAAAAGCTAAATTCTAGTTAGGGAAAGAACTGTGTGTGTGTGATTATACGACCCAAACAACAATATTTGTAAAAACTGGGATTCCCTGCTTTCTCTTGCAATCTTATATATAATTCATTCAACCGGTTTATTTCTCAACTAAGCTTTGCAACTTAATAGATTTCTAAAAAACTCAAAGTAACATAAGAATTCAACTAGACAACAAAATTTCTTTAAGCTAAATCTAATAAATCTTACTATATGTATTATATCCACCTACAGGTAAATACGTTACTATTAACATGTTTTAAAGATGACGCAAGTATTTAACATTCACATTTATAAAATTTGAAACTGTTCATATTCTCATATATATATATATATATATATATATATATATATATATATATATATATATATATATTACAACTGTTTATTATTGAAGCGACAATGGTAATATTACACAAACCAAATCTTCTTCATTCTCCTTGTCTTGAATTCGCCATCTGACCGGTAGCGAAATCTAAAATATTTCTCAAAAGTTTACTTATATTGCAACGACAGTTAAATGCTGGACAGAAATACCAGAAAATGCATGAAGTTCTTTCAATATAAATCTTCCTCTTCTCTAATATAGTTCTGATATTAAACTTTAAAGAAAAATGCTATGAAAACAAAGTTCACTCAAAGCGAAAAAAGAACTTTCAATAAAAACGGTATGGTGCATAAATACCTTTGGGTAGAATTTTGAAATATGCAAATTGTATTTGTACACATACTCTTGACCTTCGTTCACGGGACAGATTATTCCACTATCTTTGCACGCATCTGTATTGCCATGGGTAGGGTATGGGAGCCAAAAAACAATTTTGCCATGGATTATCGATCTAAGTTCCGTAATTCTTTTGTGAGCTTTAAACTTAATCTCAATGGAGGCATTAGTACCGCGTTGCAGCTCACAAGGTTCTTTATTACAAGGTGCTATGTAAACAACAGCGTCTACGTACAAAAAGAAAATAATAAAAGCTCTTACAACACCGTTTTTTTTTAATTTCATTTAGAAAAATAATAAAATAAAAAGTGATATAATAGTTACTCTCATTAGGTCCGCAATTTTTGAATCTTATCTCACGTTTGCATTCTAAGGTAGCAACGAGGCAAAATAATATTACCAGTTGAACTTTCATGTTAGCCTGAAGACTAAAGAATGCTTATTATATATGTGTATATATACAAATATATACATACATTCATTTATGTGTGTATATGTATATATACATATATGCGTATATATATACATATATATTTGCATGAATATATATACATATGAAGACTACAGGGAAGATCCACAGTTGTTCACTCTTTCTACTTTTGTGAAAAATGGAACTTTGTGTTTGAAGATTTCAATACAATGGTGGTTTTTCGTTTGTATATTGTCAGAAGTGACAGGTAAATACCAGTCACTTCTGACAATATACAAACGAAAATTGCGAAGAATTTATGACATTGAACAACTGCGGTTTTTTCACTCAAGTCTTCATACGTCAGCTTCCAATATAGCTTTTTATGATAATATTTATAAGTATAAATTGTCTTTTTTGCGGTATTACTGGTAAATAAAGCATAAATTGTCTTTATTTTGGCTAACTAAAAATAATAAAAGAAATCTGTAACAAACAAGTTTCAATATTATATTCTTTCCTTTTTTTTTTTGTCAAATCTCAATATCATTCCAAGATTTGAGCAGCGAAATGATTTTTAACTTTTATAAGTGTCAGAGCAAAAACCTTCATCCAAGAAACATATTGACACGAGCATCAGTGAAACTTGGCTTGCTGACTGCTTATAAATGGAATTGCGTGTATACACAGACTTTATTTTCTTATTGTCTTTTATTTTCTTATTATCTTACTATATTTTCATTGAGCATTCCTGAGCTTTACTTATTTACCAAAGCAAATCAAAACTCTTGTTCAAAAAAACAAAACTATTGTTCATAATCAAAAATCTTTTTTATTGACGAGGAACAAACAGTAAAGAAACCGAATGATGTAATACTACTCAAATAACTGGTCTCCAACGATAACTCTGGTAAAAAAATGAATTTCGTGTTTAAGTTTTTCTTGCTGAATAAGCACAATTTTGATCAACATTGATTTAGATCAATCAGGTCAGTGTTTTGATATACTGCCACGCGCACTTATCCTGAATAAGTTTTATGTTTATGTTATGATGTAAACAGTAGGAGAGAACAGCCCTATGTAGCTTTATTAAAATGAAATGTTTGACATGATATCTGTGCGTGACAATTTTTTATAAGTTGTATATACTATTTACTTTAGTATAAATATTGCTATTACCCGTGTTGTGATGAACTTTCTTGGTTCATCACAACACTAACAAAAAAAGCCTCGGATACAACATGAGCATCAGAATACACAACTTGTTCTCTCACTTGAATAGTTTACCTGAGAATCTTGTGTGAATTAGTGACAACCAGGAGAAGAGACGCCATCAAGACACTTCAGCAACAACAGGAACGTTTCTCTTTAGAAACAAGCAGCAATCAAGCATTATGACTGTTTGATTCTGAAGATAGACGTTCCTACTGCTGAAATGAGACGTTTCTACTGCTAAAAATAAAAACTCTGTGTTTAAAACCTGTTCAGTGATTTTCTGATGAAATTGTAAGATAAATCAACTTATAACGTCAAAAATGTTATTGACTTTATTTTTAAAAAGTTGATTTTCTAAAGTTGAGCACAAAAATATGACCTAATACTTTATTTTTAGGCCTGCGCAGTTAGTAAAATAATGTAAAACAGAATTTATGTAAAGCAGGGTCATTAACTAATAAATTTATGAAAGACTAGTAAAATTAAATTTGTTTTTTTGACAAACTATGCTTTTAAATTTAAATAGAGATCCGCTAGCCTTTACAAAAAAAAACCCCTCAGAAATATTAAGTTAGTGGATGGTTCATATACTGTCTACATTCGCTGAATTTTCATAAGGAGGCAAAAAATTTAAGAACCGTATTTTTGTTATATTTGAATTTTGTAAAGTAACATGACATTTTTTTAAACTTATTGTTGTATACTTTTATTAAATCTACAATTTTATTATCAAAAATCATAAAAAAAAGAAATCCTAATTACTACTTTTGAAAATCATAATTTTCCTTAAAAAATCTTTATTCATCTCATTTTTCATTTTCATATCTCTCAAACACCCATCATACAAAGCTCATATAGTCTCTCAAACACCCATCATACAAAGCTCATATAGTCTATCATTAGATAGACAATATGGGTCTTAATGTTTTAAGCACTATGTATTAAGTATTAAATCATTAATGCATTGCAAGACCTTTCAACTGTCTTTTGTTCAAATTTTATACATCAATTTATGTTTGCAAGGTTAAAGTATGCTTGTAGCATTTGAGAAGCATTTAAAATTTCAAAAGTAAACCCAACTTTGACCACAAGCTGAATTAACTTTTTAGATTAAAACTAAAGTTGATCTATTTTTTTTCTTGCTTATTTGCATGAAGTGATTTTGTCTCATCTCAAAATATTCTTTAACACTTTTTCTGCTTTATTTCAATTCTATTTGTACATCTGGCTTAATTTGATGATAAATTCGCTAATCAGTTGCGATTTAGTTAGTCAAATCAATTTGAGGAAATTTTTTTTCTAATCATAACTTTTCCCTTCTAATGGAAACCGGTCTTTATTGATATTTCAATGAAGCTTAAGTTTATCTTCTTTTATTTTGCAATATTTACTAAAAATCATGAAAAATTTATTTCAGCAAACAATTTCTGTAAATTTACTTCCTAAACTTTGACAAAAAAAACCTTTCATATAGAAATTCTTTCAGAAGATTAACATTTTCTGCTTAAAATGAGGAAGTAAATGTTTTAAGATGAATATATTTTTATTATTCGGCAATAAATTGATACCTTTTCTGACTAAAACAGTGATGCGATCAAAAGGGTTTGTTTTTGTTAAAACACTTTTAATTTGCAAGTCCCATACCTCTTTTTCAAATATTATTCTAAAGTTAGCTTTAAGATTTCACTAAAAAGCCAGTATCGCTTCACACGGCAACAGACATGAACCAATCAAATCTTAAAGATATATGTAATGTAAGCTTTTATATTTTTGTACCTCACTTTACGTTTTGTCTACTTAGATATTAGTTTTATAATTCTGTATAGACTTAAGGTAAAACGAATGAAACAGGAATATAATTTTAAGTTATTATATATATCTTAAGAATAAGCTCGGATTAAAAACTCTGCTTCTAACTTTTGATAAACATTTGATAAAGATTTCTAGTATGTTAAGTGGTAGAAATTATTTTCCTAAATAAAAAATTCTCTGGTTAAAGCTATGGAGATGAATGCAATAAACTCTGCATAAAAAAGTACAACAAAAAAATGTTGAAATTTGTTGACCGTCCGATTTGATGTTTACTAAAGGTGTATTTATTGATTTAAGTTTTAATGTTTTAGTATCAACAGCAATTAATAGGTTTTTAACATTGTAGATTAAGTAACTCTGCGCACAGAATTTTGTAAATCAAAAAATTGGATTATCTGCAATGAGCAATTAACCTAATAATTTAATCGCGATGTTCTTACATCAATTTTACTTTTAAATAATTTTTCAAAAAATTTTTTCGTTTTTACTTTCAAATAATTTCGGTTGGTTAAATAAAAGGAATTTTTTTTTAAAAATATATATATATATATATATATATATATATATATATATATATATATATATATATATATATATATATATATATATATATATATATATATATATATATATATATATATATATTGGAAAAAGGAATCTGCTAACAAGTCTTACTTAAATTTACTGATATTTACATCACAATTTTAAATCATTTAGCTTTGGCTTAGTAAACCATAAAACCCTTAAGGAATATTCTATTTAAAAAGATAAACAATTACTTTAATATAGTTACATTAAAGTAATAAAATGATTTTTCAGACCGATAGATTAATAAAAATATCAAGAAAGTTGAATAAAAATTTAAAAAAGAAGTTTCAATGAATTTAACAGAAGAATTAATGCAAAGTTTTACAAAAATACAAGACCTGTTTATTTAATCACCCTGACTGAGGGAAGAAAAAATAATACTGTTGTTTTCAGTTCATCGAGTTGTAGGAAAAATTCTGGTAAAAATGGCATGATTAGAACAAAACTTATTATGCGCGTTCATTTAAGAGTTTTTTTGTCATTAAAAATGTTGCTAATAGATTCTGACATTACATTCTTTCGACGTCACTTTTTCACATTGTTTTTGACGTTAATTTTAACTTTAGTTTTAACGCTAATAACTTAAATATTTGTTTAATTGCAATATTAAAAACCATAAAGCTTTAAAAAATGTTTTAAAAATAAATTTAGTTTTCTTCATGCGAACTATGATTTTTTTCCTTTTTTTGTTTAATAATTCTAACAAAGCAATTTTAGTAATTTTGATAGTGGACTGTTTTTATACTTAATTAAAAAGTTCTTAACAATTTCAAGATTTCCTAACTTAATATTTAAAATCAAAAAAACTTTAATAATTACGTTACAAATATACACTACTTTTTAAATACCTTTTATCATAATATATTTATTGTTAAATATTTTTTTTACAGTGGAACTTGTACTTCTTTCTTTTAGTAAACAATATTGAATTCAATGGATGTAAAAATACGCTACATTACTTTGGAACTTGCCACGCGTGAGAACTTGATGTCATTTGCACAAATTATTGATGATGATTTTCAAAATGCTGGTAGGGTTGGATTGAAAATACCATTTTATGATACCGTGCTCGAAGGCAAAAACTTCGAAGATGTAACTTGGAAAGATCAAGCCTGTGTGCGTCAGGCTCAAATTAAGTGGAGAGAAGATAACTCTGTAAAATGGTTGGAACGGCACATGGAAATGACCCAAGCATTTTTAATTGTTGGAAAAAACCCAGGACTATTTGTGCTCGGTGAGCCAACACACAACAGAAAAGATTTGGATGAAACGCAACGTACTTTACCAGATTGGGAAAAAATCAAATCTTTTATTGTGCCGGCTGGTATGGGTTTAATTCTTCATAAAGGAACATGGCATGACTTTCCCGTATCTTGCGGTCCACCTGTTACTTCTTTCATCATTAACACAGAAGAGGTATGGTTTTATTTTGTAATGTTCAGCTTTTCAATCAGAAATCTTCAACTTGGAGAATAATTCAAGCTCAAAATCTATGATTGAAAAAATGAAATTAAAGCTCTGATAAGTTTTGTAATTAAACTTTGTTTTAGGTGGTAAAAGCACTTTCTAGTATGAAAGAAGCGCAACCAATGAATCATGGAGATTGCTTAAAATTGCGTTTATCCGACCACTACAATTACACCATAAAATTTCCTGATCCTAGACCGTTTGTAAATAACCTTGGGCTTGTTCCTGCTCCTGCCGCACACAAAGATATGGGTGAAAATGGATACGGAAAAGGAATGTATCGCAGAGAAGTTCAAAAGGGTTGGGGAAACGGTGCGAAAGTGTATGTTATTCCTGTAGTTAACGTTGAAGTTTTCACACCGGGATGCGGAGGACCATGCATTCAACCGCACTTAAAATCTATTCCCGAATTAGCCAATTCTGGGTGGCGAGACTATGGAAACAGAAATGGTCTTCAAAGACTGTCAAATATGTTTAAATCGCTACAAATTTCGGCTACTGCTGTAATCAATAGTGAAGCTGCTCTGGATCCACAAGTGGCAGAAGTTCTTAAATTTTCCGGCTGGGAACTCGGAGCACATGGAATTAATAACTCTCAGGGAAATTCAAAAATGAATCGCCTCGAAGAAGTTTCAACGTTTAATAAATGCCTCGAAGATTTAACAGCAGTATTTAATGTGAGACCAACGACATGGCTAACTCCTGGATTCTCAGTGACTGAACGAACCCCTGAAATTGCAGCTCTTTCTGGAATAAAAGTCTTACTTGATTTTGTTGATGATGACGTACCTTACGTGCTGCAACATTGTGATAATGAGAAATGTGAAGTGATCTGTTTGCCTTACTGCATGGAAACAAACGATTTTTCTCTGGTTTTGACTAAGAACTATGACTCGCGTCAATATGCTCAAACAATTGAGGATCATGTCAGGCAGTTGGTTAAAGAAACTGACAAAGGAGAGAAGGTTGTCTGCCTTGGTATGCACACTTTTGTAGCAGGAACACCTGCTAGAGTCTATGCGCTAGAAGAAATGTTTAAGCGGCTTTTACTTTGTGAAGGAGTGCGTTTTGCGTCTGCATCTCAGGTGTATCAGTTGATAAAAAAGTAAATAAAACACTTAACAAATATTAACCCATCTGAACAATTTGAATAGCCTTTTTAACATAATAACGTAATTTGATTACAACTACTTTCGTTATCTTTATATCATTTCGAAGTTCATTTGACTCATTTATTTCTGTCGTTTTTGTATGGTTATTCCTCTGCCGTTTTTAACATAGCTAGATTTTTTAATGCGCTGTTCCAAATAATACAATTATTTAGACCAATGTGTAAAAAAAAGATGATAAACTTTGATGTTGGCAAACTTTTAAAGTCTAAAATAACTTCAGTTTTTTTTAAACAAATAAAATCAGGTGGTATGAGAACAAAAAAGGTTGTAAAATCAAAATGGAAACCGTTTCCATAAATATTTCCATGAATAGCATCTTTTACTTTATGAAACATTCAGTGTACAAACCGATTAACCTTTTTGAAAATGTCAAACCGCTTAGTATTGTCATAACTTTTTACATTTATAATAAAACTTTTCTAGATAATAAAAATCAGCATTATTAATTGACAAAAAATGTAAGAAACAATGTAACTTTTCAATATTAAATCGCATTTCTCAATTTTTTTTTATGGAGTTTTTTAAATGCCGACTTTATAAATTGAAGATTTTGAGGATTTGGGAAGCGAGGGGCTAGATGAAGTCCTCCAGCTATGATTGATTTACATTTAGGGGAGAACCTTAATGAATGGGACGATTATTGAATGGGACAAACTCAGATTCTTATACAAACATCGATTTAAGGATATTCAAATTCCTGTAACAAAGAGTGATAGAAATAAGAACTCAACTGACCGACTCATCCATCCTATTGCTCTATGACCGTAATGACAATGGATGTTATTGTATTTTCGAATGTAAAAAGTAATTTTTAAAAATGTTTTTTTTTTTCTGATTTTGCAGCAATTTTCGAAGTTATGGAAAATAAAATTCCATGCTTAAATAGATAGCAGTCTCTAGTACTACAGTGAGTAGAATATTCAAGCTTTATTAATGGTGTTTTTGGTGTGACTAATCATTTTTGGATAAAGTGATGCGCATATTGAATGGGACAAAGTACTACCTATTGAATGAATTTAATAAAGTATTATTTACAGCTCAGCAGAGGGATGCTGCTGTCCCTTACTATTATCCCCATGGGTAATTGGTATTATTTGCACACTTTTATACTGCAATATTTTACTTAAATAAAAATAACTAAATATAATATTCTAAAATGAGAAAGTTCTATTTTGATTGAAATTTAATTAGAGTTAAAATATTTAAAGTTAAAAATATTTTTTGTGTGGTCTTTATGTAAGTATCTATATATTTAACTACATTTACAGTTAATAAACTAATTTGAAAAATGATTGAATTAAATACGTTTATTTTTAATTTTATGTTTGTCCCATTCAATGAGACATACTTAATGAATGGGACAAATACCATGCTCCAATAAGACTTTCTTTTTACCAATAGCCAAATGCAAATCCAATTTTTTTGTTTTACTATATCACTGAGCAAGAGTCGGTGTTTATCAAACACATTTAAATATATATATTAAACAATTTTATCTACGTTAAAAAAGCATTTTGCAAAAACTGTCCCATTCATTGAGGTTTTCCCCTACATTGAAGTTTTGCTGCGTTTTGAAGTAGCAACAGAAGACTTCAGGATTGTATTTCAAATTTTTGTGTGATTGAAAATGATTTGAAATGGTAACCAAAAATGTAAATATCTTAATTACAGTGTATAAATAATAATGCACAGGTTCATATATAAGCAGATATCTACTTGGCTGGATTGAGATCCAGCCAAGTAGATATCTGCTTATATATGAACCTGTGCATTATTATTTATACACGTTTTCACATTTAGAACTTTCTAATTTTAACCTACCATTCTGCAGTAAGGCTTAAAAACTTTACAGTCGTAAGCCCTACAGCGCCATGTAGTTGGTCAATGTTTATCAAGGCGAAAAATAAAAAGCACCAAAAATCACCTGAAATTTTATTGAGTATTTGAACGATAGTTTTTTAGATTCTCTAGAATTTTGATGGATCAATTTAGTTCAGTTAAAAACTGATGTAAATACGAAATTTTTGATCGAAAAGATGATTCGAGATAAATTGGTGTTTAAACTTTAAATTGGTATTTTATGCCCATTATGAAGTATTTCGAATTTTATTATCGCTATTTTCTATTTTATTTGTTGAATTAAGTAATCGCAGTATATATAACATATAATCGCATTGGGGTTCCATATATGGCTTATATTTGCTTACACAGTATGGTTACACAATTTAGAAAAAACTTCAAACCGCTTTTCCCGATAAAATCCTTTGAAGGGATGAAAGTAGGGGAGACCAGGGCTAGCTGGCTACAGTTTTAGTTTTTCAGCTTTGTGCATTTCTGGTTGAATTTTTTTGGAAAATATGAAACTGCAGTTGAAACGAGTTTGATTTTGGCAAACAAGTTTAAATGTTAAACATCATTAAAGAAATTATTGCCAAAAATAGAATAGAATGTACCAGCTCACCTCGTCCCGGTGTAAGTTACCTATACACTCGGGGTGAGTCGACACACCATATAAAAAAGACAAGTTTAAGAACATTAAGTATTTATTTCTTGTGCATCTTTTTTATAAAAATTGTTGATAATTTTCATTAAACAACGTTTTTCCCCATAACTTTTTTTTGCTCTTAAACCAATGTAATATTAAGAAGTAAAGAGCAAATATCAATCAACTTCATTGTTACATTATGAGAATAGTAACAATCGTACTACTAATTGTCATTACATTTGTCACAACTGAACAATGTGTTTCCATATATGCAGGACTCGTAAGCCCAAAGATGAACTCAGACCTTCCTACACAAACCAAACAGAATCATTCCTCACCATCGAAGTTATGGATCAGAATTTTTACCATTAGGTATATGCTTCTCTTACAAGTTGGTTTTTTACTCATCTCAGTTTCAAAAAATAAAAAAAATTAAACTGTTTTTCTTATTCATATCTTATTTTTTCTTCTTTGCAGATTCTTTTTCTTTTTTTAAAAAACTCTATTTGGTGAATCTATTATTAATAATGTGCTTCCTTTTTTCTTGTCCTTTTAAAATAAAACTTTCCAGAATTTCAATTAGAGGTGTTTACAAAGCATTATGGGATTTTAGCATTTTATTGGTGAATTTGAGTCAAATAAATTTAAACTAAAATAATTTATCTAAATTTTGTAACGGAGCCGGTTACGCTATTTTTTTTTTATTCCAAAAGCATTCGAAACTTCCTAATAATTTTCACTAATCAAAATGTAAAAATGGTAAACAGTTTTAAATGGTACAGCATTACTAATTAGCCCTTTTTACCCTAATAATTTGTCAAACTTCATTTTAAAGTGATTTCTGTAAGTTTTTTTGTATATTGTTTATAAGGTTAGTGTTTTTGTTCACAAATCTCAATCTTTTTAACTGAAACTCGTATTTTACTAGTCGTGTATTGCTTCTTATGCTAATTATTTAATTGACAATTATATATTAGATCTAGTTACTTGTAATTATCAAAATTTTAACAGTTATAAATAAAAAAAGGAGAAATAAACACATTAAAAAATACTACCCATCAAATTCTACTTCATATCTTTGGAATCAAGCAGTATTTCATATCCAAATGTCATGGAAAAACATCAATTATTTAAAAAATTACTTTTTGAAAATATTGAATGCGTAAGATTCTGATTGAATTTAGTCATATATTAACATTGTAATGATCTAAGTCACTACAAGAGTCTTGCGTTAATTAATTTTGTCAGTACAATGACAGTATGGCATGACTGATAAGAGAGGACTTTCTATGCTTGTTTTTAAACTTGAATTCACTTGAACTCATAGAGGCTTTAATTCAATGCTTTTATCCCAGAGTGGAACATTTTTTTTTAAAAGGCAATTTTTTTCATGAGCAAATAAACATGTTGATCTATCTCCATCCCATGTAGATTATTTGCATCCCCTTGCAATCTCATTAACAAGCCACCATAAGACACATAAGCAGATCTAAAAATACAAACAAATGTATTGTAGGAAAAGTTAAAAAAAGAAATGAAAAAAGTTGCATATGAATGAATTAATTTTAACATTATATATTTATATTATTTACACAAATTTATATTACTTATACAGCATATTTATATTTTTTACACAAATTTTTCTTTCAAAGAGTTATTGGAATTCACTCACAGTCTGTTTGTGAAGTGATCACTGCCAACATTTTCATCATCTATGCGATAAACTTTCCCATACATTACATATTCAAATTGATCAGCTCTGGATGGTTCATTGTCAGCCAAATTAAACTCACCATCATCTGGAGTCCCATCTTCCTTAAGAGTAGTTACAAGAACTAGACGAAACTTTTCTCCAAGATCAACAGGATAGATCTGTGTGTTAACATCCAATATCAGATCCATCTTAAAACTTTCACTTTCACAGTGAAGCCTTGATACTGAAAAAAATAATTTCAAAATTACTTACATATAGCAGTAAATACTTAAGTTAGATATTTCTAATAACAACATCAAAGAAAATAATAAAATATTAATAGAGTTTTTCAAAAAATATTTTAATATGATTATTTCAATTTGAAAATGGGTATTTAAATTTGAAATAATTCATATTCAAAAATTTAAATATGAAAGCAAAATTCTATTTTCTTTTAAGTATTTTTTTTTTTTTTTTTTTTTTTTATATGATTCTGTTGAAAGAAAAAAAACAAGCCTTGTTGCAAAAAAATCAAGCTGGGTTATAAACAATTTAAAAACTACTCAAATACAGTCTGAATTATGCCTTTATACCTCGATCAAACTTCTTTCCTCCTGGATCAATATCTTTAATATCAAATATATCTTCAAAAACAACACCAGCCATTTTTTAATGATAAAAAGAAGAGCAAAAGTTGTAAGAACAAAAATGCAAACTGTCTTCAAGAAGGAAAGTTTATCCGTCCTTAAGGTTAGAAAGCAAGTTTGGAGCGCCGTTTATTTCTAAAATTTATGATTTTATTTAAACTTACGGGACTCGAATTAACAGTCAAAAAAAACTTCCGCGTGAAATAATAATAGCTGTGACAAATTTCCACTTTTTAGATATTTTATTTTTTAAGTTCAAAATAAAAGATACGCTTTACTAAATGCATCATAATAATATAAAATTCCCTAAAAAATCAAAACTAGATGGTAAGAAATAGCTTATATTTTTGGTTTTACTATCTTGTAATGAAGGAAAGGCCTTTTTAAACTGCTTTTTCCCCTGTATCATGGGCTCTGCTTGTTTATCTATAGAGTTTTTACAGTTTTTCAATCAGTCCTTTACATTTTTAGTGAAAAACGGAACATTCTTTTTTGATTGTATAAAGACCAACTTATTCAGTAGTAAAACTTTTGTTGGACAGAGAGATCTTTTTTATTTTATCTTGTAATTTTGTAGTTTTTTTAGGTTGTCCGGTGCGTTTTTTACTTTTATAAAGGCTTGTTTCTTTAAATCTTTGATGGTTCTTTTGCACAAACCATCTTTAAATCTCCTTTTTTTAGAAATATGTATTTTAGAATAACTTTCAGATTACATAAAATTCCTTTCTCGTTCACCAAAACTGAGTTCTTTTTCTTTTGTAGAGACGGACAAAGTTTCAGCTGAAAAATGTCATACTTTTTTTATCCTCTCTTAAAATTAAATTTAACTTTGAGAATGGATAGAAAGCTCTCGGAATTTTAACTAGAACTTTTGGTGTAACTAAAGTTTCGAGAGCTTTAGAAAATATAGACATGTCTTCCCAAAGCTTGTCTGTTTTACTCCATTGAATATTTCAAGTTTTGAATAATTCTTCTACAAGGCAAAAGTTGTTTCCATTAAGTTCTCCTCAATGAATTGGTGTCCTTTAGGTGCTAGATTTTCATGACCAGTTGGCATCTTTCAAATAACAAAAATTGCTTTGACTAAGGATGGTTACTAAATCATCAAGTGCAGCCCCGTGATTGGCAAAATATCGAGAAACTTTGATTTACCAGGAAGATCTGGCAGAAGGAGGTTTGCACAATTTTTGTAACTTGTTTTGATTTCTTAACATGATCACTGATACTTTATGATTTTGGATCTAATCATCTTAAGTATCCTTAAACTTCCTGGTTTCCAAAATCATTTTTAGAGGTTTTGCACCAAGGACAGGGAAGAAAAATATTTGCAAGTTTCATGTTCACTGCTGGAGTGAAAGCAATGCTTTCAAGACAAATTAACTCAAAAAATTTGCTTCGTGTTTTCATGTTGTTTTTTTTTTTTTAAAGGCTTGAGAACATGCACCTTTTAGATGAAAACTTATTTTTCCTTTTTTACCTTCTTTTTGGATTGTGATAAAAGACTTTCACACCTAATATTTATCTGAAACTCTAGATTTTCGTGTAAACGTAAAGTGTAAAAAAATCGGAAAAAAAATTAAAAACCTTTTTTAATTGTTAACCAACAAAATTACTTCATATCAATACTGAAATGGAAAAACTAAAATGGAAAAAATACAAATTACCTCCAGGTTTATTAATTTGAAGGTTGAAATTGAACTTTGATTTAGGTAATGTTTTAAAAATACTAACAACTTTTTTGCAAGATTTTAACAATGTAGATTTAAATAATTTTAAAAAATAGAAATTTATTTATGAAAACAGAGTAAACAAATAATGGTTTGGCTTTTATAAATTACTAAAATAGCTATAATTTTCTCAGATGTCGCTATTTTAAAAATTATTAGAATATTTTTTTGACCCTATTGGTAATTCGATGCCTAAGTGAAAAGTTGTTTTGAAATTTTGCAATGAATTCTCATTTTGTTTCATGTGAGAACTACTCACATTCGACTTTCTAAAAAAATCTATGGTCTTAAAATATACTCTAAAAGTCTTATGCGCACTCAAAATTAAGTTTAATACGAAAAATCCGTTAAATATAAACATAAGACAGCCGTTGCGTATTAATCTTGGAGTATAAAGTAAAAAAGTTCTTTTCTACTAATGTATTGTGGAAATAATTTGGACATAAGCAAGTTTATCTTAGTGTTCGTGCGAGCATAAACGAGCATAAGCTGTCGTACCTTTACAATTAGGGACTAACCAAATTCACGGCAAAAAAAAAAAGAAGAAAAAAACCACAAAAAGCACAACAACAAAATGCCACTATCTTATTAAGACTTCCTAATAAGAATGTGCCATTTTTTTGATATGCTTTTAGTGGATTTTGTAGACTGTCTTTAAGAACTTTTTTTTTTTTTTTTTTGCCGTGATAACGTCATTTAAGAGCTTGGCCATAATATGGCCAAGCTCTTAAATGACGTTATATCGGAAAACTTTTCGTTATGAAGAAAGTTTATTTATATATCTATGACACATTACATGGATACAGAAACAAATATGGTTACTTCGTTCCATATTAGGGTTTTTTGATAGTTAAATATGAAGTATCAAATAAAGCTAGATTTTTAAAGGAAATTCTGAGTTTAAGTTTATTATGAAGTATTATAGTAATTTCTAATTAAGTAACCACATAAGTTTCCAATTTTTGTACTCAATCGAGAAAAACAACAAGATAATATGTACCTTAGTAAAGCTTTTGACGAAATCGATGTTGAATTAATTTGTATCTTTCTTTTTGGAGTTAAACTATATTGTACTTCTTGTGTATAGGTATAAAAAAGTAATAGAAAAGCTATTTTTATCCAAAAAAAATTGTCTTATCTTTCTGCTATGATTTTCATATCATTCATAACATATTGAAAATGGCTGCTGGGGTCATAGCTGTTCCTACTATTATTCCGTTGATAGCACCAAACAAATTAAGTTCTGGAACTCGAAAAGGTATAATCGAAACAAGTACACTAATTGAATTACATTCAAGTATGCCTGATTGTTTGTTGTTTTACACACTTGATGGAACAAAACCTGATCCATTTAAAAAGATTGGACTAGTAAATACATACCAATATCAAAAACCTTTTACTTTACCTCCTGGCAAGCAAACATTAAAAGCTATAGCAGTGTTAAAAGATGGCACTAGAGAGAGTTTGGTGAACACAAAAATTTTTCAAGTAGCTGCAGTTAAAGAAGATAGTGAAGAAGATGAGTTGTCTAAAACTTCATGGAAAGTACAGGATGATGAGAAAATTTCTAGTGACCCTTCACGACATTTATTCAAAAAAGTTATTAAACAAAATGTTGCGAGAAAAAACAAAAACACTGAAAGACATGTATCTGATGTTATACAAAAAGTTATGATATCTTCTGATATAGTATCTTCTCCAAAAGTAGAGGATGTTGATGATTTAATGCATTGCTTCCATTGTGGTAAATTAAGATCAGATCTATTTGCTCGATTTTGCACTGGATGTAGTTCTTTCTTGACTCCTATACCTGGAGATTTTAAAAAAAAGTTATTTCAAGTTTCAAAATTGTGCACAACATGTGGTGCTACTGGTCAGTGTGATGCAAACTATTGTAGTAACTTGAGTGAATCCTTAATGCAAAGAGATTTTGTTAAGTATTCTAAAAACTCTACTATTATTTGCAAATATTGTGGCTCTAATAAATCTAAAGAATCTGATGAATGTGTTGTTTGCAACAAAAATATGGTGGTGGACAAAGTTGGTTATGTACCTAATTCTCCAACTGAGCTAATGAAATGTACTTTTTGTCAAAAAATGAATAGTCTCTATGCTAAGTTTTGTGCAGTTTGTAAATCTCCTTTGCCAAAAATAACAAAAGTAATACAAAATGAATTAAAAATTTCATGTCCTAAATGTGTTGTAGATATACCTTATGATTCTAAGTTCTGTAATTCATGTGGTGAAAACTTGATATTACAAACCCAAATATCTAATAAATCAACTATTATTTGCAAATACTGCAGGTCAACTAACTCAGCACAAGTTAAAGAATGTGTTGTTTGTGAAGAAAGTTTGATTACAGCAGAGGATATTGACCCTGCACCTCATCCTTCTAATGATGATTTTGTAATTTGTCCATCATGTAAAAGAATCAATAGTGCAGATGCAAGGTATTGTGATTGGTGTGGGTCAAAACCTCATTCTAATTCTACTAATATTAGATGTGCTGGTTGTTTGTCTATAAATGATTTATATGCAGGATCTTGCTATTCTTGCAAGAAGCCTATATCAACACCAATTCGAAAAAATTTTGAAGACAAAATAAACAATGGTGACATTAAAATTAAAGGTAACTCTGGCAATAATATGGAAATGATTGCATCATTATCATGTGGAGATAATCCTAGTTGGCGTGAAATTCCTGTTGAAAAGATTTTGAAAACTAAAACTCGAAGTACTTTTACACAGGCTGGTGAAGGTCTCTTAAATGGTACAAAAGGTTTTAAAAGTGTAGAAAAAACAAGTCCTGGCAATGGTTATTGGAGACAACAAGTTGATCATATTAGCCAACAGTTAAAGATTTACACTCAAAATAATATTGCGTTTAGAGATTCTTTTAGTAATTGTGTTCTATCAAGTCTACAGTCAGCAGAAGTTCATCAGTCTAATGAAGAAGATATGTTATCATTTGTATTTAAGTTCGGTTTTAAAAAAGACAAACTCAATAAAAGTGTCACAACGTCTTCAGATCCTTCAGTTCAAACTCTAAAAAATGCTATAGCAGGAAACTCTAAAGGAAAAATAAGTTCATCATCCTCACCCAGGTCTCGACCAAGTTCAGCTAAAGGAAAAGCAAGCTTGGATCCTGTTGAAAAAAAAATAACTAAGAAATTGATTGATGCTGAACGAGTTGCAGGTAAGTTAGCTAAGCTATCTTCAGAAAGTTTATCAGTGTTAAAAATGATTACTTCAACAAAACCTGTAGATGAACAAAGCTTTGAGGAGCTGGTAAGTTCTGCAAACTTTGATCCTAACTCTGTTGACGAAAATGATATTCCGCTGTTAAAATTATGTGTTTTAAACAAGAAGTTTAGCTTACTTCAATTGCTTATTGATGCTGGGGCAGATGTAGATCAATTATCTGGGTCTAAAGAGAACACTGCTCTTCATGAAGCTGTTAGCATGGGAATTTCTGGCCAAGAGGCTGTTGAAATATTGCTTCTTAATAAATCTTCTCCTGATGTGAAAAACAAAAAAGGAAAATCTGCATATGATTTGGCAATTGATTCTGGAATAGATGGATTAATTAGCAAGTTTACAAAGCACACTTCTAACAATTTATTGAAAGATATTATTAAAATATAGCTTGAATTAGATTAATAAATGTGTAATAAAAGTTGTAGATAGGATGCAAATATGTGACAGTTCTGTTTTAAAAGTGAAATATATTTTTTACTGTGTCTTCTTTGAACAAATTTTATCATTTACTATTTAAAAAATTTTAATATTATAATATATGTATGTACTTAAACTGATTAAGGAAATAATCTAATAGTTTCTATATTTATTTCCTCAAAGTTTGCAAAGCTTGTTTCAGTTTACAATTTGTTTATTAAATGTTTTTAAAACCACTGTCAGTTGTGAACACGGTAGTAATGATTATGATGGATTTATTATTATATTTTTTATAAAAATTTTAAAATTTTATTTCTTATCTCTTGTACGGTTTTATTTAAGTGTCTTTTTTATGTGTTTAAAAGTTGTTAATAAAAATATGCAATTAATTATAATTTTCAGCAGCTTTTAAATATTTAATATTTATCAAATTTTTCAAATGTAATTTTATTTATGAGGAGTAATAAATAAATTTGCAATTTTTTCAAACAAATTTTTTTTATTTTTAAGCAATGTTAGAATTTATTTTAAACTCTTTTGGCTAAAAGTTCAAAACCTGAGAATTTTTTTCCACAAATAACTGTTTATTTTTTTTAAAATATACCATAATACTTTTTAAATCCACAATGTTTCTAAATGTAAAATATACCTACTATCATATGTCATCAATAAGAGTTACTCTTGAGCTCTTTTCAAGGTGTCTTAACCTTTTTATTTAAAGGTTAAGACATAATCAAGAAAAAACAAAATTTTTATTTACAGTTTTTTGTTAAAGTTCTGTTAATAAATTTTAATCCTGAATATAATTCCATTTTTAAAACTTTGATATTGTTAAAGAAATGGAAAACTATGTTCTTCAAGAAAATAATGAGAAGCAACCAATACCAGTTTTTAAGGAGTATGAATTTGAAATTAATTCTCAAAGAAGATACAAATACAATCTTAAAGCTTGTTCAAAACTTTTAGAAGACTGGAAGAAAGTAATTATTTTAGCACAAGGGTCTTGGGTGACACAAGCTGTTAATATAGCAGAAGATTTAAAGTCAAGTTTTTCAGACATTAATCAAACTATTGAGATTTTTTATACAGCACATAAAAGAATATGGGTACCAAAGTCAGATGAATGTCTAGACTCAATAGAAGTTACAAGAAAAGTTCCCTCAATAAGAATTTTCCTTGCAAAACAAGAATGTAAAAAGCCAATTACAACTAAAAATCAATTAAGTATACAAGCTGAATCATTACTACACAAAACAGCAAAAGAGTTGTATTCTAAGAGAAAAAATTTTAGTCCAAGAAAATAAATTTTATTTAAATGAATTTTGTTTTTAAATGTGCAGGTAGATGTTGTTTATGTGCTTGTTTTATTTTTTGACATTGCTTGATTCTTGATTGTTCTCGATTATTCAGATTCTTGAATACAAAAATACAAAGCTTCAAATTTTTTTAAATGTTGATTATTACAGTATCTGGTTTTTATAACAATGTATAGAATTTTTATTATATATATTGATGTTGTTTTGAAGTCCTTTATTTAAGAAGCATATGTAAAGTGTGAGTCTTGATTCTAGAGATCTAATGTTTTTGCATAGCAGAAACTTAAATTTAATAATTTTTCAATTAGTAATAATTTCTCTTAAGAATAACCCAATGATAATTTATTTAGCTTTTGCTACATTTTTAAAATGATTTAAAAACCATTTTATGTCATGTGAAACTAACTGAAGTAAACAAGTTTTGTTAAAAAAATAATATATGGTAGGAAAAGTACAAAAAATAATTCTTATTTTCTCTGTTATTTTTTTTATTTATTCTGTTCTGAAAACTGTTTTCTATGTGAACTTAAGAAAGTTATAGAGGTCAACAAACCTCTATAAAAATGATTAAAAAAAATACTTGTTTATTCTCCTGCACTCTAGTTAAGCATCACTTGGTTGATAATTTCTCCGTAAATGGCTGACTCATATACATTTTAAAATGCCAAGACCTGTGAAAACTGAACGACCAGTTACAACAGAGCCTGTCAGTGAGGTGCAAAGACTAAATATTGTTAGAATATAATTACAAGTTTTGCATATATTTAAATTGATTTAAAACAGTCATTAAACCCAATTAAATATATGTAGCATCTGTAACTTTATTCTCTAATTATGATCAATTTTCACTATATCATTTCTCTGTTAAATGATTTACATTTGTAAATTACATTAGAAAATATACTAATTTTACTGTTATCCTTTTTTCATTCTTTAGCCTATTCAAGGTGCAACAATTGTTGTGCTGCATCCTGGTTCAAGTACACTTCGACTTGGGCGTGCTACAGACCATTTTGCTCAATCAATACCTCATGTTATTGCTCGAAAGATCAGAGACAATACTACTAAAACAGAATCTAACTATAACTTTTTATCAAGAAATGGAACTTTTGTAGGCTACAATTTAAATTTTTTATTTTTTCAAAATTTTAAGTTGATCTTATGAGTTCATCCAGAGGTTTTGTTAAATCTTTGTGTCATTAGTTTTCTTTTGTATTTTACTTATTTACTTTAAAAAAGGAGAAAAACAGTGAAGAGATGCATCTCAGAGGTTTCCAAGCAGCAAAAAGCTTCATTAATGCTATGAGGATTAGTGGAGGTTTTAGGAAACACAAGACAACATCAGTTGAGGTACTACAAGAACTTTCCAAGTGTGGTTTAGTAGTTAAAAATATTTCTTGTGGTTTAGTAGTTAAAAAGTTACTATAACTAAATATAATTTAGGAGATAAACAAAAAATTTCAATAAAGCATTCAATTACTTTTTCACCTCAACAATTTGAAACACCTAAATATTTTTTAAAATACCATCTTGTAGTAGGTAATGTATTAAATAATATCTTGTAATAACTATTGTCTAATATAATATATTGCAATCAAAGAAAATTATTATTTTTTCTTTCTTTAAATTTTATCTTAAGTTAGGAGGTTTTTTCATTGTAAGGTTGCAGCATATAATGCGCAAGTACTTCCTGTTATAACTGAAAATGATGGATCTGTGTCATGGGCTGATACAAATGATGACAACTGTGACTATCTTATTGGTGATCAGGCAGGTTAATATATATATATTATGATGTGAATGCTGTAAGAAAATTGTGTTAATTCAAACAATGTCCAAACCTTCTTTAAGCAAAAATAATTTTGCTCCCAACTTTCGACCAACATTAGCTCATTTTGGTATCTTCTTTCAAATTAATTACTTTCTACTGATCAACTGATCAAAGATAAAAGTTATAATTCAAAGTTTTGTAATCAGCAAATCTAAAGATTGTGTTAATCACCACGATCTTTAGGTCTGCTGATTCTTTTTGAATCTTTGTTTTTGATCTGTTGATTCTTTTTGTATCTTTGTTCAGCTTGTTTTTGACTTACAAAGTAAAATCTTTTATAGCTGAAAATATTCTAGATAAGAGAATATATAACTGAGCCTGTTTGAATTAAAATGTTCATTTGAACCGATGTTATTGTTATAATTGATAACGTTGTACGAGTCAATCAACCTAGAAGTTGATTTACTCGCATAACTTTAGAAGCTTTTTGATTATTGCAAGTGTTAACTCTTTTGTTTTGGGCTTTTTTATTTTAATATTTTGATAGACATTTTCATCAGAAGTTCAAACAAATTTATATGTTAAGAATGTTTATTTACATAATACAAAATGTAGAATTATAAGCAACCAAGTTTAATCTTGTTGAACAGGCATTAAAACTTCCTCCCAATGCACCATACAACTGCAGGTGGCCCATGAAATTCGGACAACTGAACACCCATAGTGGTATTGGTGGTTCACTTTCGTCCATTACCACCGACCTGGAAACATTATGGGGAAAAGCGATCGAGAAGTATTTGGATATTCCTTTAAAGGATTTAAGTTACTATCGTGCTGTTTTACTGTTGCCAGATATGATCAATAGGAACCATGCAAAATTACTTATTGATGTTATTCTGAATGGCCTGAAATTTTCATGCGTCCTTGTACACCAGGTACAACTTCATTTTTACACTTTTGAGAGTTTAGTTGTGTTATGAACATTAAAATTTTCCAGTTTACTCTTAAGTGTTAGTCATTAAGATCTTCAGTTTTATGATGCAGAATGTGAACTTGCTTTATAATACATCTTACTCAAAATGTTCTAAGATGTTTTAACCTTGACAGAATTTATCTTAATTGCAACAACACTGCAGTCATTGTATTAAATAACCTTATAAAATATTTTTAAAATCACGTTTTTTTACTTTTTTAAATAACAGCTTAAAATTAAATTTTTTGTTGTTCAGGAATCTGTTTGTGGTACATTTGGTAGTGGTTTACCTTCTGCATGTGTTGTTGATGTGGGGGCAGAAAAAACAAGCATATGTTGTGTTGAAGATGGAATATCAGTTCCAAGCTCCAGGTAAAGATCAAGATTTAGAATCTTTTCCTTAAAGATACAATTTCAATATAATTCTTTAAACTAAAAATCATAAACTCTCAACAACAAGGCTACTGCAACCATGAGTAAAATTTATTTTAATGGATTCAAAGGTTACTTCAGTCTTTGTTGTAATTTTTAAATTCCCATTTTTACTAGACTGAAACGGGTCTTTTGTTTTCTACAAATTTTGATCTTAAGTTATGAACTGGATAAAAGAGTTTGTCCCATTTATGATTCTGAGCAATTACAACTCAAAACACTTTATTGTTAACTTTATATTAACTAGTTTGTAAAATTAACAAATAATGACCTTTACACCTTTTGTTGCCTAAGCTAGAGAGATGTTCTCTTATTTTAACTTTACAGACTCAATTAAATGGAGGTTGATATTTTGTAGTGAAGAAATAGATGATTGGCTATAAATTTACTTTAGAATACAGTTAAACTATGGAGGAAATGATATAACAAGGACATTCTACTGGCTTTTGAAATCTGTAAGATCAATCTCTAATGGCTTTTTTGTGTTTACTTATTAAGTTAGTTGGAATTTAAGTTATCTTAGTGGATGTTTAAGATGTCTATAGTTGATATTTAAGGGTTGCATTATTTAATTACATTAAAAACAGCCTATTACTATTTACACCAACATAAATCTGTATTTCAAAAGCTCCCAAAATATTCTAATGTATATATATAGATATCTTTATTCTTGTATGTATGTTTCAAATTGTGAATATTTTTTTGTGTTTTCTAGATAAACTTTCCTTACAAGTCTCTTGATGTTAACAACATGTTTGATCTGCAATTACTTCAAGAACTTAAAGAAACATTCTGTCACCTTTCTTTGGTAAGTGATGAGACTTGGTAAATTTTTTTATATGTAAATCAAGTTGATGGTGCTAGCGGGACAATTTGTAAACAAATATTTTTGTTTGACAAATATTATGGTAAAAAAAGTTAAAAATCCAGTTATAAGCCTTTATCCATTTTTGATTGAGGCAAAGTAAAATAACAACCAAAATATAGAAAAATAAATATAGAGAACCTTTTAACACTATTTTAAAAGTGTATTTTACTTTATGTAGGCACTTCCATCAGGTCAGGTTCATGAATTTCAAGTAATTACTCCAGATAAAAGCACACATGTTTACAAGTTAAGACTTGGAGATGAACCTCTGCTTGCTCCAGTTGTAAGAATACATAGAAATGTTTTTTTTTTTTTTTTTTTTTTTTTTTTTCATAATTTAATTGCCACTGTTTTATTTAAGTTTACATTATGTGCAATTTACAGCATATACCATAAATCCTGAGCATGGCATAATGCCTTGGGAGGAAAATTTTTGTACGAATTTATCTTTTGAATATTTACAAAAAAATTATGTTTTATGATTTCCTTTTTAAAAAATCTTTAACAAGTAGCAATTTTGGAAAGTTTTCTTGGGAAAATAGTTTTTGCTTAATGACAATATATTTATAAGTATATAATATAAGTACTAAATACAAACGTTTTTAGATTCAAACATCTAGATAATACAAGTTAAGTATTTTCTTCATAATTAGTTTAATTAAAATCATCTGTAGTCTTAGGCTCAATCGTCAAGTCAATTCATAATGCAAATGTTTTTGCAATAGATACACAAAAAAGAAATTAAGAAAAAAATGAAAGAAACTACTGTTTCAATTTTGCAAAAATCTGTTTCAATTTTGCAAAAATTTCTTACTACAGGGCATGGTAATAAGTAAGCATCATCATTTGATTTTTTTGGTTTTTAATGAATGATAACTTTATATGTTTAAAATGAATCAAGTTGAAATTAGTTTGTATATTTAGAAATATAATGCTATAAGATTCCAGAAAAAAAAAAACAATGCTTGCAACCTTATGTTATTTTGTTTCAACTCTTTAAGACATTTTACAGAATTACTGATCGAATAAAACTTATCTTTATATGATAAATTTATGGATGTTTTAAATGATAAATTTATGGATGTTTTAAATGATAAGTTTATGGATGAAGATAAACTTTTCTGATCATAAGAATTGCTGCTTTAAATGTGTCAAGAGTTCTATTTTAATAAACTTAGAAAAATTCTATTTATTTAAAAAAAATATGAAAAATGGTTATTACTTGCTATTTTTTTTAAAACCAAAAAACCATATGCTGATGCTCAGTGATAAGAAACTAAATATCACCTGCATTTTTGTAATAAGAAACTGAATATTACCTGCATTTTTGTTCTTTTAGGCCATATTTACCCCATTACTTTTTGGTATTACTAATAGCAGATTAATTGAGACATATTCAGATGTTGATCATGATCCTGAAGATTTAATGGATGATAGATATCTTCTTGAGGTATTTGGGATAGATTTTTGTACTTGTAACATGATAATAAGTACTAAGGTTTTACACTCCCCAAATAGCAGTCATAAAAATGCATTTTTGCAAAATACAATCATATAAATATAGCCCTACAATTGATTGTTAAATGCAATGGATTTTTTTTTCTATTATGGTTTTCATTTGTAATCATTTATAACAAAAAATGTAGCCATGGCTGCTTGACTATGGAGACAATATCTATTGTACTATTCAACACTTGCTTACTGATTGACAGTTTTCAAGTTTTGAAAAAAGTTTCCTCAATTTTTTGTTTTTTGATATTTACACAGCATGAATCCAAGTTTTTGTTGATCCTAATTTCTTTATCAATTAAGCGTTTTATATTTCTTGGGATGATAGGTGGCATAGGCTGGTGTGGTATTTCAATTATTTAGATTGCAAATCTTGCTAAAACTACATTAGCAAATATTGATTGACAAAGTATGGGAAAAAAGTGTAAAAGTATTTACACTAAAAATAGAAAAATAAGCCTATATACAAATTAATTAAGCTTGTCGACTCAATTCTTCAAAGATGTGCCGCTGTGATTGCTTCAAAAGGCTCTGCCACCAAATATTGATTAATATAATTACAAATTTTATGAACTTATGTTTATATGAACTTGTAAGTTATCTTCATTTTTTCATTTCTATTTTCACTTCTTTTTTTCGAATTGAAATTAAAAATCTTTTTGACTCGAGTAAATTTGAAAAGTTATTATTTAAAATATGTTAATGCAAAATCCAATCAAAATTTTATATTGCACTAGACTAACTAATGTATATTGCACTAGACTGTAACTAATGTTCATTGAATGTAAAATAAACAAATGACCTCCACCAGCTCTCAATTTTTTTTTTTTTTAAGCAAAAACGAGTAATAATACTTTTGAACGCAACTTTGCTGTTAGATTGTGTTTTTGTATACATTATTCTTAGTAGTTTATGAAAAATATGAAAATATCTTCTTTTTTTTTATTATTATTTTTATCCATTACAGAAGCGAGACATTGATGCAAAGAAATCAAAAATTGATGGAGAGGAAACTCAAGAGTACATTACTCCTCCACCATGTATGCCGAAAGAGCACTTGCGATTAGATCCCATAAGAGATCAAGGCATGCCGTTGGATGAAGCCATAATGTACTCCATTGAAAGTTGCAGTAAGACATCCTTTTTTGATCCCATGATTTTTATTCTAATTGATTTTTTCTGCATTTTTTTTTTTTTTTTTTAGATCTTCTAAAGAGCCTAATGCTTTAACAATTTCGATGAACTGATTTTTATTTTTACTTGCTTTATTTAGATAACTTAGAAACAAAGCGAAAGATGTATGGAACTGTACTTTTGATTGGAGGTGGTTTGAGTTTTAAGGGAGCTGACGAATTCCTGTTAAAGCGCCTGCAGGCTCAGCTTCCTACTCACTATCAATTTGTAAAAGATCAAATGGAAGTAATCGCCAGACCTAAGGTAATATATTGATTTTAAAAAGAAGAAATACAATAAATTAGGAGTGTTAAAGGAGAAATATTAAAATGATATTCGTTCAACTTAAAGAAACATAAAATGGCTATTTAGTGTACCGTAAATCGTAAATAGCCGTTCATTCTTTTAAGAATCTACGAGAATTCTATCTATCGTAATAGATTACTGAGTGTTTAGTATAACTATAGCATAATATACGTTAATTATTTTTAAACAAAAAAGATTTATGCCAAAGTTTCTCCTTTTTACAGACGCCATAAAAATAATCTTGAAAGCACTGAATGTAAATTAAACTTTACGTTTGGACCTTTTTCAAGAACTTAAAACATATTCATGATTTATAACGCAGAACACAACGATGTAGGCTTGCAAATGTAATTTTTACATTTTTCTTTTATCTTTGCAATTCAACAAAAATTTAAGTCATGTGCAGACAACAAAAACTTGACGTAATTATTTTTATATACAAATATATTATAAACATGGCGTACTTTATAACAGGCCTATTCACCGTGCGGATGACGTCAAAAACTTGAGGCAAACATTTGTATTTCCAAATTTTGATACTTGTGAAGCGTTGAAGGTCCTGCTAAATGATTTAGTCAAAATTTTTAAGTGTTCAATAATATTTATAATAAATATGGATCGTAAATGCTGTGTCACATATTGCAACGGAAATAATGATAAAAGCTCCAAAGAAAAAACTTTTGGCCTTCCTCGAACACCAGAAGAAAGAAAAAAGTAGTTGTTATAAAAGTGGCTGTTATACCAAGTGACAATATTGTTTGTGAAAGGCACTGGGCTGTTGGATACGTTTGCGAAAGGCACTGGCCTGTTGGATACGTTTCAACAAAAAATTATGGCAAAGGAAAACCTCGTGATCCACATCTGTGTTTACCTGTGTAAAACCAAGTTTAATTCCTATGCCATCTGCTGGTCCCAGAACTACTTCAAGAACTCATTCAGAAACTAGAAATTTTCAACCTGACGAATTGTCTGAGTTCAGTTTTAAATACGTTATAAAATTGTTTAATGATCTGAAAACAAATATAGAAAACTACAACTTTAATGGAGTTGATATACTATTTCATACTAAAACAGAGAATCAAGTATTGATTCAATCATTAGAGTTCTTTCATAACATTGGTGTCATTATTTGTTCTGAAAGTAGATAATAATTTTCATTATGAATCATTTCACTGTTGAGTTAATTGTATAATAAAAATCTCTCAAAAAACAGAATTGAATATATGGTCCCATATTGTAGAAGCTGTTCGATTTTTAAATACTTATGAGATAAGTAGTCAAAAAAATATTCTTCAACAGTAATTTTTTTCAAAACTTGTTACCAATAAAAAGTATTCTGTTGAAACAATGATAAGAGCATTTGAGTGCTTTGCAATGTCACGTGCTACATATAATCATCTCAGAGACTCCTAGCACTACAAAATAAACAAGACTATTATCAAAAGTGAAGTCTATTCATGAGAATATTTATCTACAAAAGGTTTTTTCAAATTTAACAGATATTAGATGAAGTTTATGTTAAGTCTATGTTGCAGTTCAATGGAAGAACAGTTTTTGGAAAAGCAGTTAAAAATCCAAGTGTTCTTGCTAATACTGTTTTAAGGTTTATGGTAGTAACTTTGTTTGGTGGACCCAAATTTTTATGTAAAATGCTTCCTGTGTGTGAAGTCAATTCAAATTCAAAAATGTTTGATATTTGATAACTTGCGAGAATTAGAAAAAAATATTATCTATAGATGTCAAAATGATTCTGATTTGCATAGCCGGATATATTGTCAGAAATGATAAAGATTCAGATGACTCGTATTTTTATTATGAGAAATTCAGAGATTTTACTAAGAAAAACAGTTGTGGGGGATTAACAGTGCCTAGTGATTTGGTATGTCAATGGGTAATATATTGGTATATAATGTTTCGTGAAGTAGCTGATAATACATGCATTTCTTCTTTGTGCAATCTAACGATGCTTATTGCTGAATCATACTAAATAAATATGAACAGAAACCGTGGGGTTATACTTTCAAATATATTCTTTAAAAACTATTGTAATTTGTATTCTTCAAAACAAAAAAATGAAACTCAATATTTAATAACACAGGCCAACAAAGAAAAAAATCTTTTTTTCTGGTGCCTGAAATATATAAATTGATAATTATATTAACATATATATATGTGTATATATATATATATATAATTACTGCATATTTTGTATTTTACTTCATATTGTTGATAAAAAATAAATATTGTATTTTATTGTGTATTGTTGATTAAAGAAAAAGAACTAGTTTATTTTTTCTGTTCAAAAAAGCTCGCCTCCAGTTTATGACGTCAACGGCACGGTGAATAGGCCTGTTATAAAGTACGCTATGATTATAAACAATAAGAAAAAAATTCAATCATGCACCGTGCGAATCGTACCACAACGTGATAGTTTAGTGTTACTATAATAATATTGTAATTGGGGTAAAAAAAAAACGAAGTGTCTTCGTAGAGCGCAATGCGCTCTACATAGCCATAAACTGCTCAGAGCGCAATATTGTACACGCATGCGCAATTATTTTATTATAACAGTGCGATTTATATTTCACAATAAAGCTGGTTAGATAGGCGGTTAGGGATAGGGATAGAGATAGGGATGGGGATAGGGTTAACATCAACAAGAATTTTTTTTTTTTTTAAAAAAAAATTCTTGTTGATGTTTTTTTAAAAAAAAAAAATTTAGCGCATGCGTACTATTTTACTGCGCTCCGAGTAGCATATGGCTGCATAGAGCGCATTGCGCTTCAAGTAGCAACGGCCAAAAAAAAAAGCTCACTTGTAATTAACGTATGCTTTCTAGGTACATGATAATGTTTATAGTAATAGTAATGGTTTTTCTCATACAATTAATTTAAGCAATATTTTAGTTATGTAAAAAATTACCTTTCAGTTCAGAACTTTTCCATTTAGGAAAGCGACCCGCGAAGTACCTGCTGGAAAGGAGGCGCTGTATTAAGTATATTGGACAGTGCACAAGAGTTATGGATATCCAGAAATGAATGGAACAAATACGGTGTTAGAATTGTTAGAGAGCGGTGTGGGTTTCAATGGAGTTCTAATATGGATAAATCGTAGAACAACCCCTTTTAATGGATACACAAAAGTAACTTATCAACAAGCTCCCCCGTTGATTGATAAGAATTGCTATTTTCTGAGAAAAAACAACATTTGGAAGATTTTAAACAATGAATGACTCGATAAGTCGACTGTCAGTAAAACTTACCATCTATTCTGAGCTTTTATACCATTCAACACGGCTATTTTTTAAAGGTGTGGAGCCTTAGGGATATTAAAAAGTTATAGATATATAGTTACTTGTAACCAGTGAAGAGAATTTACCACGTCTTTGTATCAAAGTTTTTGTAACACGAGGTATTTACAATAAATGCAATCAAGAATTTTATCAGTTGAGACAACTTTTACATTAACCATAAAGTACTCTTCTTATAAAGTTAATGTAAATTTTATGACACCGTAAGTTACAATGTATATTTTTCACTTATCAAAATTCGATTAAGTCCTCTTGCGTACTAGTTGCAAGTCTATTGATGTTCGGTCGCTTCTTTGATGCTAAGGCACGAGGAGCTTCTTCACTGAAAAAATCAACCTCATCGGTCGGAATCGGAGTAAAGTGCTTTTTCCATTTAAGTGCTTTAGATTTTCTGGATTTTTTGTGTTTTATCGGAACGTTATTTACTTTTTGAGGAAACAGACAGGGTATTTCTCTATTTTGAATCAACTGGTTGCCAATATTACAGTCTATTGGTAGCCATGAAAAATCTAATTCCTTAACTAAATCTTTTTTTGAAACTAAATCACTATATTTCATATCCAATGTGATTGTACCACTGTCGTGTTTTTGGAATAAAAGTATATTACTATTTTCTGAAGAGTGTTCGAGAAAATATTCACCGGGTTGGCATTTAGACAAATTGTCCAGCACTTGTAGTAAACATGTAAAGTAAACATTTGGGTTGTAAGGAGAACCATGAGAACACAGCATATCACGAGAATAAATATCAGTACGCCCTAGGCGATCCTTTCTTACATCAATCCGAGAACATATAATATAATCAGTATTTGAGATTCTGCTCTTCCACCAAGCTTTGCATAACTCGACGACTGAAAAAAGTTCAAAACCGATAGAACACTGCATCTCCGGTTTTGGTAATAAAGAATACGTGCGTTTTGTGACCGGATCGAGGTTATCAACTTCCGTTTCAATTAAAATTTTAAATCCACCGCATAAAAATGCATTTACAGACGGAAGATTTGATTCGTCGATGTGCTGTGAATCACTGTAAAAATCTTTTAAGGGTCCTTCATAAAATTTAGCGTAAACCTCTCGTGTTGTGAAGCTCCTTTTTGGGAACGGTTTTTTAATAAAAACAATCTTGTTTAGTTTATCTAAGGAAAAAGGTTACAATATGTTAGACGAAATATATGAAAAATAATTAGAATAAAGGACAATTTAAAAATTAGAAATCTTTAACAAAAGAAAAATCTAAATGGGCAAACAGCATTCCCAATCTTTTTAAGTCGGAGAAATAATCATTATCAAAGATTTGTCAATGTCATAGATTTGCTAAATCATAAAGTTGCTGGGGAAGGGGGTAAAATCCTAAACTTACTTTCAGCGCATTCTTTTACAGTAACAGGTATTAGCCACTCGCATTTATTTACAAAACTTTCAACAATCGCTATTAAAGAGGTATCCTTAATAAAAAAGGAGGATTTTTCAGAGACGCTCAGCTCCATCATCTCTTTTTCGTTGCGACTTAACTAGAGACACCATAAAAAATAGTAATAACAATATTACCATATTCAAATTACAAATAAAAAAAACTTTCAAATAGTTTTCAATAAAAATTTTCAAATAAAAAAACAAAAAAAAACCTTTGTCTGGCTGACATTCATCCTTTTGGATAGATTCTCCAAATGAGATGAAGGCTTCAGAAGATCAACTCGTTTCTATATTTCAAGACGTCATTTTAAAATGCTTAGCTGTTGACATACAACGAACTCACACGCATGCGCGTGTATAGTTATAGTATGTAATAACTTAACTCAGCGAATTTCCAAAATAATGTTGTTAATAACTTGCTCCAATCGAAATAAAAACGCTTGCAATCTACCTGAGAACAAACATTTCCGATGAAGTTAAACGGGGTTTTTTGATGATCTTGTCCAATCTTTATTGTTTGGATCAGCGAGTATTTATCCTGTAAGAGACACAATTTATTGATAGGAAACAGCCTACAATTTATATGTAGCTAGGAGAGTTGACAACTAACAATTAGTCACAAATAAAATGAAACCGTACCTTTTGTGCCGTTACTGTTAGAACATCGTTAAGAATTTCTTCCTTAAAAAAAAAAAAGGATTGCTTTAACATTTTATATAGTAGATATGTTAACTCATTTAAATTTTGTTTAGTTATAGTGAATACCTTTTCAGGGGATTTTAAAAAAATACCATTGCCATACCTGTACTTTTTCTTTGATACCAGAATTTAAGTATAGATATTCATTGAAGTGATGTTGCGCAGAGAGACGTAAAAAAGCCTGGTACTCTTGTTGCTCCAAAATAATTCGCTGTTGAATTTCCTGAACACGCAGGCGAAAATAGTAAATTAATATCTTGAATTTTCTGAGAACATTAAGACGAAAAAGAAACATGAAATGATGAGATACATGTTCTAAACATAGCATTTACATATATTTATATACAATAAAGATAAAATTATACGTGGCATTCGTATTTTTTCAATAAATGTTAAAGGTGAACAGTAAAATACTTTAAACTTTTCATTTTTTTCTTTATTGGCAGCCTGCTGCGGTTGTGTAAGATATGCAATGTAAAAGTGCGCATCTGATTTAGATATACAAGAGAAGCGATTGGGAAGGTTTATAAGATGATACTTAGTGTCATTGGCAAGTCCAGTTGTAACAGCTTTAGTAACTTCAGAGTTCATTGTATTACTATATTCCACAATTTCCGGTTTTTTCCAAAATTGTTGAAAATACTTTTCATAAGATGGCTGACGAGATTTAAATGCTTCTTCAGTAATTAAGTGAGGTTCTGGTAGATATGCCGTTTTATTCCTATGCGAGAATGTCACTAAAAATATTTTCTAATAAAATATCTAACATTTATCTTGTTCAATAACTAATACCTTAAAACATACACTGACATACAGTTCAAAGTCTCCATTATTGAAATCACATAGCAATATAAAATAACACTAAAACAAACCAGTCAATGAAAGTTTCTGCAGTTGATTTCGTTGCTTCGTTTTCATCCATAACTGAACAACTTTTTTAAAACAACGTATGCTATAAATAGATTTATAAAATTTTGTTTAAAAATTCACTTAAAAGAGTTGCAAATTGAATCTCTGTGAAAACGGACAGTTTTTTTCGAAAAAAAATTACTTTTTTATGATTTACGCAAGTATTAGGCAGACTTAGCGGCCTGTTTTTTTAATTAAATTATTAAATATATGTTAATTATTAAATTATTAATACCAGACTCATACCAGAGAGGAGAGCAGTTATAATGAACTTTAAAATGGCAAAAATGAAAAATAATATTGATGATGGTTTGGCTATGGTAGCAGTACATATGATCAGGAACTAATTTTCGCCAGAGTTACTCGTGCTTGACAATTATTGATGATTGTAAATCAATACAATAAGGCTATGTAATGATACAAAATAAATACATTGCAAAAAATAGATAAATAAAAAACAGACTGTCACAAAACATATTAAATTATTGGTAAATGTTCATTAAATGCACATTTACAAATATTTGTAAACATCAAATAAAGACAATTATTATTGAAAACTGTGCAAATGTTATTATTTTTCGACTGCCCCTTCACCTCTAGATCTTTCAATCTAGTTCCCTAAAATTATTTTGGTGAAGGGAGGGGAGGTCTCAAGCCACGTTGTTTATTCATCCCTTGGACCTAAACAAGATGATGGTTGTGATAAGATTGAAGTAGCATCGTTTGTTTTAAGAAAAATAAAAGCAACTGTTTAATGGTTAGGAATGGTTTGTTGTTTGCACATTAACTTATGAAATATTAAGAAAAATTTTTTTGAAGTTTGTAAAACTAGTTAAGAACAAAATCGAATGTTAGCATTTTAGACAACAAACCGTTTGTTTATCTTGTTCAAAGAGATGAAATAATAAAAAATGAATACAAAGTTTATTCACTTAAATTCAGTAATTACATAAAATAAATATATGCAAAATAAGTAAATGTTAGCTCAATAAAATCTTTAATTGTTCTGGGGTTCGTGTCATGAGAGTGTCAGAATAGCTTTTGCTAACTTCTGCATAGACTTTAGCATATGCTGCTTCGACAATATCACAAGCTTGTTTACAAATCGTATCTCTAAAAAACATGATCATAATAACAAGATTTAAATTACAATTAAACTGACCAATCAATGATTTCAACAAAACTTTTGTAAATCAATGTTTCATAATTGCATCATTCTGTAATTCTACAAACTGAATAATCATCTAATTATCACCTGATTCTTGTACTATGTATGAGCTGCAATTGGGGGATATATAAGCTATCAGGATTTGACAAATACTTGTCAAAAGAAGCCTGGAAATTAATTACACTATCAACTTAAGAGTTACAAAAAAGAAAAAAAAGATAGAGATTAACAAATTGCATAAAATTAAAATCACATATTAAAGAGTATCATTGTCATTGCAATCAAAGATTATTGAAATGCATTATAAAAGAGATAAAACAACCGAAGAGAGTGAAACAACTAACCATTGCTTCAGATATTGTTAATGAGTCTAACTGGCTTGATAAGAGGACCTATTAAGAATATATGAACAAAATTACAAACTCAAAACAATATTTAATGTAAAGAAAAAATGGTTATTTTTAAACTTAAGTGAAGAATTAACTTTAAAACTTACATTGCTGTCAGATATGTCTTTAATTTTATTGAAGATAACACCTAAGCCTGACCGATTGAGTATGAATGATGCTTGGTCCTTTGTTAGTGTATCTATATGAACCACCATCTAATGCCAAAAAATATGTGTACAAAACAGTCTTTCATAAAAATTTTTTTTTTATCAAAATCTTATCATTAACTGTATATAGATAAGTTTAAGTAGTTGAAAAGGTTATTTCCAATAAAAGAATATTTACCTGTGAAGACAGCATTTCAATTTTAAGATCAGTAAATTCATAAACAGCTAGAGTGACTTGCATCTTATACAAACAATTAAGCATGTAAGTTGACATGTCTGTTTTGTTTAAACGATTTCCATTCAACACACAACACTGTAACAACGGCTCCAAAAGTGTTGTATATATCTAAAATTAGTTTTATTATCATAGAGAAACTACAAGAACTTGAAGATGAAGAAAGTAAAAACACACAGCTTTTATAAAACAAAACTCTAATTGATTGTTTAATCTATGACTTTGAACAATTTACATTTCTACCTTTTCATAGTCACCTTTTCGTTCATCTAAAGGAGAAATAGCAGAGTCATGGCTTGAAAGAACATCTTTTAACAGCTGCAATGCTTCATTTACTGATTGTGAAGGGCTTAAGTCTGGAGGAGGTATGTCCAGCTAAATTATTTTTGAAGATGGCTTATAAACATAAAACCAACTTAAATGTCTTCTTTATTAGTAACTTATTTGTTTTAAATAAATAATGCTAAATAAATGCAAGAAAAGACCAAAGTCAATTTAATAGAACTAATGAAATTGTGAAATTTACATAACACAAGCTATATTATTTTTAAAAAATGCCTGTAACACTGAAAAATATCAAACCATTATTGGGTGTACTAACCTTATCAGCAATTTTATTTCCATACATAGACAAACTACTGTAAAATATTTGATGACTTAATTCCATCATCTCATTTACTGTTAACACAATAAGTGCTGTCTGAGACTCAAACAGACCGCTAAAGGAGAAAACACAAACCCACTAAAAAACTGAAAAAAAACACTGAATCTTAAAATTTCAACAAAACATTTTTTAATCACTTATTTTATCCTACTTACTAATATAAAACTACAATTGGCAATAAAACTGATTTGTAAATAAAAAAATTTGAATAGATACAATCCTCCATTGCGGTATTCAAATACTTTAACAAAAATAATGAATGGTATTTTATGAGATCATTGGTAGGTAAAAAAAATATATATTAAACTTTATTAGTAATAAATACTCAGTATTGAACTTAAATGATTTCAATAAAAGTAAGAAAAAAAAAAGGAAGAGAAAAATGGATTAGGTTCAATAAAAAGAGAGATTAAATGGATTAGAAATCAATAAAAATCATAAGTAATACCATTTTTTGTAAGCAAGTTTTTGGAAAAGCAAATTATACAATTACATTTTATAAAAGTAGAATTTAATTCATTAGGATCAGAACTAGTACCTCAGTGTTGATCCATAAAATTTAAGCAGATTGCTTAATCGGAAGAGAACAGGAGCACCAGGTTCTGAAGTTATAACTTGTTCAATGCGTACCTAAAAAATAAAGTTCATAGTTAAACTTAAATTTCCCTAATTATGAGGATGCTGACCCAGGTTGAGCCAGTGTCTGGTCTAATTGTCTCATTTGATTCAGGTCTTCACATACACAGAAAAAAAAAATTAGCAGGTGAGACCATCCACTTCCATAACCTAGGTTGACAATATTAGTGTAAAAGTGGCTGTTTGTAAACATAATAAGCAGGTGATAATAATATTGATCTGTTATTTCTTGGGTTAAAAGAAAATTATATGATCTATGATTCAAAGAAAAGTATACTTTTATATTGTGAGCATAAAAAAAATAAAACTTTTAGACAATTTAATTGTGTAATCTTAGATTAAAGAAAGTATTTGGTTCAATGAGGCATGGTTGAACAACATGATCAATAAAATTGCACCTAAAGAAAATTTCATCACATCACTAACAACCAGAAAAATATCAGCTGACTGTTTACCTTTTCAAAGACATATGATAAATAAGAACGACTGCAGAAGTGTTTGATACCCACCAGAGCACAGAGTATGAAAGTAGTAGTTAAGATCTGTAGTATTGCAATTTGTGAAAATCAAAAATATAAATGTTTATATATTTTTACCAAAATGAAAATCAAAATGAAATGAAAGACAAAGTGGCAGAGTTTGAGAGAAAACATGGAATAATCTAAGCATTTTGGTGCATTGATGATAAACATTTGTCAATTCAATGGCATTCTGAAGCTTATTTAATTACAATTTTATCCCTTAAAAGTACAGGCAATGAGATTTCTTCTTAACAGAGTGCAGTTAGCTGTGTGCATGATGTTAAAATATTTACAAATTCAAATATAGCACTAATGTTGGAGAAAAAATTAGACTTAGTCACATTTAAAAACATCAAAGACAGATAAATATTCACAATGCAATAATTATTCCTTCATAAGATAGTTTTGATTGAGGTAATTTTTAGGATAACTTGACATTTTTATGAAAAGGTGACATTAATAACTGGTAATATTAATTGTACTATTGCTAGAAGTGTTCATATTATCAGAAATACTAACTGTCTTACAAAAATACATTGTGTGAAAATTTTTCTTTCATACAAGCCTTCTTTTTAAACATTTTAAGTATACAGTGCTCAACAGTATAAGGATATTTTTTCAAAAAGACGCTTTTAACAAAAACATTGGTTGATTTTACAAAAATCTTGAAATTATTCTGTCAAAAAAGTTATGAACAAATTTTACCTAATGGAAGGTTAAGTCACGCTGAACAGAGTCACAATTTTTGATAATCAAAAAAAAAAAAAAAAAAAATCATTGATTATGAACATCATCACAAATCTGTTGCATGCAAGAAAATCAATGGAAAAAACAATGTTAAATTGTGTTGATAGATTATATCCATTTCAAACAACTGGATTAGATGAAGGACTTTTTTTTACTACACCTGTTAGTAAGGACATATTCTGTAAGGTGTATGTACTGCTGTTGATTCACACATCTAGCTATGCAGGTAGAATTAACACTGTATTGCATTAATGGTACTATTTAATAGTGAAGAACTAAGGGTTTAAGTGTTTGGATTATGATAATTAAACTGCACTTTGTAATGAAATTTAACACAAATTGTGCTTTGCTGTTTAAAAGAGCATTTTAACAAAACCCTCTCCTTTAAAAACAAGTGTTTTTTAGATTATCTGAGTGCAATCTTTCTTCAGAAAGACATCTGCAGTTCAGAACTTTTCACATAAGTTTTGTTTCCTTTTAACAAGAGTTTATGATAGCATTAGGCTAAAATTAACCTTGCATGTAAGCTCAACCTGGGTCAGAACCCCTCATACAAGGATCCCTAAAAAAATTTTTTTGTTTATACATACAAGACATATTTGTACAACAAATATATTATCAAAAAATTCTTACTTTAAAAGGCCGACACATGCCTTCAATAATATGGTTTAGAGCATCTGATATCAAAGTTTTATGTTCTGTAAATTAAAAACAGATTGTTGTAGCTGTCTGGGGCTTAAACTATTTGCTTCCTATTAGTTCACACTAAATATGCTCAGTGATATAAAAAATAATAAAAAACAAAATTGGTTGGTTTTTTTTTTTTTGTAAATAGTTTCAATGATGTAACTTTTTAATGATGATAATGAAATTACTTATTCTAAATGGTTTCTTTTTAGGTAAATTTAACTCAATGAAAAGTTAAAATGAAAGTACAGTCGTTAATTTAGCCCATTTCCCAAATTTTTTTTAGCAAAAACTTGCTTCTAGATTTATTTATTAAACATTGCATTACAAAAAAACACAAACATGGGAATTAAAAAAAAAAAAAAATTAAATTGAAAAAGAGTGAAAAAAGCACAATTTACCATCTTCTCATTGATTATTCAATATTTTAAATCACTCACCATTTACTTTAGTTCTGCGAAGTAAGCTATGAAGCAATTCTTTCTCTCCAGCCACAGCCTGGTGCAGCCATGCTAGAATATCACCAACATATCTTTTGGAAAAAAAGCATTTTAACACTGTCAACACAGTGAGTGATTATAAATAATTGAAAAGATTTAGGCTTTTTTAATCATTGTTATAATTATTTTATCAATTATTTTAATCATACCTTACTGGATCATGAGAGTACAATTCAATTGGTCTAGGAGTACCACCTGGTCCTAAATACAAAATTTTTTACACAATATATATTTTATCAAAAAATACTTGATATTTTTATAGTTGTCTAACTACTTCTTTTTCTGGCCTTATGTTTTAGAAAAGATTACAGACAATTATCATTGGTCAACTTATTTAAATGGATTTAACATCAAATAACTAAAAAAAAACACGATAAGTTACAGCTGTTTGTAATAGCTACTTGTTTTCCTCTATACAAGTATAAAGTATTACTAACTTAGTGCTAATAGGTAATAATCATAATCTATCAATACGAAGAATGGGGGAATTTCATTTCAAACTGTCAAAAACATTTAGAAATTGAACTTTAAAAAACGATTAAATTTAATATTTAGGATTGCATAACTTTAGGACACAATAGCCTCTGTAACTTTTTTCTGCAATTTGATTTTTGATTTTAAACTTTTTTTTATTTATTATCATAATCTTTTGTGTTTTTATTCATAATCTTGCATGTTTGCAACATAAAAAAATTTTCTTTCAAAGTCACTTCACAACATACACAACTTTAAAAGTCACAAAATCAGGTGTCTTAAAAACAGAAAGAATTTCTAAAATCCATGAATGATCAATTTAACAAGAGTTACAGACTCCTATTGAATATGTAAAAAAAATGGGGTATTACAAGTTAAGTTTAAAATTTTGTTAGATAATGGAACTAAAATTATTATTTGAGCAGCATCTCTTTTCTCTGACCCAATTTTAACCCAAACCTAAAAAACTGTGAAAGCTACAAGTATACAGTAGAGTCTTATCAAACTTTTTCATCTTAACATAGCAGTATTTAAAACATTGATTTTTATCGATACAAAATTTGAACATGACTTCTTGTGTGAGTTGAGTGTTTGATTTTCAGCCATTTCAAACCTTTTTGCTTTATATTATAAAAGCAAAAATGTTTGAAATGGCCTAAATGGTGCTTATTGAAATTCTGCTTTGAGTTCCATTACAATTGTTTGAATTATTTTACAAACATGCTGCATTCTGAGTTATACCACCTGAAAAGACACAAAACTCTATATGATAAAGTTCAGTTCATCTTTGCAGTATGCAAATATAGGGTGTAAAGAATGTTAATGTGGATTCTGCTGATAGCTCTGTACCTCATCTTCCACTATAAAGACCCATTTTTTTAATCAAGATAAGCTTTTGCCAAAAGATATAGTTGGGAAATTGCTGACCCGTTTAAACACCTTTTTTTATTATTTTTTTTTTTTGTTAGTAACTTGAAATTCAAATTTCTGTTTACTTCTGATATTGATTGGGATTACACCTCAAAATTGTAGGTTTTTTGGCTTTATTGCTGGCCTAGACAGAATGGCTGGCTAGCCAATTTAACCTCAGCACAATGCTGCTACATTTTTCTTGGAGCTGGCTCAGCACAACAGCTGGCTGCATTTCTCAATCAATGTAAGTCATGACTTTGACAGCTGGGTACAGCTTAGAGCCAAGTCAGTACTGTTAAACTTACAGTATCTGGTTGCAGTTAACAGGCATATGGGGCTTATGGTGGAAGCTTCAAGGTCTTACCAGGATAGGGTGCAAATGTCAATAATTTAATAATAGATTTTTTTTTTCCAGCATATATAATTGCTTTTTTAATATAGAAAAGTCTTAACCAAATTTATTGCCGTTCTTTAAACATCATTAGTACCATTACTGTCCTGTTTTGAACATATTTTGTTATGATTTTTAAATTGTTTTTTTACTTTGTTATTGATTCAAGTAAGCTTTCTAATTTCTACTTGGATCATGGTTACATTGAAGAGTATACACTTCAAAATTTAAAGTTATTGATTTGTTTTTTTCCAGCAATATATCAAAATATTATAATTTTATTTGTCTTAGATGTTTTACCTTCTTCATGACTTTCTTTCATTGCTATTTTTTAAAGCATGCAACATTATGACTAACTTTACCAATTTAAAACCTAAAAAATAGTTCATAAGGCGTATTTGGTCCCAAATTTGAACAATTTTAAAAATTAGATTTATTTGTTTTTGAACACTTTCTTTTCAAGTTTTAGTTATTTGGTGTGGAATGACTCAATGTGTTAATAATTTTAAAACCTTTAATTACCTTTTAAAATTCATAACATTAGAATAAAAAAATTCATTGTTAATGTTAGCAGAAATATAGTCAAATAGAATTAGACAAGTGTCTATTACATACTGATGGCTTGTTCAGTACAACATTTTTTACAAGGTGTGTAGCACTTTTTTACAAGATGTGTAGCATCCTAATTTATCAACAATCTTTGTATTTATTTTTCATTTTGACTAAAGATCTTAACTTATAGATGTTAATTTAAATTATTAATTCATCACTTGTTAACTTTGTAAACAAATCTGTATCAAATTTTTGAATGTCAAGATTATAATAACCACAAACATGAATAAAAAAAAGCAATTTTTTGTTATGAGGAAGATACTTAAGGTAAATTTAATTTCATAAAGAAATTCCAGAAGAAAATATAATGATCAAAAAAGTAGCAAAATACCACCATGAAATAGAATAATAGCATAAAAGTTTAATCAGAATACTAAACACATAAATATCAAACATTATAAGCTTTAGAAAACACAACAATCAATAATAAACATATTCACCAATATAAAAATATCAAAACAATAATTATAAAACACTAAATGTATAACAGAAATGCACAGCTTAAATAAAGAAAAAGGGAACATTTTAAGGATAGAATCTATATTCAATTTACCACCACGGGTTAAAGCATCAATAAAGCATCTAACAACAGCAGATCGACGCGCTGAAGTTAGTTCATCAATAGCATACCGCAACAAAACTTGACGATCTTGCAGAGCTTCAATTGCTCGACACAGTGCTCCACTAACATCTGGTATATCTCCAGTCATATTCCGACACTCTCCTTAAACAAAAAAATATTTTACAAAAAATTAATAACATAAACAATTAGAGAACAACATCAATGTACAAAACTTTATCTATATTTAGAGAAAAAATTTTAAAAATTGAAAAAAAAAAAGTTATAAGTCAATTGTAAAAACATTACTTTGAGAAATTCTTTCAAAATTTTTTTCTTTTCATTTTACTTAACTAAAATATGTTCATAATTGATGGATAACTAGTAAAGCTTTCCTACCTGAAATCTTTTTTCTAGCAATTATTTTATAAAAGAAACAAATAAGAAGCATGCTTATTCAAAAATAAAACTGAACCTCTTAGCACCTGCAGGGTAATTCAAACCTGATAAATTTTTTTTTTCACAATACAAATCATATTTTCAAAAATTTCATATATACTAATATGATAAATTTAAAAATACAAACATGCTATATATATATATATATATAATTTTTTACTACTATGTAAATTATTATTTTGTATATATTTGTTTAACACTAAAACATAAAACTGGGGAAAATTACCTTGTGTCCACCTATAAAGTTTTTCATATGCAGTTTCTTGGTATAAAGCCATTGATTCCATTATCTCTAACCTATATGATTAAAATACAAGACTAAGTGTAGTTAAAAATCCCAAATGTTTTGATCAAAACGCTCATAATATTTTACAAATAAAATGTTTACCCTGTGGTCTGTTGTTTCGAAAGAAGTAGAAGCTTACAATCATTGTGTATTTCTTTTGCTCTTTTTAAAGCATCAAAAAACTCCTTTAAAATAAACAAGTTTTAAAAAAGATAAAAATTGCATAAAACTATTTAAAAAAAACATTATTCTTAGTTTTTGTAAGAAAAATTTTTCATAAGTATAACTTCACTGGATTTGGATTACAAAAGAGTAAAGATTAAAATAAATGTTATACTTCAGTAACATCTTTAGAAGAGCGTAAGATTTTCATATGATTTGGTTTAAGCTGGTAGTGCTCAAGAAAAGATGTCGCAAGTAAAGACTGCAACTCAATTTGCTTTCTGAAAAAAGAGAAATAAAATTAGACATTTAATATTCTTGGTAATTATGATGTTGAAATCTGAAATTATGAACATTATTTTGAATATTTTTGTAAAAAAATCAAAATCAAATTAACCTCTCAACTTTCAGTTTTGATGTTTTCTCAATAAGCTCAGCAGTTGATTCCTTGGATCTCTAAGTAAAGATATTAGTAAGGATTTAATTTCTAAACTGTACAAATAAATAGTATAGCTATAAAGTAACTAATAAGCTGCATAACTGCCATGCATAGATTATTATAAAAACATCAGCAACTTACAAACAGAACCATTAGTACCATATCAAAGCTATAGTATTCAATATGTATGATATAAAGAAAAACATAATTCCTTTAAACCAAATATATGCATTTAAACTAACTTTAACTCTATCGGTCATCTCCCTACAGCATATGCTCATTGCATTAATATCTGCACTTATTTCATCCAATTTCTAAGAAAAGTTGTGAAATTCAAAAGAAAGATTATTGGTTGATAGTAGCAACATATAAAAGAGCTAGAAAAAACATCTAATTAAAATGTTATCCTTTAAAAAGCCTTTAAAAAGCCCATAATAATCTAATTGATTAAAAAATACTCCTCCTAAAATGATGAGAAACAAAACACATTTCTAATAAAAATACTGTTAAAGTACTTCTTTAACTTCTTTGAATTGAGCTTCAAATTTTTCACATGCATCAAGGTTCCTTTTCTCCACATCTCCACGGAGATCTCTTCTTGCACGAAGAGTGTTCTCACCAAAAAAGGAAGACAAAGCTTTCAGAGCATCTAAAAGTTCCTAAATGTAAAACTATCAAAAAATCAAATGTTTGAACTTTTTAATTGTTATAGTCAATTTACATATATAGTAATAATCCTTATTAAATAGAAAGAACTTATACTTTAGAACATCTTTCAGTAAAAAAAGTTAAAAAAAACATAAACAATGCTTTTTTTCCATCAAGATGAATCTAGATTAATCAAAAACTCAAGGTTATAAATCTTCTATTTATTTTTGCCAGTTTTTGGAATAACTACTTGTAGAACTCCTGACTGTTTGAAAGGAAGAAAAGAACAAAGATACCAAGCAGTTCATTATAAACTCATAGCAGTTGTTGGTCAACAAAATGTTGACAGCAAGGAAATACTATTTGGATTTAGACATAGAATGCTCCTTCATTTTAACAAAGATGATTATGCTCCTGAATCATGTGGTTTTATTGATAATTTCTATCTTACTGAATTTTTCTTTTATGCCATGGGACGTTGAGAAGGATTAATTGATACAGATATAAAAATATCTAAAACAGTATACATCCAGAGGAGACCGATCAAATCTATAGAAAGTATTATGGTAGTTTAAGAAAACACAGTTCAAAATTCAAATTGATGTGATTCAACTCTTTTGCAGAACTAGCATCAATTAAGCCATCAAATACAGTATTTAATAGAATGATTTTCTTTGATAATAGCAATTAGAAACACCTTTAAAATATTTTAAATGAAGATGTTGTGAGAAATATCCACTCAGGTTCCACAACTGCTCATGCAATAGAATTCTACTAACTGAAAGATGATCAAGAAATGCTTAAGTGAATATTCTCGAATGGTAATAAAAAAAGTCAACCTGCCAGTCAAACTTTCCAGATTAATATAGAATTTACAAAAAATGTTATAAGTTATTTAGGTGCAAATGCACAATTACACTCATTTATTGCAGATTATAAGATTATGAAATAAACTTCCAACTTCCATTAGTTGTTACTTTAAGCAATGATAATATACAAAATAATATGTTTGTAGTGATTAAATTTAAAATAGGATAATGAAAAACAAATAAAATATTGCAAATGCATAGTGAAGTAGCAACTTTGGGTATTTTTTTACATTATTTTACAGGAATTTTTTTTTGCAATGTAAACCAGTTAATTTTAAACAACAATATTTCATAATCTGCATTAAAAATAGTCAGTTCTTTTCTATATTATTGTTGAAGTTAAACTACTTAATTGAATTATTGTAAAAAAAAAAAAAAAAAAAAAAAAAAAAAAGCAGCTAAATTTCTGTAGTTTAAAAAATTATTCCTTTGTTGGAAAGTAGTGATTAGCTCTTTAAAACTATTTTTAAAAAATCAAATTTTGGGACAAGTGAGGAGACAATTTTTTAATAACAGATGAAATGGTCTAAAAGGGCCCTCTAAGGATATATTTAAAAAATAGAAGATAAAAATACTGATTTGATGTACCTTATCATTTTCAAGTCTAGTATCCAATATTCTCTTAAGCTTTTTAGTTAAATGATTTTGAGTAATGCCTCCTTCAGACGACACTTCTGCCATTTTGTGCGATGTTTTGAACATGAAGCAAGATAAAGTTGAATACTACCGATTGCGCAGTTTCTCCTTGCATTTTGTCTAGGGCGGCTTCGAACGTCTTCATTTATTTAAGAAAGTTGCTAACTTCTTTATATAATTTAATGTTATCAATCAACTCCTCAATATTTGTGGGTACTTTTTTTATGTTCACAGATTTTGGAATAAATATTGTTGCACCGCTTGTAGGTCTCTAAGCATGCAACTTTCGAGTTTCAACGTATCTCATTCGGCAACTGTTGCATGCACCCCCTAAAACAATTTTGAATTTTCACAATTTGTCTCAAGACTGCAGTATTGTTTTCTAAAATACTTTTGGATTATTGCAGTTTGCCTCAAGATGGCAGTGTTCCCAATATCTTTTTCCAGTAAACTCATATAATGAGTACTACACCATATCTCAAAATTGCTGGATACACTTTCAGAGCCAGCTCCCTCATTTTCACCATCTTGGATTTATTATCTCTACCAGATAGCAAATACACATTTTTGCTATAAATTGCTTTTATCTCTAAAATTGCTTTATCGAGGATTGTGAATTAGTATTCTTTTTTTTGCTCTTCTTTGAATCAAGAAATTCGTACAAAAAATTTTTTTTTTTTTTTTTTCAAGAACTAAGTGGGCAATAATTTGATCATTTTGTATGCTTAATCGACCATCTTAGCAATAGTTAAAAATCTTAGAATAAATACTGCCATTGAGAAGAAGTTGCAATTTAGCACTTGACTAATAATGTTTTCTGTCCTTGCTTTCATGTTCTAAATTAAAAGCAATTAAAACTTTCATTTATTGTTGGTGTATCTGTTTTTCTATTGATTTATTACTATTATTATTTTTTTGTAACATTTTAAAATAAAATTGTATGTTTCAGTATAACACCCTGATGCAAATTTTATTTAAAAATAATTTTTCTTGAAAAATTTATTTATTAATTTATGGTAATTTAAACAAGCTACAAATAAAAAAATCTTGAAATACTTTTTTTGGTGAAGCCACTTTATATCTAAACTAGTAAACAAAATTTAAATATAGAAAGATATATAGAGTTGTGTATGACTAAATCAATAACTGAGATTATAACTTCTTATGCAGCAAGATACATTTCTTAACTGCTGCATTCATTATTTACTTGTTTCGAGGAGGATTACTTGCTATCCAATCCACCCTTTACCTTCTATAGGTACCGTGATAGCAAATATCATTTGATAAATCTACTTTTTTACATTTTGACTTCATCAATTACATTTTACAAATTACCTTTTAATTTCTTCATGTGATAAAATAAAAATTAGACGTGTAAACATTTTTAATTTTGCGCGTGCGTGTTTGTGTTAAAAATCAAATTTACAAAGAAAAATTAATAAAAGTTATTTAAGGAGTGGTGCAATAAAATTGTTGGCGTTGAGCGGGAAAAAAAAGAATTTTCCTGATTACGAATGATACATTTGTATTTTCATTTAACTATTTTTGTTTACTTTTTTGTTTTAAAACCAATAAATAAAAGTGGTTTGAACATCGGGAGATTTTTTTAAAGCTTAGCTTTTGTTTCGACTTATGATAAATCTTCTAACTAAAAAGAGTTTTTTTACAAAAACATTTTCGCAAAGTTATTTATAACATCATTTGTTGTTGTTGATATTTTGTTAGTTTTTGATAAATAAAAAATCTTTCGGATGAAATCATCTATAGATGATTATATATGGAATAATTATAATTATTCCTTCCACCCCTCCCTTTCCTTACGCCTATGCTTTAACATATAAATCTAAGACTTTTATGACCATACTGCTTTGTTATATAATATTTTTTTTAACCTAATATAGTATTTTTTTTTTACTTAACATAGTATTTTCTCTCTCTTGCCACAAACAAGAGAGAAGTGCGAAAAAAACAATTAACTGTGATGATTAGCTTTAAGGATGATTAGGAAAGCGTTCTGCCAAAAATATTAGTGATTTTTTATAAAAATTTTATTGACAAAATTGAGTTTTTCATATGCCATCCTCACTGCACATCATGATCACAGGCGTAACCAGTCTTATATATAATGCTGTTCAGATCTAATGGAATAAAGTACGTTCAATAAGATGCCAAGCCTGAAACGTTACTTGGGTAGATTAACATCAAAATAATGACCAAAAGCATATTGTAAAATCTCTCTAAAGATTAATCCAATCAAACATCTTTGACAATAATGAGCAACTAAAGCAGTTTAATAGAGATAAAAGATCGAAGACTTCAAAAGTTGGTAATAAATGTCAATAAAGATCTGTTTGTTTATTTCGTTGGAATTTTGGAGTCTTTTTGATTCTGCAACACGACCTATTCTGCATTTTGTTATTTTAACAACAAGAATTTCAGAAAAAATATGTACCGAGTGAAGAAGAAAACTTAAATTTAATGCGGTAGCATTCTGTTTTTTAAACAGCCGCGGTACTTAATGCATTAGCAATTTTTCTCCACACGCAGATGCATGAACGCACGCACACTTTAAATTGTATTCAATAATAATTCTCTAATATAATACCGTGAAAAAAGCCAATATTTCGATATCACTTTCTGCATCTCACTATTAATCTTAATAACTTTAAAACGACCTTTTCAAAAAGCGATTGTGATAGCTCTTTCATTTAATATCAACGTAAATCTAATTTAGGGTACAAGTGCGTAGAAAAAAAAAGCCTTTATATGTTCAAACAATTTCCAATTCGTCAGGTTAGAATTATTTTGTTCTATCTCCCATTTTAAACGTTGAAAGAAAGTTTTAGATTTTTTTCTATAAGTAAAGATTACTTAAAATTTTACAATTACTTTTTTAAAAAGTAACTTATTTTTAATATAATTTATGTTTAAAGAAACTATTTAGAAAAAAAAAAATTAAAAATAAAATGTATTTTAAAAGTGATCATTACTTAGTAAAATTAAAAATTCATTTTCTCCCAACAATTAAAATGGGAGATAGAACAGAATAATTCTAACCTGACGAACTTTAAATAATTTCACATTACGGTTTTAGTATTTTGGTTATGGAATAAAAAGTGTTAATGCATCATACAGTGTCTAGTCGACAAAAGAGAGCTGTTTTAATTCTAGAAGCTTATTATAAACAAGTGTTTAACAACGCTCAATTATAGGATTTGGTTAATCGAATTTAATAATAAAATAAAAATTAATGGGAGCGATTTTTACGATATAGATAATTTATTAGACGACCGATTGCAGCAGAAAAGAACGTGCTGAAAAGGTTGTCAGTATTGACTAACTTAGGCTATTATCTTCTTAAAATTCAGACTAATTCATGTGCTTACAGACAGGATCATACTAATTAGCTTTTATCTATTGTTATTTTTATAGATGGGATGTATTACAAAACAAATACATTTGTGTACGTCTAATAAAAAAAACAAAACATTTTTTATAAAAATGATAAGCTTATTCTTTTGTTCGAAATAGACAATATTTTAAGATTCCATCTCTTGTTGATAATCCAAGAAAATGTAACGAATATCTTCGAATATCCAAGAAAATAAATCGAGCTCAAGTATTTTTTTTTTTTTTTTCTATCACGTTCATATCGAGCCGGTGGCGCTTGATTGGTTGATGAGATTTAATAATAGAATACAAGTTAACGGGAGCGATTTCTACCATATGGATAATTTATTAGATGACCGATTGCAGCGATTTCTCAACATATAATATTTACCAGAGATGCATTTATTTCATACTTTTGGAGTTTCCTAATTTTAATAAGCATCGCTCTTAAAAATACATGCTATATGTATGTGAAAAGGTTTAAGTACTTTATCTTTGAATAAAATCACATTCAGAGTAATTCAAAAAATGTCAGCATCAGATATCAACAAAGTAAACAATATTTTTAATATTAGTATTATGCGTAAATTTGTAAGAGTACTGTGCATACAAAGATAATTAAAAGTATTATGTATAAATATCTTTTTAATTATGTTTTTATCTCTAACTAATAAAGTTTTTTGATGTTTTTACCTGCTCTTAATATTTAAACAGCTAGGTATGTAGGTGTACCTGTGAATGAAGATTAATATTGCGTAGCTGTAAGTTTAACTGAAAGGTAGATTTAAAAAAAGTTCTTTATTAATATTTTTAGCTTTACTGAAGGTGGTACTGGAGAGAAAAAGCTCAATGCTTCCTTCTTATTACACACTTGCAGATGAACTATGCAGGTATTAATATGCCAAATTAGATTAGATTTTGTACATTTTATTGTGTGTTTAAAACTTTTGTAGATCTTTAGATCTTTTAAAATACTGATTGGACCAAACACCTGAAACTTATTAGCACCAGACAAAGTATTGAACACTTAACTACAAATATACAAGATAATATTTTTAAAATATTTATTAACCTTACATATTGCATTTTGAAATTATTCTGTAGGGGCAGATTTAGCAAAACTAAAAGATGCATTAATATAGTCACAGCAGAAGAATATTCTGCAAAGATTATTGACTTGAGTCTAATGGAATCATTGACTTGCTTGACATTAAAAGGTTAATTGCTATTGATTTGTGGTATTATTTGCTATTATTATTGTACTTGGTATGATATTATTTGTTATACACACACACACACACACACACACACACACACACACACACACACACACACACACACACACACACACACACACACACACACACACATACACACACACACATACACACACTCTCAGGCTTATTTTCTTACTTTCTAGATATTGAAAGAGAAATTGTTATACGCAAGCAATTATGCCATCCAAATATAGGTAAGAAGTCTTTCTTGCTTGATTTAGAATGATAAAAATGCTGTTAATTTGTTTTGGTGTTTATAGACTTTATATTTTATTTACACTATATAAATCAATAAAAGTTTACTGAAATTATAATTTGCAAAATGTGTTATTTTGCTACACACCCATTCATCATAAACTTTAAATTTTTTGTAATTTTTTTTTATATTCTTTAGTTCAAGTCTTTGAAGATTTTAAAATTGAAGGCCAAATATACATTATAACTGAGCTGTATGTTAGAAAGTTTTTAAATATTTCTCTAGTAAGCAGATATTAATTTTTTAGTAATGAAAAATGAGAATTGCAATTTATCTTACTTTCTTAGAGTAACTGGTTTTGATATTTGTTCAGAGGTTGTGAATAAAGTTGATAATGGTTATGCTTATAGTGAGGCTGTTGCAAGGTTATAAGTTGTTTTTTTTAAACATTCTTATCAAATTTACAAGCTCTAACAAAAGCAGGTTAATGAAAATCATAACAACAATTAAAAGAACTAGAAAGTAAGCAACAACTTAAAATAAAAGAATGTTTTGTTAAATTTTCAAATACTTATTCTATTTTATTTAGATTTTACATGCGCCAGATTTTAGAAGGTCTGAAATACATTCATGATTGTCAAGTAGTTCATAGAAATTTAAGGGTATGCTAATCCTTATCTAAAAATATATGAACAAAAAAGTTTAAGCATTGTAGTGTGAATCCTTTTGCTATTCTATGTTTTGCAGATTGTACGTAATTTCCTTAAAGCATGTTAGCTAATTTTTAAAAAGAATGGGTTTTTTTATGATTGTTTGTTAAATGTTTATAAAATTTGAACTTAATATTTTAAAGATACTGGTGCCTTGTAAAAATGAAAGACAACAAGTTTGAAATAGAAGATTTTCTTTTTTTCATATAAAAAAAAATTGTTACTGGGTTTATAATTTAACTGTTATACAGAAAAGTATTGGAACTCTGGACTAGCTATAACTGATGGAATTGGTTCATTTATATAAAGATTTTTAAATAAAACCAAATTTTTTTAACCAAATTTGCTAAATGTAAATTTTGCATATATAGCTTGTTTTTTTTATAAAAGTTTTCTGAAACTACCAGTTTATAAAATCTTTAAGAGTTTAATATGAAGTAATTTAAGAACCTAATATGAGTAATGATTTTTCTAATATGAAAAATAGTTTGAAAAATCTGATTCTCATTTGACAAAAGTAAAACTTCGTTTAAATTTAGTGACACAATCAATATGATCAAATAATGTCTAAAAAAAAATATTTTTATTTGAATGAAAAACGTGTTTTTTTTTAAACATTGAATGAAAATGAAGTACTTCATTTATAATCCCAGGATACCAATTACTTAACTTAGTTTTAGTGATAAAAGAATGTTTTTATTGTACAGTTTTAAGTCCCATTAAGGCTTTCATTTAATATATAGTTACACAGTTCAATAATGTCACTTAGCCTCTATGTATGGTACTTTCATCAGCACATGAAACTGCACCTGTGAAGATAACAGACTTTGAAGTTGCGTTAAAATTGCCAGAAAAAAATTTTTATATTCAAACAGAACCGGTTGGAGCATCTGAGTTTATGGCCCCAGAAGTTGCTGATGGAAAAGCTTACAACTACTCTGTTGATATTTGGGGGTTTGGTTAGTTATTTCATTGATAGTAGCTTTTCAAAAGCTTTTATGATTAGATTTTTTTTTCTTTGAATTTTCACTGTGTAAATGTTTTATGTTTTTAATACAATTTATTTGAAAATTAAAATCATAGATTTAAATTTATATATACCTGTGGTCCCTAATCATATGCCTGCAGACTCTCTTATACCTGCCAGCTACTTTTTCTATAAAAAAAAAAAAAGTTAAACTACTAAGAAAGTAAAATAATTCAACAAGCAAAAAAACTGTATTTAAAAAAAATTGTCCATCATCAGATTTTTAAATTTTAAATATAAAGTTCATACATATAAATGAAATTTTACTTAAATGTAAAAGAATTTGAAAGAATTAAATTTAGAGTTTTTTTTCTGCAGGTGTGACCCTATTCATACTGCTTACTGGTGAAAATCTATTTAAATGCTCTCAGACACAAGAAAATGTCAGCAATCAATTGCTAAAACATGTAAGTTATTCAGTAAGATAGTTTAAACTTTACTTTTAAGAATAAAACATAATAAACATAAAAAATCTAGTCCTATCAAAATCTTTTTTAAATGACAATTTAAAAAAGATTTTGATAGGACTAGATTTTTTTTAAAGTAAAAAAAAAAAAGAAGTATATTCTTTAAAAAAATTTATTGTCTTTTTTAACCATGTGGTAAAAGTTCTGTCAAAAAATCTATCATCATCTGCTCTTTTTAATGTTAATTTCGTAAAACTTTAAAATATATTTCAATAACAATTTTTCATTTGAGCTTATTGAAATTTAGATGTCTTCATCAGATTCAGATTGTCTATCAGAAACAGTAAGAGATGTGCTCAACAAAACTCTAGAACAAGATCCTTTCAAAAGGATATCAGCTGCATCACTTCTTCAACATCCATGGTTTAATGTACATATTTTATTATTCTTTAAAAAATCTATAAAAATATTATCACTATATAAAACCTAAAAATTTTATAATTGAATTTAACTTGTGCATTTGTTTGAATTTTTATTTCTTTAAGGATAAGCAACAAATACCTCGATTCCACTTACAAAATACTGTGGAACTACTTAGAAAGTTCAATGAAAGACAAAAGGCATTTACTTATCATTTAAATTTTTTTTTGGCTTCGCTTTTTTTTTTATTGCGTTCCTATTCCTTACTTTTTTTAAACATTTATTTCAAAATTTTAGTTGATAAGTTTCTTTGTTATATAGATTTTTAAATATATATTAAACTACATTAAGTTATATCATATATTATATTTTCATCATAATTTATGTATAGAACACATATATCTTGAAAATATTACTTTTATTGTAAGCAGTTAAAATTGAAAAATTCAATATTGTAGTAAATTTATTGTTACATTGTATATAGATTAATAAATGAACATTCTACAATGATAATATGCTAATGCGTATATAACCAATTTGCTAAGACGATATTATAGACATAATGAAGTGGTTTGGTTTATTTTTGTTAAAATAAATACATAATTTCTTAGGAGTTGAATAATTGTGGGGTGCAGCCTATCAGTGCTAATATTTTGAGCTCAGATAGAAGACAAAGTTGCTTTTCAATAACAGGTTTTTTTCTCAATCAAAAATATATATTTTTTAATAGGTATATATTTTTATATACTTCATAAATATACCTTAATTTTTAGAAAGTAAAAAAATATTTTTTTTTATAGCATCTGATAAAAACATTTTTTTATAGCAACTCCTGCTTCCAAGTCTGTAAAAATCAGCACACTTAATGAATCAGAAAGTAATGAGCCCATGCCTTGTACAGTGGAGCAAACATTAAATGCATTTTTAAAGGTTAATTTTTGTTTATTTGATTTATTGTTTGCAGGATTATTCCTTTCACGATGAAGTCCAGTTTTAAAAAAAATTTATACAATATAAAATCTTATTAGTGTAATGTTAAACTGTGTTAGTTGTATTTTATTTACAAGTTTCAACCTTTTACATCTTTTTGTTTTTGGTCTTTTTATGTTGTAAAATGAAATTTTTACACTTTTATGTTTTGTTTTTAACATTGCTCTTATTCTCTGTTTTTGTAATTTCATGATAATTATTATCAATTACAATAGCTTTTCTTGATAGACAGTTTTTAAATAAAAAGATGAAAAAAGTTTGAAGCTTGAAAGTTATGCTTTGATTTACTTGACATTGAGTTCTTTCTATTATTGTTTGCTATTAATGTTAAGATTTTTTTTCTTTAAATGAAGATTTGATTCTGTTAGAAGTTTGGGTAAAATTTTTCTGTTGTTTGTTTGTATAAGATTACTTTTGATGTTGTTTGATTTAGAGCTACATGGTGTTCGATGCTTATATATACTAGTATTAACATTGATACTAGTATTTTCATAGTTTTTAACTAAAAATTTTTCAGTTCACAAAAATAATTCAGTTCTTGCTTAGGTTAAAAAATAATTTTAATTTTCTATTGTTCATCTAAAATTGGCTGCTGTAGAAAGTTTTAAAAAGTAAGAATGTCAAATGTTATTTTACAGACTATGGTTTATTTTGTGTTATTTTTAGCTAAACAAAAAAAAAAAAACAAAAAAAAAACAAAAAAACATGCAGCCTTCTTATCTTAATACATATACAAGAAGAAATATACAAGAACATACATACAAGAAGATTGATATTAGAAGATACATAGACACAAACTAATATGCCATATTAACTGTATTTTGTTCCTTTTTTTATTTATTAGTCTGTGAATGAAACATAGCTTTCTACTTGTAGTTGGATGCAAACAACTTTTGAATCTTTTTTAATTTTAGATTCATGATTTGACTAAAAAATCAAAAGATGAAAACGATGTTAGCAAGTTGAAAGCAAACGCTTCTTCATTGAAAAACGAAGTAAGTTTTTTTTTGCAAATTTTTTTTTTAACTTCAGTTATAAAAGTTACGATGAAAAGATTATTGAAAAATGTTTAAAAAAGTTGACTAAATGATGCTAAATTGTCGCTAAAAGCTCTAAGTGATCTTGTAATAAATAGTTTTCAATCTGATTACTATATCTGACTGATGCAAAGGTTTTCTTGTTACTTTTTTTTGTGCTATTTTTACTTCTTTTTCTTATAATTTGTTATAGGTTTGTGCAATAATCTCTATGATTCCCAGTGAACAGAAAATAGATAATGAAAAAGTGAACACTTTGATAAATCTTTTAGAGCGTCCTCATTTTAAAGTAAAGTTTAATTTTACAGATATTTTTTGTGTTCAGCTTAAAAAAAAGATTAATAGAAATTTTTATCTTTATTAGAGATAATTATTTTTTAAAGGCTTTGTTAAAAGCTTATGATGAGACAATAATGGAGCTGCAAGAGTCAGATCAGCAACTTAAAAATGGGAGCATAGTAGGATTGTATGGAAATTTCCCTGATAATCTTACACGCGTTCGATTGGTTCAGTTTCACCGTCCTCATTCAGAGCCTTTGGTAAGTTTTGGTTTAAATTGGGAAAGCTATTTTGTAAAAAATTCTGTTTGTGGCATCAAACATCTTAATCTTGAAGATTGGAATTATTTCAAATGGCTAAAAAAATGCTTGGTTAACAATTAAATTCATCTTGATAAAAAAAACAATTTTTAAAAGAAAATTTTATTTAAAAAAATTATCATTTTTAAAAAAAATGTCAAATTTCTCAGAAATTTTTTTTTTTAATGAAAATAATTTTTAAAAACTTTTAAGGAGTGTTGTTAAATTTTTTAAAGGCCGTTCATTACAAAAAATTTGAAAATCGTTTCTAAAATGTCTTTTTAAACAATTTTGTTCTTTATGTTAGGGTATTACTGTGAAGATGAATAAAAATAAACAATGTGTAGTTGCTCGAATCATACATGGTGGAATGATACACAGGCAGGGCACTTTAAACATTGGAGATGAAATTAAAGAGGTTAATGGTACAAATGTGAGTATGAAATCAGTGGAAATGGTGCAGAAAATTTTGGTAAATCTATTTTTATTTTTTTGGGGGGATTTTTACTTTAATTTTTAAAATTCATTTTTTTTTTTTTTTTTTTTTTTTTTAATGTGTAATGACTTTCTATTAGAATAATGCAATTGGTGATGTGTCACTGAAAGTTGTGCCTGGTCGAAGGAAAGAAGAGATTGGACAAAATGAGGTTTTTATCTTTATTTGTTTTAAAAACATTAATTTTAATATTTTGTGTAGTAGCTAGTTTAATCAATAAAAATTGTTGATATCGATATATTTTCTTGAATTTTATTTATTTTCTGTAATAATAGTTATTTAATTTTTTTCACTAAGGTTTTATTCTATAAAATGTTTTTTATTATTTGAGGTAGTTAATTTATACATTATACATTATTACAAAAAAATCTACTTTACTTTCTTTAGTTGTATGTCAGGTGCTTATTTGATTATAACCCTTCTGATGATGACTTGATACCTTGTCAACAAGCTGGGTTATCTTTTAAATGCGGTGAGATATTGGAGATTAAGTCAAAAAGTGATACACTATGGTGGCAGGTATTTTTTTTTTTAAATCTTCATCAGTTGAATATTTTTTGCATTCAATGTGTATTCAGATTATTCTTTGTTATCATATTTTTGAGTTCTTTTTTTCCCTTCAGGCTGTAAAGCAAGGAAAACATGATGTAGCAGGCCTAATACCATCGCATGAACTTCAAGAAAAGTATTTTTTTTATTTTTTTATATTGAATAATAAATAAACAAACTTAGCAATCAATTTTTTGTCTTATTTTTTTAAATATCCAATCAACCATTTTCTTTTAAAATATTTTTTAACAATTTTGGAAATATGTTCATTATCTTGTTGAAAAATTAATTTTCATTTTTCTTACTGGTGGCTTACAAAAGTTATAAGGTATAATTTCCAAGTGATCTTTTCTTTGATTTTACCATTTACCAACACCATTCCATGAAAATCAACCTCAAACCATTTCAGAACCTTCTCTGTACTTCATAATTATCTGGGTGCATTGGGTGAATAGGTATTCTGATTTTTTACACCATTCTTTGTGTTTTCTTAAATTTTTTTTTAATATTTCTTTTTAACTTTACAGTAATTCTCAAATCTTTCTTTTGATTATCCAAACAACTTTTTTCCAAAACTTCTTTTATATTTCTTTTTAACTTTACAGTAATTCTTCTGTTGTCATTAATTATACTGTAAATAACTCTATGCACTTGTACTGGCATCAACTATTTTATAAATTTCTCAATCATGACCAGTAATATAGTGTTATTTTTCACTTCCAATTTTTTAAACTTTTTTTTATAATTGTACAAACACCTGCACCTGATATGTCATACCTTTCAGCAATGTCTTGAATCACCATGCACTATGTAATCATTTAAACAAAGCAAAGTTGGAGAATATTTGGGGGTACCAACTTCATTGTATTTATTTCAATGACTGATTTTTGGCTTTTTAGGCTGAAAGTTTAAAATGGTCAAAATTTAACCTTTTTAACCTGTATATTGTTGTTACTACTATGACACCCCAGTGACAGCAAAAACTGAGTTACTTGTAATACACAAAGTTTTATTTAATCGTTATTATTTGTTTACTTTTTTAATTGTAATTAGTTATTACTTATTTGATTATAATTGTATATTTTTCTAATCATACTTATTGATATCATCCATTTTCCTTTAGGCGAATAATGAATATGGAGGCACAGAAAAAGACACAAAGAACAAAAAGTGTGTTGATGAAAACAAAAAGTTTTCTTTCTAAATTAAAATGGATTTCTTGGTTTTTTTTTTGTTTTTTTTTGCGTAAATGTTTAAGTTTCCATGAACTTTTTTATATTTGTCTTGTTATTTTGTTTTTGCTGTGGTGTTATTACTTTTTCTTTTTTTTTCTTACTTATTAAAGGTTTCTTTTTTTTTTTTTTAATTTCTCCTTTACTTCACTTTTGCTAACAGCATTTCTTTCTCCACTTTCCTATAAGCTTTAATTTGAATCTCTTTTTGATTTAGAGCTATCTTGGCTATCACATAAAAAGAATTTAAAACAAAATTATATAGCTAGCCTTAACACAGGTAATTTTTGTAGGTTTTGTAGCTCATTGAAAGTTTTGAATGCAATTTATATTCATGTTATCTTTGCATGTAAAGTTGTAAAAAAAAAGTTAATCTAGATTTCTTTTTCAGCATATGATAAATTGGATTTAAAAACATATGAAGAAGTTGCATATAGAGAGTCGTTCAGCAGAAAAACACTTGTGTTAATAGGTAGATTTTTAAAGTATATTTGTAAAATAATTAAACTGCTTAAACCATAACAAAGAAAGTGTAATTAAAAATAGTTTAAGAATCATTAAATAACTGAAAAGAAATTAATTAAAAGGTTAAAGAAATAAAATTGAAAAGAAGGAAACAAAGAAAGATAAATTAAAATGCGGCTGATAAAATATGTACAATCTTTTTACAATATTTGGGTTCCGGCTTTTTGATGAGTTTTTTTGTCATAATTAGTGTTTAACTGACTGTTTTTTCAAAAAAATTAGGTAATAATCATTAAGAATAACTTAAGATTGTAAAGATATATAAACGTTGATCGCATGGCATATATTTTTAAACTCATACAAGATAAAAATGATTATGAGAACTTAAATCATTTTTGATATTTTGTGAGTTTTTACAAATTTTAACAGATACCGAAAATTTAAAACGGAAAAACTTCTCCAAGTAAAGTTATTTATAAGTTTATAGTCTCTTTTTTTTTTTTTTTTTGACAGGTGCGTGTGGGGTTGGTCGCAGACACATTAAAAAAAATCTTATAGCACAGTTTCCCAAAAAGTTTTCGACTCCTGCAATATGTGAGCATGTTTAGAATTTTGAAAATACTTAAAGATAAGTTAAAAAATCGAAGAGTTAACTTTTGAGTAATAATGACGATTTTATATTGTCAGATTTCCTCAAAAAAAAAAAACATCTTTTAAAATTTATTTTTTTTTGTTGTTGTAATTTCCGTTGAACTCCTATTTTAATATATATCACTATATCTAATTTAACTCATATTCCACCTTGAACTTCATAGTATATTGCTATCGTTTTCGTCCGTAATTTGTTTAGAAAGTTTTGACAATAATATTCTTTCGTTTCTAAACGAATTAGAAAAAATAGTTCAGATTTTTCCATATGTATTTTAAGGCACTTCTTGTGAATGTGAAGTTCAGAATGCAGATGACGAAAAGTATGTATTCGTAAAAGAGGGTGAGATGTTGGCAGATATAAGTCAACACAAGTATTTGAATTACTATCAAGATAAAGGTTACTTATATGGAATAACATTGGAATCGCTGCATCGTATTATATCCGACGGTCTCATCCCGATTCTTGATGTTGAAACTCCAGTAATTTTATTTTTCTTTTTTTTGCGCTTCTTCTGGCATAAGGTCAATATGAAATATTTATATTATTTACATTATATAAAATTATTTATATTAAAAATGTTAAATGACTTTTTAAGGTGTTAAAGTTGCTTAGATGTAAGGAGTTTTCTCCGTGCGTTGTGTTCATATCTTCGCCCGAAACATTCCCTGCGAGTGGAGACCCAACATTGGTAGGAAGCCTTTTTAATTAAGTTACGTTTTTTGTTTGTTTGTTTGTTTGTTTGATTTTTAACGACGTTATCGTTTCTTGACCACAATTGTTATTAAATTGACAGGATTCCGATTTACGACGCTTAGCTGTAGAGAGTGCAGAAATCTTTAAATGCTATCGTCATTTTTTTGATCACGTGATAATAAATAATTCTATAGAAAACACTGTTGATCAAATCATGAATTATGTAACTTTAAGAGAGCAATCTCCTGATTGGCTACCTGTTGGTTGGTTGTATTAGAACACATACTTTTCGCTCTACGAATAAGTTGCGTTATTGCGCTAATTATGCGGCTAATTTAATACGAATTTTTAGAACCGTTTAATTTTTTGATTTTTGGAAAATGTAACAAGTTCGTTGTATTTAAGTCTACCAGCACTGCTGATTTTTAAAGAATTTTTAAATAGAATTATATATATTTTTCTGACTGCGCCGTTGGTGTCATCCGTCGGTTTTCTCTTCACGCGTGTGAAAACGTTGCTTATGTTAACTAAAAGAGTAATTTTGTTTTTAAATTTTCCAAAAAATTTAGAGGATTTTTTTAAAAGCATTTAAATTTGTTACTATCCTGTTGACTAAGATAACAGGAATTAAATGTTCATAAGCAGTGATAATTTAATTATAAGATACCAAATCTTGTGGACCCCCATCCTCCTAATATTGAAGCTCTTTTGGACCCCCCATCCTCCCAATATTGTATTCATGCAATGCGTATTATTTCACACACAGTTAATTTAATTTTGAATTTTCTTGAAAAAAAACTGTGTTTCCTGATGCCGAATGATAAAAAAAAACAAAACAGTTTATCAATTTTATTAAACACAGGACTTAAAAACAGGGTTCCAAAAAAAATACCCGGCTTTGTAGCAAAAAATATCCGGCTTTGTAGCAAAGGTATTGGCAAGTTAGCATTCAAAATTATTTCAAGTTATTGAAACTGCGTTTTGCTATTGCACCATTTCGAAGAGTGATTTTTAAATTTGCATACCAGTAGTGCAAGGGAATAAATAGGGGTCGAAACGTCACTCTTTAGTTATGTATAGTCTTTAAGAGCATAACAAGCACGTGATCCATCCACTGGCTTCAATATCATTTCTCTCGGTCCATGCTCACAGATTGTTACACGTTAACGCACACACAAATGGTATAGTTTCAAATCGTTTTTTTTTGTTCGTACACAACAGTAACAACATCAGTGAGACCGGGTATTAAGTTTAACCATATTTTCGGCGGTTCCGTCACCTGTTATTTAAATATTCTTTACTATTTTTTTGTCTCTTCAACATAATTGATTAATAATCTGATCAAGTGAAGTTAACATTCAAAACATCTCAAATTAAAAATGAACAATCTTAAAGCTGTAACAAAATGTAACATTTTTTAAAAAGCCATTGACCACATTAATGCTCAAGGGAAAAACGGTAAAATATTTTCAAGCAAAACATTTTACCATTTTCTCCTAGAGGGCAAAAGACCCATCTAAAACTGCTTTTTTCTTTTTTCTTTATTTTTTAATAGTATAAAGTATATATAACTCCTTATTATATGTAGGTACATGCAAGTTTACGCATAGTTCCATGTATATATATATATATATATATATATATATATATATATATATATATATATATATATATATATATATATATATATATATATATAATTAGTTTATTATATACAGCTTTCTAACTTCTAACCAAATTTCTCGGTGTATTTCATTGACAAATGTTAAATAAAAATATTTTTCTGCGAGGGTTATTTTTTAAAGTTCTTTAAAAAAAGAAGGCAGAAAATTTTTCAAGCCGTTTTCTTCATAGCTACGTCCATTTACACATTTTGACAAGTAAATATGGTGTTTTAAATTGCTTTTTTGGGATTTTAGCATCTCAAAAAAGAATATTAAGCTTATCAAATTACAGTATTTGATATTTGTTTTATAAGCATTTGCTTTTTACATCTGGACTTAGCAATTTAAAAAATACTTTTCCTATCACTTTTTCGATTTTTTCCTTGGCGTCATTATGGTACTCCGCTCAACTTACACTTCTAGTTATTTACTTGTTTAGATAGAAAGTGCTTGTTAATGTAACTTTGATATATAATTAGCTTATTATATCTAGCTGTTTGAAATGCAGAATAGAGATTTGTATTTCTGGTATCAAAATTTAGAAGACAAAAGCTACTCCACTTTCTCTCTCCCCCCCCCCCCTCCCTTTATCTTATGTTTGATTCTGATAGAGAATTTTATGCTAATTAAGAATCGTATAAAAACATGGGTCTCAAAATCTATGGAAAGTGCTTTAAACTAAAGTTCAAAGTACAAAATATTACGACAAACCCCTAATATTTACCATCTTGAATATGATTTTTTTTTGTCTAAAAGTTATCTTTTCAAAATATTAACAACCTGGTTTTTGTTTTATCATAATGCAGACCTCGAATAATAGAACGTGAGAATTCATTCGCTTTTAAATTATCACGTCAATTTACAATAACTGGGATCCTTAGTTTGTTGTCTAGAATATCTTTTAAAGTTTTTATGGAATAAGTTGAAAAATTCTTTTATTGATTGTATACTAAAATAAATTTCAAAATAATTAATATTGTTTATTAGCAAAGTATATATAC